>NC_054056.1:58650229-58950613 GCF_017639655.2 Falco naumanni | reverse complement strand
TCTGGAAATCAAGTAGCAGTTGCTTGATTGATATTCTGGAGTCTGTGCTGTG
Organism: Falco naumanni; assembly: GCF_017639655.2. NCBI lineage: Eukaryota > Metazoa > Chordata > Aves > Falconiformes > Falconidae > Falco > Falco naumanni. The sequence continues at coordinate 58,950,561 of NC_054056.1, read as the reverse complement.
TTCAGTAAGGATTTTGAAAACACTGAGGACATGAAGGATTGCCTATCCAACTTCTTCTCCCCCACTTTTTTTTTTCTTGTAGACCACACTCAATATTCACAACTAGAAGGAAAAGGAAGAATCTCCTGACTCTGGACTTCAAGGGTATTGTTATGTTGTATTGGGTGAGTTTAAACTAGGCAAGACATTTTTCTGAAACATTTCCAGAAAGGTAAATGTAATTCAAACAAACTAATCTTTTGCCAGTAGAGGAATACTTCGGTCAAATTAATTGCATGCCAGTAGCATTTCAGCCATACCATACCACAGCATCATGATCTTTTAGATACATATTTTATAGCAGTTATATATGTGTATGTGTTGATGTGAGTGTATAGATATATATCCATATACATAGCTATAGCTAAAACTTACTAGTGGTTTTTAGACGTTGGAAAGTTTTGATTTGTCAGCCCTGGTATTTTTTGTGGTAATACATTGGTTTCAAGGAATTGTCTTAGATGAAAGAGGTGGTGAAGGAAGAGGGAGAAAAGTGAGATGCCCAGAGTAACCAGCATACTGGTAATTACTTGCCTGGATGTGGAAGACCCAGTTAATGTTTCTGTTCTGCCTAATGAGAAAAATTACTTGAAAATGAGATCCAAGCTGCTGAACTATAAAGTCACATGGCTCATTCAGCATTGAGTGATGCATAGTTTTAAAATATGATGCAGTATGAGAGAGAGCGCTGCAAAGAGACAATTCAGTAACCTGTTGCTTAGGATATGCATTGAAGGAGTAAGAAATGTCAAATTCCTGCTTTCAGCTAAGATTGCCTTTGTGTAATATAAAGATATACTGACTTTTGGGCTGGTAAGAACATACACTCTTCCCGAGGATGTGAGTACCTTTTAGGTACTTATTTTCTTGTCACCCTTTCCTTTCTTTCCCTGTGCCCCATTGTGCAAAATGGTGACCATACCATAGACACACCTGAAGGCCTACAGTAATGGCTGCAGAACTGGTGCACTGTTTCCAATTTCTTGTTTTTTTCCCCATCTACTGTAATTATTATAGGATTATGTTCAGCTTTGGGGCCCCCAGCACAAGAAGGACATGGGCCTGTTGGAGCGAGCCCAGAGGAGGGACACAAAGATGATCAGAGGTCTGGAGCACCTCTCCTGTGAAGACAGGCTGAGGGAATTGGGGTTGTTCAGCCTGGAGAAGAGAAGGCTCTGGGGACACCTTATTGCAGCTTTCCAGTACATAAAGGGGGCCTACAAGAAAGCTGGAGAGGGACTTCTTACAAGGGCCTGTAGTGACAGGACAAGAGGTAACGGCTTTAAGCTGTAAGAAGACAGACTTAGATTAGATATTAGGAAGACATTCTTTACTGTGAGGGTGGCGAGGCACTGGGCCAGGTTTCCCAGAGGAGCCGTGGATGCCCCATCCCTGGAAGTGTTCAAGGCCAGGCTGGATGGGGCTTTGAGCAACCTGGTGTAGTGGGAGGTGTCCTTGCCCATGGCAGGGGGCCTTGGAACTAGATGATCTTTAAGGTCCCTTCCAACCCCAAACCATTCTAAGATTCTGTGATTAGTCAGTAAAAATGTCAATAATTCAATTTTGTGCCCAAGTGCACAGTCAGCAAAATATGACAGACATCAGTTTACTCTCCTCCTAGACCCTACAAGTGTATTTTACACACTGCCCACGAGGAATGAGTGTTTTGGTGGCCCAGCCAGCCAGCTATGACAGAGCCCAGCTTTTCTGTCACGGTGCATGCCTGTGGGCCTTCTAAACATCATTTTTATTTGTGAGAAGGGGAGTTACAATCTGATGATATTATTAACATTCTGCAGATCCACAATTGACACCTTTTTGACCCAGATCTGAGGTTCAGACTCAGAAATACTTCAGTCCCTTGAAATTTTAAGTAATGTTTCATAGAATTGCAGGTTTTATAATTCATAGGCTAAGCATGATCATACCATTGCTGAGTCGCTGAATGTTGGTGTGTGTGCATCAGCCATCTGCTGTCGTCCTGTATCTTCCTGGGCAGTGACAGTGGCGGTCATTAAACCATGATGGCTCTCTGCCAGATGGGAATGGTTTGAGGTAGTAACATGGCTGTGCCCCAAAAAAGCCACTTTTCTTCACTGGTAGTAATGACTTTTGGAGGACTGAAATGAAGAAAGAGGAGTTGTAATAGAGGAATGAAGATTCTGTGAAGACGGAGATGTGAAGGGTTTGGGTGTCTGAGGGGGAACAAAGGCTGGCTTTTGTAGCAGGGGTTTTTAATTAATTATGGAAGCAAATGAGGAATGGAGAAACTGTCTACACAGGAGAGAAGCAGCCTGAAGCCTGAAGGATGTGGAAGAGAAGCTGCATGTAGTAGGGATTTTTATTGAGGGCTCTCATCTGTAGATCACTGACATAAGCGTGGTAAGGAAACAGATACAAAATGCGTGTAGTCTCATTTTATTTTGTCTAGACTTGCGTACCTTGCCCACTTCCCAAGTGGAGAGTGATTTGGAACTCGTACAAAGCTTGTGCATGTTTTGCTTCAACCCCAAATGTCCTGGAAACCTAGCATACCCACAGGGTTGGATCGTTGTGTTAAACTTCCTATGAAATCTGGACATGATGTGGGTTGGTGCTAACGATGGGATCTTGTGCCATCTTGCTCTGCCAGGTCCTGCTTCTTTGGAGGTATGGTAATCAATACCAAAAAAATCTAACGCAGGAACTAAAGAAAAATATTTAACGAGGTTACTGATCCAAACCAAAGGAGACCAAACATGGTTAAGAAAGGACAGACATAACTGTGTGTGCAGTGGTGGGAATTTTACCATGCTAGTTCATGCAAATCGCTGCCAGGTTGTTGAGAGAGCCTCTGAAGTTAAGCTGTAACTTTAAAATATCAGGAGTAAGATGTCTTGCTGCATACCTCATGGAATACATTTTAGTCCTTAGTGAAGAGGTGATTCAAAATGTACTCTCAAACAGGAGGAAAGAACAATTTAAAGATCCTCATTTATTCAGTAATCCAGTGGTAAGAAAATGTGAAGTTGTAATTGTCTTCTGTACTTTCTCCCCCCCTTGTTGGGAGTGGTTTTTTAGGTATTAATTCCTAATCGGGTACTTAATTGCCCTTCTTTCTCGCCCTCCTCCCCTCAAAAAATCCCAGACCACAATGACTTAAAAACTATACCATGTGTAGGTTGTGATGTGCACTGGAGGTGACGTACCTCTCTTAAAATCTTAAATGAAGGTAAAGCTGAAAATGGCTGCAATCACTTTTATGCTATCGCCCCTTGTTCCCTCTCCCTCCCCCTTCCGCTTGTGCTCACTTGCTCACTCTTTAGTATAACACAGTTGAACAGCAGTGAAGTGTAAAATGTGCTTTTGCCAAGGTCAGTTCCTTGTGATTACTCGCCTGTGGCAACTTACGCCAGTTGCAACAGACTGAGTCTCAGCAGTCCACAAAGTCACACTGGTGCTTATGCAGAGGACACCCAGTGTAGGTTATAGTAACTGTAGTCTGGAATAGCTTGCAATGCTACTGAATTTTAGCAGCTTTATTTAACTCTTATGATCTAGCTTCCTCTTGCTTCAGTGGTATAGAAGTGGTTTAGAACACTTCTGTTCCATGAAGTGCGGGGCTGTCGTCTTCTCTGGATACCCTCAAGGAGGATTTTGTGTAGATGAAATTCTTACTTTTATAGGTTGTTTCTTTTCTTACAGTGGATTGCTCAAATTTCAGGAATTAATCATAAATGAAGAGAAGATAAAATAAACCGTCATGGGTACATGCATCTTCTAAAGATCATACCTATATTTTCTGTGGTTGGCTTGCTTTTGGGGAAAATCATATCAAATACTGCTCTGTTGACATTGACAGAAAAGAAATTGCATATCTACATAGTAAGAAGTATTATGAAAAAGTAGAAGTAGTTTTTTAAAGCAAGAACTTAAAAGATAGTGACACGTAGTCTCTGTACTACCTTTAAAAATGTTGTATAAACTCATAAGCATCAAGTATTTTTTTGTTCAGAAGCTAAAGATTTTGATTGTTGTGACTGGGCAACAAATATGAGATTCAAGAACATCTGTTTTAGGAGGTAGGATTCGTTGGACCTCATTTTGTTGTGGACAGCGGATTGCACAGTGGAAGTGGGAGGGATCTCCACCTCCGTTCTTGTTTCTCACATATGAGCAAACATGTCCCTTTATGAAAAGACATTGTATTTAGAACAGAATAACACAGGAAGTCCGTGCTTTATTTGTGCTATCATCAACAATATACCTGATTTTATTTTCATTCTGAAAATACTTTTGTAAGAAGGATTTAGCTCTTGAGCTCTTGATAGTGACTTTGAGGTTACCTGTCCATCACTACGGACTAGTAGAGAGGCAATAAGCTGTCTAGATGATCGGCTGAAGGACTAGAGCTAAACTTCAGTGATCTTTGAAATTCAGTTAAGTGCAAAATTTCTTTACTTAACATTGATTATGCGTTTGATTCATTTTGAAACTATGTGTTGCTGTATTGAACACTGCTCTTGTGTTTGGTTTGGAATGATTCCTGAGCAACAGTAAAATAATGGGTCAGCAATTGAGTCTTGATCCTGTAAACACGCTTGCACAAAACGCACAAGAATATTCCCATTTTGCTCAGTGGAACTCCCCACAAAACAGGGTGGGGATTCAGAAGTCAAGTCATTTGAAGCACTTCATGAAGAGTTCATCCCGTATTTTCTATTTTATCTTGCTTCCAGGCTTACAAGAAGTATTTTTATTGAGGAATGTGTTACTTGTTGCTTTTTTTGCCTATATGGAAGACAATGAAATTTGGTTTTCTTTGCAAGTATGTTTTGGACTGACGTTTACTTGTTTTGGTTTTCATAGCCTGTATGATTCTATTGCTGTTCCAGCCCCTATTCCTTTGCTTTTGATAATATTTGTATTGGCCTGGTTCTTATGGAAGATTATGCTATGAGAGCTGTGTTCAGACTTCGTGAGGATTGATCTGTCTACTCATCTTAGTCGAAAATTCATGGTGGCAATTTTTTGTGTGTCTGTGCTGTGGTATATAGGCCTGTAGCACTTACAGCAGTGCATGTTACAGAGACAGTGGAAATGAATGTTACCTAGGAAATAACAATGTAGGAAAGAATAACTGTGTTTGTAGAAGCTGTTTTCAGTGAGCTGAGAAATGAACAGATGTGTGTTCTTGGGTGCGCTAATATAGAAGAGTTGCATTGTCCATGCTCACCAGAATTTGTCCTATTAATTTCCTTTAATCTTGAGGAACTTGAGGAAAGAAAAGAACTATTCAGACATCGAAGCTGGTTTTGGAACATTCCTAATGACGTTCTTGCAGTGGGCTGCTGCGTTCAGCATAAGCAAACAGTTGATAGCTGAGATCAAAGAATTCTGCACAAAACCCTGAACTAATTCAAATCTCTGTGCAGAGCTCCTAAACAATTTTTAAAAATTCATTAGAACTTCACTATTTTTCAAGTTCTTATCTCCTGGATTCTGGGTGATAGCAGAAATGCTTCTTTGCACACAATAAAGGTAGATACTGTGGTTTTTTCTGGACAAGTAAGAATCCAGAGCCCTTGAAGTCTTGCAAGTTTTGCAGCCTAATTTTTTTAACTCACGGGTGGAGATACGAAAACTCTTAAGGGATTTAACCATACACTTCCTAGTAGTTTTAAAGGGAGCTCTCCAAGCCAGTGTCCTGGTCAGCTTTGAAATGTTTGCTGTACTAATTCAGACATGCTGGAAATAAGCATTTTAATGTAGGGATAGAACCTTACTTTTGCAGTGCACCTGCAGTTTGTGAGTACCGCAAGAGGTGTCCCTTTCTGAAGACAACCGCTGCACTCTTTTAGTAGAAGTAGTGTGCCTCGTGTTTCATGTACTCACTGCTGTATCAGGTTTATTAGCAACAGACTGGAGAAATCAGCAGTAAATTTGTGTTGTGTGACAAAACATCTCTCTTCTCTCTTTTTGTTTTTGGGTTTTTTTAACCCTTAAATATGTATCTTGCTTTTTCGAGCAACAGTAGTAATACCTCTTCATAAGCATTCAGTTCACATTCAGACATAGCAGAATACCTGAGGACTAGCAGCCAGGTAAACAGAAGTCAATAAATTTAGACAGAGAAAACATTCTCAAGTTCCCTATAAAAAATGTTTATTCTGAATAAAGGCTTGTTTTAATCCGAGGGAGCAGTAATTCTAACAGCTATCAAACATACATCCTTGGAAGACAAAGGGGAAACCAGCTGATAAATCATGATTTTTTGTGTTTCCCCTTTTAATGGCAATATTAGCTTTAAGCTTCTAACAGGTTTTAGTAAATGGTAATTTTAAATTTCAGTTACCATAAGACAGCATCATCCAGGTAGTTTCCTTCTTATCGATGGGCAAAATTCAGATCAGAAGGCAGATTACAAGGCAGGGTTTCGTACAGTTTGTTATTTATGGCTTTGACACCTGAATCACTGCACGGACCAGGACAGTCTATAACATGACTTCAGCTTCCCCATGGGAAATACAGGCTAATAATTCCTGCCTCACGGATGCATAGGAAGATTAACTTCATGGAACGAGTGAAGTATTTATTAATAATGATCGTTATTGCTATGTCACTTACTTGTTCATATCAGTGACATTGGTAATACATTACTCCTGAGGGGAATGTAAATGAGCTCATAAAACAAAAGACACTAATTCAAGTAATTTTCATCACCCTTCACCAAAGCACGTGTATTCAGTAGTGTCCATGTTAGTGCTTACTGTTTTGATGATTTTAAAATATTAGGAAATGCCACTAAATACAAAGGGAGAACCCAAGGTCATGCTCGCTTGTTCTATCTTCAGATCGCACCTACTGGAGTGTTTTTCATAATCTTTCTTTAAAGGCCTGTTAACTGAGAATGTAGGTGAAGCAGCATACATTTTAAATCCAGTTAGATTTTAGAAGTTTAATCTTGCTGTGTGTTTTCTGCAGTACATACTTGCAGTACAAGTATGATGTATGATTAAATTGTGAAGTGTCCACAGGAGCATGGCTCTTTAATTTTTTTTTTAATTTCTCACATTTTTCATAATTGAGGTGGAAGAGAAGTAAAATACTTCGAAATCCATTTGCAGAGTCAGAGCTGTCAGTTGACCTGTGACAGGAGATGTGGGAAAAGCATTACATTTCTTTCAGTGGTCGGCTTGAAGGATGTGACTGAACTGCAGGGTCATACAGGGTTTTGAAGGAGGGTTTTTTTAGATGCTTTTACTATTTTATTAGCTGCTTAATGAAGAAACCCCCTGGATCTTTACTTTTTGTTTCTTTGTGGGTTTAGACTTCTGTAGTTTTTCTACTGTAAGTATTAAAAATAATCTTGTGATTAGTGTCCTTTGGGCTTAAACTGGAATTGCTTCACAGAGCCTCTGGTTTTTGGGTGTGGGTTGGAAAGAAAGAAATGAAATAAATACAAAGGGCAGAGGAGGGTGAATGAGCTTGAAAACCCAATCGCTACGAAAATTAAGGCACAGAGGTAATTTTTGACATGGTGCGGTTTTCTGAAAGGAGCAGTGGTGATCTTTCTTGCACCTGTTGGTTCCTCTGCCATCATTTCATTGGACTGAGATTCCTTTTCTTAGTGTTGTAGTCTAATTTACTTAAACATTACATTTGAAAAAAAAGAAGAAAATTCAGCATCTTTATTAAATCTCAGCTGCATTTATAAATTTGTGTTACCTACGCTGCTGGCAGTGGCTGAGTTGCGCCTTAGCGAGTCTGTAGTGGTTTCAGTCAGTGAGGTCTCGCTCCCTTTGCCCCCGCGGTGAACACCAGAGCTTGTGCCCTGCTGCCCTGCAGAAGACAGCTTAGGAATGTGGTCTGACGTGCTCGCTGTCCTCCTCAAGATTTCACTGCCTGTAGGAGCTGCTGAAGGTTACTGTCCATGGCCTTAAACCTTTGTTACGAACATACCTAACAGAAGTATTCAGAACTGAAAGGACGTAGTTAATTTAATATTTTTGTAATGAAAGTGAGAATTTAAGTGTCTATTTTACGTTATTGATGGAGCTTTTTTCTTTCTCAAGAACTGAACCTGAAGGGGTGATGTGTGAATCATACTTTGTGTCCCACTTACAGATTAACTTGACTCATCAGTGATTTTTCTTCCGGCATGATTTCGAGGAAATGACAGGGTTTTTTTCATGTGTAGTTTTTAATTATTACTGACTGCGGAATAAAGATAGAGGTGAAGGCAGTCCAGCTAAACACCTGATTTTATTTAGGTCTGTGCTTCTAGAGAGTCACATCATACAATAAAGTATTGTGTGTTTGCATAAGAGAGACAGTAGAATGTGGATTTCTGATTCTTCAATGTTAATATCGAACAAAGATAGTAACAAGTGAATTCTAAGAGCTCACTATTATGCTTATAATTCCTTTGCCTTAATAGTTTCCAGATACATAAAAGAAAAAAGTGTCATGTCTGGAAAACGCTTCCTGCAAATAAAGCCTAAAATGCAAGAGCTTTTGATTTCTAAATTTTCTTTAAGCCACTCACTATCTAATGATAATATAAATTTGTAAACAAATTACACTGGTCATGTAACTTCTGCCATACTTAAAAATCCTTACTTTATTGGGTAACATAATTTTTATTGTTACATTTATCTTTCAATATAACCAGATGCACAACGTTTTTCAGTGCTAATTTTGTGGAAACTTGAAAAGCAAAGCCCAACTTCAGTAGTGCTTTCTAAGTTGACGAATTTATAGTCATCTAAATTTAACACATGAAAGCACTATAAGAATAGTTTCTCTTACTAAAAGCAACCATATAGCTTTTTCTGTATTATTTTATGTACCTATTTTATTCCTATGTCCAAGATCTAAGTACTCCTAATGTCTTTTGTAGAAACTAGAAAAGCTTTTGATTAGGCTTCTCAAAATCTACATTTGTTTATATTGGCATGCATTTGTTAGCCTCAGCAACTGAAGTCTTACATAGAAATGATAAATAGTGGAATCTGTTCGGTATTATATAATCTCTCCTTCTCACTCTTATGTTCATTGTCAGCACTTGACTCAAGGGATTTGTTTCATGCAGTGTAATGCTTCTTTCTCAATTATCTGTAAGGGAACAGAAATGGATGTGGCAATTGCACAGTGATGGAGCTATAGAAGACATGTATGTATTTTTCTGCTGTATATGAAGACTCAAAATCTGTATCTTCACTCCATGACTGATTAGTAGATACTTTATCTTCTAACTGAAGTGAAATCCTGAACTGAAGCATCTTTAAAAGCCAGTTTACATAACTGATGATGTAAAACTTTTTTGAGCAACTGGATAAGGGAGAAATGTGACAGATGTGTAGGATATCCACATCCACAAATGATGGAAAAATGAATATATCGTAGGTAAGATGCACAGATTCTCTCTGCAGGTATTTGAGAATCCAGACTCTTCTACTGCATCATGTTGGCACATGGTCATTCATCTATGGCGAATGAGATCTACTTGATTCTCATGTGGCTAAAGCAAGCTTTTTAAGTTACTGGCACCAGTTTGAGCCAAATATTTCTTTCGCATTATTCAACAAATGGGAAAACCTTCCTACCAAGGAAGGAGCAGAACTGAATGGTAAATGTGACAGTAATATTTATTATAGAGCTTTTCACCAAAGAGTAATCTTCTCTGATATGAAGAGCTCTTAATTTCAGGTACCTTTTTTCTTCTTTCAAACTGACCAAGCGAGCATCCTTAATTCAAAAAGTAAAGAAAAAGTCACTCTCAAATTCCCTATTTCTGTGCTCTGCTGGAGGCATCCAGTTTTGTTGATAATGATCTAATCTGTTGCATAATCGGAGAATACTGAGCCTGCTGCCACAGCCTGCTTCTTTCTTGGCACTGGTGGAAGGCTTCAAAGAGAGACTGTATGTGTGAGGCGACTGCTCTACCAGAAAGACCAAGGGGATCAAAGCATGTGTTTAGAAATGGAAAACAACAAAAAGAGAAGCAGTTACCACACAGTTGTGATCCTGAAACCAGTCACACAAAAATTAACTATTTTGAAGTTAAGGATAATTATTTCAAATTCTATAGAGCAGAAAAAGATTAGGGATTTTTAAGGAAAATTCATCAAGATTTTCTTTTGTCAGTACTTGGTATGGGGAAGACTTACTTTTCAAAAAACTGATGTGTTGACAATTGTATGCAGTTTAATTGTTTTTGCATGATTTTATGCTGCATCGCATTGCTTTCTTGGCTCCTCTCATGTTTTCAATTACTAAATTTTAAAATTAAATCAGTTGAAAAATTACTTGAAAGCAAGAAAAAACATTGCAGGAAAGTTTTATGTTGTAATAATTCTTTGAAGGTTGGGCAGTTGTTTCAAGGTTGCATTTAATGAGCTTGGGAAAAATGTAGTGGTTTGTGGTGTGTGTGATTTTTGTTTTTTTAACTTTCATAATAAATGGAAAGAACTTCTCTTCATATTATCTTCCAACATTTTAGTTGAAAATGCCTGATTGTTCAGGAGATACCTAATTTATGAGTATCTAATTTATCTTTCAGTGAGTTTCATGAATTGAAGATTAATTATTATTCCTTGTACTTCAAGTGTGGTTTAAATTATGTTGCAACATTGGCTTAGACTGGTCCTTTTTCAGTGTCAAATACTCATTTTTTTTCACTTACAATTCTGAATTTTTTCCTTTAATGCCATAGGAAAATCTTAATAGTTACCTGTGTTGATTTAGTAAGCTGTCATAGTGGAAACATAGGAATTTCAGCTGTATGTTGTTAGGGAAACTTGCTATAATATACAAAATATTAACGAAAAGAAAACATGCAGCTTTCAGTGTCAGCTTTATGGCAGTCTCCTTGTCCATAGTCCATTGGTCCCTGTAATTTACTGTGATAGTACTTTATGGGTTTTGTGATGGGGAAAATGATAATAACATGCTTTTTCGTACTCACTGACTCCCCATACATTGGAGGCAAACTAAAGTTGGTGACACACTAAACTTACTCTCTCCCTACTGTCCTTGTTATTGTGTAGTCTTCTGTATGACGTGCCAGCGTTAATTGTGGCGACTGTGCCTTTATTCCTGTGGTGCTTTGCTGATGGGCATGTATACAGTGTTTCTCATATGCTGTGAATCCTAAGAAAAACTGCAAAGCACAGTTTGATTACTCTTGATAGAGGTGCGCTGGTGTTGCACACTAGTAAAGTGTATGGCGCTCAGCCCACATGTAAAATCTTTGAATTATTTTTTTAACTAGAATTTTGGATTCCACTGTTAGAAACACTTCACCGCCTTGTTTTCCTCTCTCGTTTAAGAGACAGATTTGTTACTATGTATATTTGCAAAATTATATGTTCTAATGATATCTTGTCCTGATGGTTACAGGAAGAGGCCATAGTTCCTTCGACTGTTTCGCTCTTGGCAGTGGTGTCTGTTCCTTCAGTGGTACTGCCTCATGGAGTGAGAAGGAAGGGATGCTTTGTCAGACCAGACCCTTTTGAGACCTCAGCTGCAAAACTCTAGCTGCATTTTAAAGAACAAGAGCAATCTGTGTCTTTGCAAAGATGTATTAGCCATATTCAGAAATTATTCTGAGGGTCACAGAAGATATTTTCCTTATCGAAAACTACCCCAGACCCTTTTGCGGAAACATTGGTCTTTGAAACTTATTTTATGTCTGTCTTTTTAACAAGGGCCAAACAAGATGTTTTTCTTTGTCCTCCTTCATGAAATAGCTGGGTTGTTCTGAGTGAAATTAAAATACTTTAAAAATTAAGTCTTAAGGCAGAGACTCAGCATGAAAAATTTCAGATCAGTTTTTAAAGCTTGGTAGAGTTTTAAGGGATGGACAGTGCTCTGATCCCTAATTGTAATGCTGAGGGTCAGCTGTATTGATCTTAACCTCGTGTTGAAGAAGCACTAACACCAATTTACTAGTTGCCATAATATTATTTGGTACATGTTAAATAGCTGTTTAATCTTTTTTTTATTTTTCTGTCTGTCATTCCCATGCTAGTAAAATAGATCAGTGGCAGTGAGGTTGTCTGTGCTTAGTGGAGCCTCCTCTTGTCCTCATTTTGGGTCATTGAAATCTCTGCTTTTAAGAGGCTTTTGTACTCTGTTTTTATGTTGAGGATATTTTTGACAGGGAGTCAATGCCTAGATTGCTGTTCCAGTTACTATGGAGAAGCTTTCCCAGAGGAACACTTATGCTCTATTTTCTGAAGATGGTCAAGCACCAGATTTGCCCAACTTCCTCTTAACTTGCAGTTCTGAAGTTCATTTTGTACCAGTTGTCTTTAGATTGAAAATTCCTTTGGCTCTCACACATCTTTTGGATCTGCAGCATCCTAATGGAAAAAGGACAAGATGAGGATCAGAGCGGAAGAGGAATATATCCTGAAAGCCTGCGTATCACAAGAGAAATTAATGTAGTTGTAGTCTGACTGTGGGCTTTTGTTGAGAGCGAGCTATGGCATGACTGTCTTGGAAGTGAGTTTATTGGAGATTCCTGGTATAGACTGATGTATGTCTGCTAGGTCCTCTGCTTGTGGGTATGGTTTCCTTCCACAGGATGCTAGATTGTGGTGCTCCGCTTTATGTCGTGGAGCAGATAAGAGTCCTTTAAATAAGTTTGTTTCCATTGGAAACACTTCTTGGGTCTGGGCTGAATGACAATACCACATGTGCTTTGATTCTTACGTATTTGTGGGGGTTTTTCTTTTTGTCCGATGTATTGAATGCCATTTGAAGAGACAGCTACATTAAGGTGTAGTTTAAAGTGGCAGAAAACCATATGAAGCTGAGGGCTTGATCCAGAAATAGATTATGAAAGGTTCTGAAAGCATTTTATTTTCGTCTGCTTTGTCAGCATCTTTGCTGATTGAATGCTTATTCTTAAGCCCAGTGTTCTCAGACTGGTTAGGCTGTGTGATTTTTTTTTTTATTATTATTATTTTATTATTTTCCCCAAGCTCTCACCTCCCCCAGTGATAGGAAGGCAATACTGCAGCTTTTGAAGGGCCCGAAGGTTTGATAGCATTGTGCCGCGATGCAGGCTTTCATCCTGACCCTCTGCAGTCCACTGTGATGTGAAGGGTTGAAGCCTTTTCCTTTTTCTTCTCATTCTTTTATTTTTTTAAAATCTCCTGTTAAATACCTGAGAGGGAGCAGACTTTTGGGAAAAGAAGTTTTCTACATAGTAAGAGAAGTTGGAGAAGAGGAGATTCAGAAAGGGAGCAGTTTTCTAGTCTATGCCTGGAGGATTATTCAGGAAAGACTTCAGAACACGGGGCTAAGCCTCAGCATCCTTTTACATTCCTAACCGAACTAAAGACAAATCAAACTCTCATCAATTATTTGTAAATGCAGAGGTATTTTAAGGGCCTTTTAGCTGGCTGGCGTCAGAGCCTGAAGACATAGGAAATGCTTTCTGATACCATTTTTTTCAAGGCATGAGACAGAATGAGGAAGGAGTAGACTTCTACAGAGAGTCTTAAGGCTTCAGAAGTTAGAGGAACAACATGTTACTGCATACCCTGTGAGGAAACAGGCATGAAAACTGACTTGCCCCACTGCAAGCAATTTTCAAAGGCTGAGATTAGAACCAAGGTGTTTTTTTCTGTCTCATCTTCATCCTAGCTGTAAAATCATACAAGTTTTTCTTCCAGAATTTCAATACTGAAATCCTTAAGTTAAATAGACTTTCTTAAACTGCAGAGGAATTGGTTCCTGAGCAGCTGACAGAAGCACTGAGGAGTGTGGGGTTTGCTTCCTCTTCCTCTTTCTTGCAACTGTGTCTCACTGAGTTTTGCAAGCCAAAGCTTGGGAACTCTTCCAGAGGATAAAGGCTGACGCTTCTTAATTGTGAGTTGACAAAGACACTGTCAAAATGACAGTTGTTGTGTATAAAAGATTAGTGATAGATGGGAAAGATTTTGTCATTGAGTCTTGCCCAAATTGTGAACATTTTCAGTTGTGTGACATTTTCTAGTTTAATTAGTGTAAATCTTAAAAGCACAGGCCGTCATGATTACAGAAGGCAAATGTTTTTCAACTGTATTACAGAGATTATCCCCTAAATTTGGTATGAGGTCTGACATTCGCTGCAGGATTGCAAAACCAAAATTTGCCCTTAATGAAGGATCATCTTGAAAAACAGAACTCACATCTAAGTTTCTAATGCCAGCCATGCTTCTGGTGTTTTTCTGCTAAGTCAGCTCCTATTTTTTTGTATAAAAGTCTTGGAAGCGTCAACACTTCCATTAATGTTTATAAAGAAAGCAGCAATTTGAATATGCATGGCTGAAAAAACATTTCCTGCAGTTGGCCCAGCAAATTTCAGGCTCTCTTTAATATTTGATCCTCAGAAAATACATGCAAAAACTGAATTACTGCTTCGTATCCACACATCAGTTTGTTCTTGGAGGAAAGAAAAGCAGTAGGGGCAAAACACTGAAGGTTCATAATGGCATGAAGTTTAAGTACCTCACTGTGTGTTCATTTAATAACTTCTGATAAAGTTTGTGTTCTTTTTGTTCTGTCTTTGGAAATGTAGTTTACTTGCTTATAAAGCAGTGACTATGTAATAACTGCAGGTAGACTGTGATCATTTGAGTTGTTCCTGTCCCCTCCTCTCCGTTCTTTATTGTAGGCGTGTGTCAGTACTGCAGCCAGATTGTTTTTCCTACATAATGGAAGTTTGTTTTCTTTTTGAAATTCTGGATATGATGCTGGGTTGGTTGTTTGGTTGGTTTTTTTTTGTTTGTTTGCTTGTTTGTTTGTGGGTTTGTTTGTTTGTTTATTTTAATAAGCATGTAAATATGTCTAAATTTACTGTTACTATATCAATTGACATAACTTTGAGATCAAACTTTAAAAAAATATATAGATAAGCACAATTTCTATGTAGGTTATCATTGCTTCTTAAAGGTTGTCTTAATAGTTTGTCAAAATTACAGAGACTATCCTGATGAAAAAAGTTTTTAGGACTTTATAGCTGATTTAGAATTATGTGCATATATTTGTATGATGTTCATGGAATCAGAAGAAAAGGACTTGTAGGCTGTTTTAGAAGAAACTGTTGCTTTTTAGTACTGGTTTTGGATTTATTATGCAGATGACCTTGTATATACTTTATTTTACTTTCCTGCAGTATTAAGAAAATACATTTTTAGGTTGCATTTTAATTTAGTTGCTCTGTTCTGTACTTACAAAAGAGTTAGCTGTGGGAATGTGTTTTGTAGGGGCTTTTTTATGACTTTGCATTGTGTAGTTGAATAAATAATTTGCATATGAAATGTGAAAAAGTCAGCACCGCTTAATCGCCTTCACTCTAGCAAGCTGGTCTACCTTTATGCCTAAGCTAATTCAGAAGAACATGTGTTTACACACACTTGAGGAAATCCAATATCCAAAGCGTAACGGGAAAACGGTGTCTTTACATTAAGTGGTCGGGCATCTTTAAACCTGTTCCACAGTGGGTCAGCAGTTTTGTAAAGTGGTGAGATTTTTGAGGTCTAGAAGGCCAGTCTTACAAAGACTTCAATTTAAAGAAAAAGATTTTTAAATACGAAAGAAGAGGAAATCTTCCCTGTTTACCTTTCATCCAGACCTCCTCCCACAGCTCCACAACCATACAGCTGATACAGGGACTAGACCTGCCCAGGGGCATCCGTGTAGTCTGAATGTTAGGCATGATGGTATCTTCTCTAGGGATTTCAAGACATCTCCCAGATGCAGGTGGGTCCATGTGTCAACATGACTAGATCCTCAATACCTACACCTGAACAACAACTTTGTTGTGGCATTTGTGGTATTTTGACAGCACAAATTTTTAATTTTTAATTATGGCAGATGTATATT
This sequence comes from Falco naumanni, assembly GCF_017639655.2. Taxonomy (NCBI): domain Eukaryota; kingdom Metazoa; phylum Chordata; class Aves; order Falconiformes; family Falconidae; genus Falco; species Falco naumanni. The sequence continues at coordinate 58,934,661 of NC_054056.1, read as the reverse complement.
AGAGACAACCAAAACTTTCTGGTTTTCCCATACAAGCTGGCACACAGATAACAGAACTCCTGTTTTGGACTTCAGTATAAAATAGAAATTCTGTAGCCATCAGCCATTTCTAGATGTAGGTCTGCACTTGGTGTGCTGTTAGTAATTTATTATTGCCTCATGAACTGATTATTTCTTTTTCCTGTTTTAGGTTTTATTTTGTTGGGTTATGTGGCGCTGTCAAGACCTTGCAAGGTTGATTTCCTTTCTAGGGAAAGTTCACAAGACCTGGTATTTTGATTGCAGGTTTTATAAAACAATGCTCTTCTGTAGTGAAGTGCAGCTTGACTGACTACAGCTTAATGATAGAACAGTTTGCCTTGAAATGGGTTTGGTTTAGAGCAGAAAGGATTGGTGTGGCCTTCTAAGGGAAAGGCGATTAGGGAGCAGGGAGTATTTTTCCTGCTTTATTAGGAGACCTTACGCTTTCCTTATTTATTCTTGGTTTTAGCTTTCTGTCTTTGTCTCTGTTACTGAAGATATGTTTCACTTCCTTAGCTGGGCTTCAAAGAGGTGGTTTTATGTTACATTCAGTTCAGTGGATATTCATTAGCATTCATCGTTAGTTGGAAGAAATTGGAGTTTTGCAGAATTTTAAAATTCCATTTGCATTTTTTTCTGAACTTGGAAGTTTTTAGCAGTTTTAAGATTGGGCAACTCATCAGTTGAATGCATTTGTGTTAACAATGTATGTCTTCCATAGCTTATATGTGCTGATGTGGATCACGTTGTCCTCACTAACAAACAATGGGCTTCACTGCAGTAGGAAATACTAAAAAAATGCCAAGAGTTTTCATTGGAAGGACCACAAAACCTTCAAGGCTTAACAAATGTGTAAGGCACAGATCAGTGAAGGGGGGAATGTTTTTATCCATGTGCACACTGATGGGTCTTAATTTGTATCTGGAGCATCCAGTTATGGCTGTTGTCTAAAGTTATTTGATTAGGTACACCATAAATGTCTAGTATAGCAGAATCCAAAGAATCCCAAAGGATTGAATATGGCAGTTGCTGTGTTTTTATGATAATATTACCCTTTGCCCCCTTGTTTATCACCTATGAAATTGATTACATTTTCAATGATTCTAAATTATTATTGCAGGCTTAGACTCTAGATGCAAATTAAACTTTTGATTAATCCGTCATTGATTTCATGTGATGTATGAATTTCAGTCAAAGTATATGAAAGTAATATTTAAAAATGCCATTTCAGTAATGTAGCAGTGACTACATGGGATATTTTGCTGCTCTTCTGGTGATTGAAGAAGCATGGTTTTCATCCCTTGGTAGGCAATAAACCACCTGAGATGTATTCTGCCTGGAGAGCATTATAGCTTAAATAAGGAATAACTGTGGAACTGTAATTAAATACAAATTACAGTACTGGAGCACACTCAACAAATTATCAGTTGATAGAGGTTTCATCATTCTGAGGAGGCTCTTTTAGATATAGGTAGGTAAATTTTAATGCTCTTGCTTTAATTCTGCACTCCTGTTATAAAAATGTATTCTGTTGCCAGCTTTCTGGTTTTTATCTGTGCTTTTAACTTGTTTGCTTTTCCAAACAATTTCTCTCTCTCTCTCTCTTTTTTTTTTTTTTTCCTTTAACCCAAAACTTGAAACACTTGCACATGTGGTTTACTGTTTTCTTAAATCAAGCCTTGGACATCAGGGCATGACTCTTGTTTTATTAAACTGCAACTGCTGGGAAGTTCTTAAGGGCTCACTGAGCTCACAGTCACTTGTGAAGTGTTCCAGGTTATAACAGCAGCTTTTGCCATGCACTGACAGTGTTTTACATTAACAGTATTTATAAAAAAGGTGACACTGAGGAATAACCTTGGGAGATGAAGGCTTTAGCATGAGGCAGTTGTTCTAAAATTGCTAATTATAATGTTGAGGATGAAATTAAAGAGAGAGGTATACACTGAAAATACAGGACTTTTAAAAAAGAATTTAAATATAATTGTTTAGTTTCATTTAAATTTTCATTTGCTGGCTTCTAAGCAGTCTGCTTTCTTAAAATAAAATAAACATACTTAGTGCAAAATGAACTTAAATTTCAAAGCACTGACAAACAAGAATTCTGAGTAATCAGGCCTTTGGTGGTACATTAATATTTTATATTGAACTATTTGCTAATTGCAAAAGAGGTTTCTCTTTTTCCCTTTCTTTTGAAAAATTGAAGTATTTGTATGAGCTATGATAGGCTGCTGCCGAAGATCTCGTCCTCTGAAAAATTTAGTAAAATGCGATCAGTCTGGTTGGGAGTTTGTATGGGGGTGTAGCTGTTTGGCCGTAGTGTGACCAAAGGAGATAGGTGGTGGTGATGGTGGGGTGGCTTTCACATATGCAGAAGCATGTTTCTAGTTGTCCTTCTTCATTTCCACCCTCTCGATGGTATATAAAATGCTAGGTTTGGATTTCATTTTAATACAGCTGAGGTTTGGTCTTCTCAATCAAAAGGTCCAAAGTTCGTATCTGTTGGAATTCTCTGCAGAAATTATGCATCTTTCAAAGCTATTTTTCCTAAAATACTACTCTAATTTAAAGAATTCATGTCAAACTTGAGATCAAAGATAGACTGAATGTAAGCACATTGCTACATTACTATATACTAGGGGAAATATATCACAAAGAATTTATATTTTAAAAGGGAATTCTAGTAAAAAGGGGTTTATAGGTCATGGCTGGCAGGCAATGAGAATTGCTTGTCTCCTGCCTAAATTTAAGTGCATTAAATAGCTGAAATACTGCTTAGGAAAACAGATTGGGTGATCACAATTTTTTTATTTCAAATTTTGAATCTTCTCCTTTCTTCTTTACTGTGTTGTGCCCTGGGTTTATTCTTCTAGGGATTAAGAAGTATTCCAGGATGGGTAGTAGAACTATAGATTTGATAGCATATCTTGCAGAATTGCCTAGCAAAAGTTGTAATTCATTATTTATCATCAGTGTTCAGGTGATGCCCAATATATATGTGTTTTCTTTTGTCATTCCTTGTTTGTTGTTCCCTGGTGTTCTTCAGTGCATTACTAGAAAGTCTTGTTTTAATATATTACAAATATTCTCATTAATGCATTTTTTACAGTTAGAAGACTCCAGGCCTAGATATTTTCTTAGTGAATGTATTTTAGTTATAAATATTTGTATCTATTTTTCCTGTTGATGTCTGTGGCTACCTGACATATCATATGATGCCTTTCAGCTTTTTCCTATTTCAGGGACTACAAGACACTTGTGGTTTTGTGCTTGCAGCCATTCAAGCTATCAACTTTTTTGACAGCAATTATTCTAAATCCGCTTCAAACAAGAATGAAGTTGCTTGCAGCTTTGTCCAATTCAATATGCAGGAATGATCTTAAATTCCTACCGGGCTTAGAAAAGGGTGAACTAGATGGTAGCATATGTTTGATCTTTCTGGTTTCATTTCAGTTGCTAAGTGGGTTTTTTTTCTCCAGCATTTCCCCGAAATGTTTTCCAGTCCTGTTTTCCTCTGAGGTTGGTGATGTCCTGATCTTAGTATCTGTCTTTAGCTCTGACTTGAGCTGAGAACACTGCAGACACAGCTTTGAGAAAATACCATTACTTTTCACAATGTAGTCTCTTTCCCTCTGATAAAACCATGATGAATTTTATTGGGTATAAGAGGTATATTATATGATTAGTCTCCCCCCCCCCCCCCCCGCCTTAAACAGCCTGCAAAGTATAGTGGTAGTAGGGGGGAAACACGGTATAATTGCAAATATTCCGTATTTTCCTTTAGACTGCATCAGTTTCTCATATATATGGAGCTTGAAGATCATCAGGTGCAAATCTCCCACTCAAATGTGGACTGGAATTTGACTTTGTTATGTTCAAACCTGGAAAAAAATGGTGTAACGTACACTGAAGTGCCCCTTTATAGTACAGGCTAACCTTAATTTAGTACTGCTTTGGCTCATCGGCTTTCTGTAGGCAAAATGACTGCAATGTTAGCAGTAGAAGAGAATGTGTGTTGAACTGAAGGAAAAAAGCAAATAATTTCCTGTGCCTGACCTCACAGAGAAACCTCTTCCTTCCCCGAAGCCAACCATGATAAAATACCATAAATTTTCTCCACATGTTCTAGCTGTGCTCAAGCAAACGCCACGGAAGATTTGAAGCTGTAACAAGATACCTTTCATCCTGAAGAGCAGGACTGAATTTCACCTTGTTCTTTTCTGAATGTTTTCTTTTGGCTAGACATTTGAGTCGTATTTGTTTTATTTTTTTTTTTCCACAGGATATTTGCTAGTGAAGGGTAATGTTGTTGGATGTACATTTCGGCATTTAATTTTTTGGCTCAATGACCCATGGCTCCTTTTGTGTATGTTTTGGGGACAGAATAGGTTAGTGTTAGTGGCATGTCTTATATATGAGATAAACTTCTTCATCGCATAGTGCTAAACCCTTAAGATGAAGATGCAGAAAAAAGAAGAACATTAACTTGCAATATTTCTTTTGAAATTGATGTATGCAAAAAGTTTGTTTCTCTGTGTAACATTAGCAGAAGTTTATAATGCAAACATGAATCTTTATGACTGCAGATTTGAGTAAAGCGTATCATACTGTGATATGGTGATAGACATACCTTTTAAGGAAAGTTGGGTTTTATAATAGGAGGCTTGATTATAAAAATGTTAAACTAAATAAGTAAATTTTTAGTGTGATTCCTTTAAGAAGTGCTGTTACACTTGGGATACAGTCAATTCAGTTTGCCTCTGTTTGTAAGGTGAAATTCTTCTGACCTGCTAAACATTTACTGGTTTTTTTAAAAAAAACAAACTCTTGGGTTCCTACTAATGCATATCCTTAAAAAAGATCTGGAAGAGCAGGTCTCAGAATTATAGTCACCAAACCAAACTTCTTAGCCTAATACTTCAGAGGTGAAGAATCCCTCTTGCCTTTCCTTTTTGCAGCAGTGACAAAAATGTGCCAATGAAGATGGATGTGATCTTTCCTCAGGACCATCTTCAGTGTGTTTCAGAAACTGGTGAAGCCAGTTGGACATTTGCAAGGTGCTCAGGAACAGGGGCTTGAGAGTGGCTTGTAGCAGAAATTTCTGCTCATTTGTTATGTTTAATAAAACCAATTCTTCATTACTGAAATTTGAAAGTTATATTTTGAAGCAGCTTGAAATGTTTTTAATAATAATAAGCTAGGTATAGATTTATCCAGCAAGCTGCTGTTCTATGGAATGGTTTTGAGTAACTGTAGATCGCCATTTGTGATTTGAACTTTTCTACCTTGTTGGCAAGATGACCTTGAACGTGCAGAGGGGGAAACCCCTGCTGAGGCTGCGGGATTCAGTGACCACCAGAAACAGTGAGTGCAAAAGTGGCTGGTGATTAAGGAGGAAAAATCTATTACATACGGCTCTGCCATCTTCCTGGGTGACCTTGATCAATTCATCAGCACTTTCTTTTGCTGGGTTGTGTCTGTGTAGGAAGGGTTGTGTTACTCTTTGGACCATATTCCCTCCCTCTGTATACCTGTGCTGACTGAGTTTACTGGGGTTATTTCTGGTCAGTACAGATGTAAGATGAGTATCGGGGTTTCTGTTTACATTGTCACGTAAGTTTGATTTCTTTTTAAACTTCAGCATTCACCTTGCATGTAGAATATAGACTGATATTTTCTTAGCATGCAAGAAGTAGTAAGAAGAAAAAAGTTAAGACGATGAGCTCTTCAGAATATAGCACTATGAGCAGGTAAAAAATTAAAGTACTAATAGTTAGGCTGCTCTGGAAATTAGTATTTATTCAGTATACAGGGATAGATTTTACATGTTGATGAATTTTGGATATGCAGAGGAGCTCCTGGATGTCAGTGAGAATGTCGGTAAAGTTGTTTCACACTTCGAGCCTGTCCTGCAAGGAAAGGCCATTGCGGTCCGCAGTGTTCCTTCTCTGGATATGTTAATGCACAGTGAAAGTGCAGATCATGCCTGGATGGGCCCTGCTGATAAAATACCGCCTGGAGATCTCTCGGAGTGCTGATGTGTCAAAGCGCCCACAAGCAGAGGGTGAATAATACCGCTTTCTAAAGGTCACGTCTGTTAAAGTTAGCTAGTGCGCTCTTCTCGCGTTGGGCAGGAGACCACTCTAAAAAAGTTCTGTTCTTCTTTGTAATCTGAAAATGCATGGTTTAGTGGGTAAAATCAATAGGGCTGCAGGAAGGACAGCAGGAAGGAAAAGCAAACATTTAAGAGCTTTGAAGGCTTAGGACTGGCTCTTTGAGTTAGTATGGTTGTTTGATTTCAGGTCTTGCCTACTGCAGAATTCCCCAAAATGTGTCACCTATTCTGGGAATTGCCTTAGTCTCATTTCCAACCTTCTTTTGTTTCTTTACCTTCTAATGAGAAAAAATATTCCAATTGGAACAATTGCTGTTAGTTACATCGGGCCATTTGCCCAGCAAAGTTAATAGTTATTCTCACTAGTGGATGGACATTCTAAAATAAATTCTAAAATAAAATGTAACTATAATCTTACTTATTTTTTCCATCTTACATTTTGCAGTAATGTCCATCTTTCTCCTCTTATTTAAAACCTTATGCTTTTTTCCTCTTAGGCTTTTAATATTTAATGTCATTCATGAAATATTGTGAGTGTAGCGTATCATTGTCATGGTTTAACCCCAGCCAGTAACTAAGTACCGTGCAGCCGCTCGTTCACTCCCCCTTGCCACACCAAGGGATTGGGTGGAGAATTGGGAATGAATGTAAAACTCGAGGGTTGAGATAAGAACAATGTAATAATTAAAATAAAATAAAATAGGGGGAAAATGCCAAGAACAACAATAATAATAACAACAACAGTAATAATAATAACAATTGTAATGAAAAGGAGGGAGAAATGGAAGGGAGAAAACAAGTGATGCACAGTACAGTTGCTCACCACTGCGCTGACTGATGCCCAGCCAGTCCCTGATAAGCAATGGGCTAAGCCCAGGCCAGTTCCCCCCAGTTTATATACTGAGCATGACGTTCTGTGGTATGGAATATCCCTTGGGCTAGTTTGGGGCAGCTGTCCCGGCTGTGTCCCCTCTTGGCTTCTTGTGCCCCTCCAGCCCTCTCGCTGGCAGGGCCTGAGAAACTGAAGGGTCCTTGACTTAGTATATACATTACTAGCAACAACTAAAATCATCTGTTATCAACATTATTCTCACACCAAATCCAAAACACAGTATTGTACCAGCTACTAAGAAGAAAATTAACTCTATCCCAGCTGAAACCAGGCCAATCATTTGTGTATGTAACAATAAAATATATGCAACTGAAGTATTGAAGTAGCTGGTCTGTCGTAACCGCTCTTGCAATTTTGTTTGGGACCTGGTTATGCTTAAACAGCTCTCATAAAACATGTATATGTTAAACTTACACCTGTTAATATAGCTAAAAAATAAATCTTCAAATGACTTTAGCAGTAACACAATATATTAGACTTGTCAACTATTTTTAGTATGTTGCTGGACATCTGTATTCACAGATAACTTCTTGTCCTGGACTTACTTGTTTATAAAGTACGTGACTGTCATGGACATGCATACTGTTTTAATTTCAAACTTAAATCCCTGAGTTCTAGATAATTTGGCTGTGCATTTTTTCTACTGTGAGGAAAAAGCATTTCCTATTTAGTGAGGAAGAGGTTTATCTCATCGCCGCAGCTACAGGACTGCGGGCTGAAGCGAAGGGAAATGCTCTTCCTCCTTTTGTTTCCTTTTTTGGTTCTTCCCAAAGAACTGTTCCTTGACCCTGCTTGGTTAGTTTAGAAGTTCTGGTTCACCAGGGTGGTCTGTTGTCTGAGTTTTGGCTTTAAAAGGAAAAGCATTTTAAGCCTGCTTTTTATGAGTATGTTTAAGTAATGCTCATTCTTCTGTTCAACCAGTGTTTTCATTGCTAGACGTTTTTAAAGGATAGGTGATGGTTCATCTCTGAAGCATATACTTCACTGGTTGTTTTTATGCACTGTGGTTGTTGCTTATTTAAGTTAGGAAAGCCATTGTCCAGGCTCACTGGGTTTCGTTTGGCTTCGTTTTTTTCCATTCCTGATATCTGCTGAAGACTGGTAGGTCAGATCTTTCCAAGTTCGGTATCTTAAGTTTATGTTTTCTGTCTGCTTCTCCTTGAGGCACTGTTTGTGGTCGCTGCTGCTGCTTCACTGTTGAAAGTAAGTTTATTCTCAAATGCTCACAAAGAAGGTACCAGCTGATTTAGCTGCCATGCAAACAGCAAGGCACCTCACCTCCTACATGGCAAGCCTTCTTTGTGTATGTAAATAAAGTGTAGGTATTTCCCTTCTGGTCCTTAGAGCACAGTTATGTTAGGTCTGTGCTATGCAAGGTCATTCCTATGGCGTTTGGCTGGTTTCAGCTGCCAAGTGCTGTTTCTGAGGCGCTTGGGTGCTGGCTTAGTGCTTTGTGCTCTTGTTTTTCAAGGCTCCTCAGAAAACCAAGTGGAAGAGCAGCCAGCATCTCCAGTGCTCTGTTTCCCACTGCTCCAGAATGGCTGTTCCCTGGCATTCGTGGGGAGCTATCCTGGATGGGGGCTTGCGTCTCATCCAGCCTCAACCATTCTGAATGGTTGAGAGTCTAAAGGCAAGGGAAAGTCTTGATTTTTGTCATCTTATTTGCGTGTATAAGCATACAACTTAAATGGAACCACCCCCCCTTCTCCTAGGACTTGATGTTGTAGTCCAGTCCTCATTGAGTACACCGAGGCATAAAGACGGATAATTCGCATTACTCGTTGTATGGTACGCCAAGGATGGTGTCTCACAGGTAACTGTGTTTGGCTATAGCTATTAATCACCTCAAAATCTGGTAAACGTGACATATAAAAATGTTTACAAATTTAGAACAGCAACAAAACAAAACCTGACGTTAGTATATAGTAAAAGTAAATGAAGTATCTTAGTAGCAGTATCCAGTGTGACTACGTATGATAATATTTTTTTTCTGGAATTCTTGTTAAATCCTGCATTGGAAGTATAATTTCATAAATTTTTATTTATAATATTATAAATATATATATAATTTATAAATATATAAGTATAAATAAACTTAACTAAGTGTCTGATGCCAGAAAAACTATGCCACTTATTTTCACTTGCTGGGGTTTTTGAAGAATGCTGTCTTACAGGAGAATAAATTCAATTTAGAAAAAACCCCCTACAAAAGTAGTGCAGACTTGTTAGGACAGAGTGCTGGAAATGGTTTGAATTTACAGAAGTAATTTACAGAAGTAAGTTTCAAACAAAATCTGAGGTAGTGTTGGGTATATATGCAGTAAATTTACCGTGATGGCTGTACACTTGACCAGCAAGATAACACATCCAAAAAGGAGTACTTGGGTGTACTGAAGGTAGCACACTTCTGCCTAACATAGGCCATTTGGTCAGTTTGAACATATTCCAGGAAAACTTTACTCTCGCAGTAATTGACTGACCCAAGTTCTTAATTACTTTTCCATATTATCAAGCTAAGCTGTTTGATTCTTTGCCTACATGTGGGTTTTTTCCCTGCATTTCAGCAGCTTCCTCTTTTCATTCCAGTGTTTTGGTAATTCAGCAAAGATTATGTGTACACCTGGTAAATTATCTTCCCTTTTTAACCGTTATGATTAGGAGTTATTAGGGAAATGCAGTATGTCTCTCTTTGCTTTTGTTAAACAAAACCCAACCTCAGAATTAAGTCTTCCAGACATTTTCCTCAGTTACCCACAGAAAACACCTTCGGTATTTTTATTTTTTTTTAGTAATGCACACTGGGAGCATGGATTGGTAGGAGGTGAGAAAATAACATTCCATTTCATATTCAACTTTATAGTCATGCACAAGTAACACACAAATGATTTTTTTTAAGGAATGGATAAGCAATTGCCAGTGTACAATGTGCTGATACCTTGTTAGTTATCAGCTATAAGTCTTTTAAAGAAAACCTCATAATTGATAGCCACCTTCTTGTTGATGATCACTGATAATATAAAGTTAATCTGGTCTGCAGTGGGTATAGAAGGTGGTATCTGTGTTCATCAGTTGTAAATGAAACCTCAGTGTTCAGTGAATCTGACAATGAAATAATTTCTAAAAAGAACATCTTTTTGAGTAATCATTTCTTCCTAAATGTTACTTCTGGGAATTGGCTGATGTTAAAGATATTCAGCCATTTTACCTTACTGTTCCTGGGGTTTGCACTGCTTTTTTTATTCTCTCTTAGCTAAAGGGTAAACTTCTCTGGTAGGTTTTTGGATTGAGAGGAGGGATGAGATTGGGGGGTGGTGGAAGGAAAAATAGGATTGAAACATAATTTTAAGAAAGTATTTTATTTCTAGACAACATTATTTTGTCTCATACATGATGCTGCTGCACCTGCTTTTCCCCATCCCTGTGCTTCACGGAGGGCTCTGCTCAAGGCCAAGGCAACCTCAACCTTCCTGACCACCCTTCACCATTGACCCCTGAGCTACCACTCATGCCTAGACCTCTCCTTCAAACGTGTCCTGCCTGTGGAAGGTTGTACTTGTCCCATCACAGTTTTTTCTCCCCCGCTTCTCTGGTTTCTTAGGTGTGGGAAAAATTCTGGTAATATCTAGAAAGGATCAGGTGATGGATTTATTGTCTTAACTTGTAAGTAGCAGGAGGAGTGTGATGATGCTGCCTAAGGCCACAAAGGAAATTTCCTGGGTTACAAAGGCATGGATTCTTTGAGTTGAAAGGAGTGCACACGTCAGCAGAGAGCATCAAGGACTGGGTTTTTTTAATCAAAGAAAAAACCCCTAATTTTGCATTTGTGAAGGAGCTTATTAAGAGCAAAATGATTGTGCTTGTACCTTGCAGGCACTGCTGCTGTGGTGGCAGAACCTGTAATGAAAACAAGGCTCTCTGCTTTGATCATGGCTTGTTCTTGACTGTCTGGCAGTTAATGCTCTTATAACAGGAACATGATGGTAGCTTCTGAAGGACCCAATGAAGAAGTTTATGGCTGACCTAAAAATTAAAGAAAGGGAGATCCTTTGAAAGAGAGTGAGTGTGTGTCATAGTTGGTCAGACATTGTATTGGCTGTTATTGAGGTCTGATGTCATATAAGAAACTCGGTTTGAAAACAAGTAAACTTGAAAGGTAACCTTAATATTTAGCCCACAATACAAACATCTCAATCTGTGTTCTTAGGAGCTTCTGTCCTGTTTCTCATGCATGAAATACTCCTGTTTTTCTTCACTTCCCTTGAGCGCTGTTTTTGGTGGGCATGACTCCAATATGTCAGAGCAAAAGTGTAGCTAGCAAGAGTGAAGAGTCACGACAAGGTACCATGAAGAGGGGGAGAGCAGCAGAGCTTGGGGCGCTGCTGGTGCTCCTGGATTTTAGTGGGTTTTTTTGGCAGGTGCAGTTCCCTTGTGTCTTCCACAGTGTGTTTTCATACCTTCCCTTCTGTGTCTGTGATGGAGAAGTGAATTGATGTGCATCTGCCCATTGTATCAAGATGCACCTTATGAGTGAGGAAGGGCAAGGAGAAAAACGTGCCCCTTCTTGTCAGCCTCTGATGCTGCTTGACTTGGGGATCATAAGTGGTTTAAAGATCTCTTTAATGATGATACACTAATATATTAACAAGGAATGTCCTCGTATCTCCTTTGAATGGAAGGGTTGTTGTACTTGATTTGTTTGCTGTAGTTGTAAGCTCTCTGGAGTAATGACCTTTCTTATGCGGCTTATAAAGTACAGTGTTTACTGATGGTGTTCTGCAAACTGCTGTAGAAAAATAATATGGGGGTAATGTAGCGCACCTACCTCTTCTGTTCTTTTTCTCTCACCAATGTAATAGAACGATACAGTTATAATTGAAGGAGATACTGGGCTAACATAGTATAAATGGTGTTGTTTTCAAGGAATTAGACACCATTTATCAAATATTTAAATATTTTTTAATTTTCCTTTTGATTTTCCTTTTAAAATTCCTTTTTAATTCTGTGAAGATGGATATGTCAAAGCTTAGTTTGAAAATATCTGCTTTTATATAGCTATTAAGTTAATTCTGAGGATGTTTAAAAATACATAGGTAACATGCACGTAGAGACCAGTAATGTTCCAGGCACATGCTCTTTAAAAGCTCTGTCATAGTTTAGTTTGCTTCAGATATTTCTTGAGCAGAGGAGTTAAAATTAGATTGGTTGCAAGTAAATAAAAAAGAAAACATTTTAAAATTTGATCTAAGTTTAGTAATGTTTTTTTAAAAATGCTGAAAACAAAGGTATTTTTCCCATTTTGAAACTCAGATATTAGTTATTGCAGTGTTTTCTGCAATATTTAGTGGGGTTTAGGACTTCAAATTGTGGATTCAGTTGATTATATGATAAATATAGTTTTCACTGGGAACGTGGGATGTGTACAGCTCTGCTGATTCAGAGAAGAGCTGGAAAATGCCTCTGAGACATCGTAATTAACTTTATTATTTTTTAAAGTGTCATGATTTTTGGGATTGCAATCTGTGCCTTTTAAAAGGTCGAGTTTTGCGATGCACAGAGTACCATGTATTGAACAGAGACGAATATTGAATGTCAGCCACTGTTCTGTAGTAATGAATGTGCTTATGAATGGCTGTGGAAAGTTTAAAGGTTATTATCTCGTGTTTGTTTACTTTGTAAAGATAAGATTTCAGAGAAAATCAAAGGGCACTGTCTGGAATTCCCAGTCACTGCAGTTCCATGGAGAGCATCGATCCCTTCCTAGAGGTTGCCAGGGACTCATTATCTCTCCGTTCATTGTAGGCTGCTGATGAAATCTCCAATATTTCAGGTTTGCGATTCTTTTATTGTTGTTTTGGCAGTTTGTCAAAATTAAATGGCTTAACCAAATCAATGTGCTGTCTTGCTTGTTAACATCTACATTTCACATGTCCATATATTTTTTCATTTTGAATGTAGTCAGAATGGAATGAGCCACAACAATGACAAAAAGAGCCTTTTTGGCCTCCTCAGCTCTTAAGACTGTAAGAAAACTTGCTGGAAAATAAACTTTTGTCAATTATGTAATCACAGCTTCCACTGAGATCAGTGAGAATTGCACACATGTACCCATGGATAGGAATCCGTTGCTAAAGAATAGATGCAGCAAGGTCAGAGACAGAATATACGCGATGATGATTATGAACTTTACTTAGTTTAGGACAACAGTTTGTGTATTTGGCTGTGTGTTTTGGTGACACAATTAATTTCATAGTTAAGAATAAAGAAATTACTTGCTCTCTGTTGTGATGGCCTCTTTTTCCATGGGGTGACTAAACTTTTCTCACCAATTTAAGTTGTAGTGATATGTGGCTTTAGATACATGTTTATCATTAGCTAAAATAACACAGCTGTTAAGAAAAGGTTTACTGCCATACTTGTTCTGCATGCTAAGCACATTCTGTGTACATTTCAAACAAAATGCCAGTTTAATAGGCCCCCTCAGAGTTTCCAAAGGAGTGATGATGAAAGTTTGGCAAGTTTACTTGTACCATTCTGTATAAAATCTGCATGGCCATTATCTACTAGACACTTGCAATATGAAAAATGCCAGCGGTGTTTTTACATTCTTAAGTGTCTAATAAGCTACACGTCTCAAAACTGTAAAGTTTAATTATCTGAAGCATGTATGAATATGGCAATACAGTTTTCTTATTCATGTGGAGTTTTTCCTAATCTTAAATAAATCTAAATATTGGAAGTATTTAAATATAGTACATGTATTTTAACACTTCACTAGCACGCAGTGGGGTTGGCAACAGTATGTGTTTTGGAAATGCCCTCCTGTGAGCAGCCCAGGCTGAGAGCAGCAGGGACTTGAGAGGCACACTGCCTGTTACAGCTCTGCCACGTGCTGTGGGTACTTGCTTTCAATTTGACTCCAGTGACTCTTTGAACTAGCAAAATCTAGTACAGGGATTTAGTCATCTTTTGTTCTACTAAGAAACAACATGGAGCCAAAAAATGCACTTAGTCCCTGTTTTACTGTGTTGCAGTTGAAAATAATTTCATGGCTTTATCACAAATGTCATTCTATAAGAACTTGAATCCTGCTGTTCTGGGTCTAGTATTACTAATGCTAAGCATAAAACACCAAAACAACCCGACTTTTCTTTTTTTAATCAAATCATGAAATATAAAGCCAATGTATTTTGCTTCTTTTTACTTTTTTCGGTTCTTTGAACAATTAGAATTCAAGTTTTTCTGCCTTTCTCTGTCACCATGCTGAATATTTTTGTAACTTGTAAGCTGTGTTTTAGTGCCCAGAGCTATTTGTACCATTTCTGAATGACTACTGATTTAGTCAAATTACTGTCTGAATTGAGAAGTCACGCTCTAAGGGAAAATACAGAATCCTTATTAAAATCAGGAGCCATTAATTTGGTCTCAGTTAGTTTTGAGCAGAAATGTAAAGGGAAGTAAATACAAGGAAAATGGCTTGGTTTAGACACATCTGTCTATGTCCTTACCTGACACCCCAATAATACAGCAGGCTGGCAAATCCAGGTTGTCACATGTATCGTACAGTGGTGAAAAGCTGTCTGTCTGTTGCAGAATAGGTGGAGCCCAGTGCAAATGGCGAGGATGATACCCTGCTTCTGCTTCTGCTGTCAGTTTACTTTTTGCTTCATTTAGCTGTCCAGCCTCTGCAGCCATGCTGGTAGAGGAGCTATAGCTTTTCACAAAATTAAACTTTCCTCTTTCCAGGCAATATCTAAAGTATTTAATAATACTCTTTATAATTTCCCTTTTTACCTCGCATCAGATGACAGTTTGAGGAGCTCAGGCTGAGGGAAAGGGAAATTCAGGCTCACATTTTTCACAGAGTCTATTTTGGGCATTAGCTCTGGGTGCCAAGCTTCAGAGGGACGCTTTGACTTAAAGAGAAATACTGTGCTCTTACCTCGTGCTCACTCAGGTTTGAACTATGGGATTCAGCACCTCTGTCAGGCTTTAAATGTTTCAGATTGAGTACCCCAATTTAGTTACTTTTTTTGATAAACTGACTTACATGGGCTGCCAGAGGTGAAATGAACCCACCCAGAATCGGGCAAGGAAAAGAGTTGACGGAATGCCCAGTTTTATGCTCAGCTTTCAAGACTGTCTTCTTGGGCCTCTCAGAAAATCTCTTCTTTAATGACAAGCCAGGAAATCTTTTAACCAGACCTGAACTAAACATTTATGTCCCCCTTTTTAATGCCTTCCAGACTAGTCATCTTAAGTAGTGTTTTTCATATTCTGATTTCCTAGGTGTGCTGCCTTTCTTTTTTGCCTTGTTTATTCAAGTTAGTATTTGAAAAATAAAGAGTTATTTTCCGAATATGGAGTACTTACAAAATACGGATAATTTTGTTGCCACAATGGTATGTTTATACTGATGTATCTCTACTGTAACCAATTAAGTTTTTCAGTCATAAGTGAGGAATAACTTGATCAGGATTGCTGAGTTCACAGGATAGCTAATATACTTCCACAATACACCCATGAAGTATATGATACTTCCATGAAGCCAAATGTAAATGTTTCCATTACAAGGTACTGGAGAGCAATGAGCATGCTTAATTTTGATATTTTTTCTCTGTTGATCCCTGATCAGATAATTGCTCAACAAAGCTGCAGTACCAGCAAACAATACTTATGTTATTCTCAGGGGAAAGGTAGCTTATTGATATTTCAAATGTCAGTCTTCCAGATGTATGAAACTCATTTTCTCTGCATACAACATTTCTGCTAGAAGTTTGGTACTACCTCCCTCCTATCTTGCTCTGGAAATTAATGGTGTCAGTCTGCCTAAGCACAGCAACCAAGAGATGTAAAACCTCTCCCTTTACTCACTTATGTTCTCCCATCCCTGCTGTAAATGTTTACCAGGATTTGTGTGCTTATTGTAAAGATTTTCATTGGAAATGGAATAATATGACTTCGGCACAGTTGGAAATAGGTTAATTTGTTTTCAATTACTAGCTGCTTTTCCATTCACAGGGGACTAAATTCTTTGCTCCTGAGAAGTTACAACTGAAAATTACTTGGACTGGGGGTGGTGTATTAAAAAAAAAAAAAAAGAAAAAAAAGAAAGAAAACAGAATTAACTTCAAATTACTGGGTTTAGCTGAGTTGGGATGACAGTGTCCTGTTAAGGCCACAGTATGAAACAAAACCTTGTTTAAGCAGCTGCAGGAAGCTTGCACTTCCCTGTAGTGTGCCTTGGTTTCAAAATCTTTATACTTGTTTACTGGCAGCTTTTTTTGTGTCATAGTAATGATAAGAAGACCTGACCTGGGGAAGTGGGGATGTTACTAACAAATAAATAGGGAGATTAAAAGAAAAAAAGCATGGTTTATAATGGGTATGTGACTGTGTGTTGTATTTTAAGCTTGAATTCCGACAGCAGGTACAGTCAAGTACAGTTGAGTTATTGTAGTCTGAAAATGTGAAATGTGGGTGCTTTTAGTTACCTGGCAGTGTTGTGTTTTAATGAAGAAGCCAGTTGTTTGCTCTTGCTGTTTGCTGCAGGAATATAGAGCTGATGTCTTAGCAGGGAGAAAAATAACTGAAGGAAATGCTGGATGGAAAAATATGTTAGGTATTGCTCTGTGTGATAGCATGAGTGTTTGAGGTCAGTATTATTCAAGCATTTGGCCAATTAGATGCTGGCTGTGATGTTTTTCTGCTAATAAACAACTTCTCGTGTAACCCTTTAATCATATCACCCCCTAGGTATCCACAAGTCTTCTATGGAGAAATATTTACAAAGATGAATGATTTAATTCTGCCTTTAAGAAGACCTTTCACAGCTAAGACATATGCATACCTGCTAGTGGGTATCGTGTGCATGCATTTCTGTGCCACTTTTACATGAATATTAGTGATTTTCCCTTTTCACAAGTATTGTTGCAAAGTCATAGGCAGCCAGTTGTATGTTGGCACAGAGCACGTTCCTCTAAACCAGACTTAGATAGGAGAAAAGTCTTAATTTTGTCTGGGAAGGGAGAAAGATCTCTCTGCAGAACATGGTGATTCATCTTGCAGTGCTCAGCGAAGCCAGCCAGCCAACAGGAAGCTGCTGAGCTGCTGAAACTTTTCTGCATAAGCTTTCAGCTTCAAAAAATACTTCTCTGCTACTTGATTGGGGTATTGTTGTTCTTAGTCATCAGAGCCCGGGATCTCACCGTGTACCTCTGCCATGTGTGTAAGAACAGCCTATTGCTGTGGGAAAAACTAGATGAAACATAAGTTTTCTTCAAGTGCTGGTAAGTCATTAGTCATTCTTACCACCTCTGACTGCAAAGTGTCATGAAGTATCTATTTCTTTTGAAAACTCTCTCCCTTGCTTGTAAGTCTCCCCTGTTGACTTACAGCAAGAAGCAGCTGTTGAAGACGCCAAAGATTTTTGTTCTCTGGTAGCCTGGTGTCAGTTCAAGGAGGAGATGATCTTTTCAGCAGGTGAAAGAGGCTGCTAAAAGCTTATGAGGGTTCTGTGCTTGGTAACTTCTTCTGCCAGGGGCACTGGAGGTTTTCCTCTTGCATTTCAGCTGAGGAAAGCTGAAGAATAAGTGTATTTGTGCATGTGCTTTGAGATGACCTATTGGAAACCAAAGGTAAAAACTAAAAAAAAATTGCTAGGAGGGCCATGTGATCTTTTCTGTAGCTCAGCGTACAGTGACTGTAAGCCCCAGGATTTTCATTTCAACACTGGCCAGCACCTAATAACGCATTACAGCATTGTATGACCCTGGGGTATGGGACCAGTATTGCAGCCATTGCTGTCTGTGGTGTTTATTGTCCCGCTTTTTGCTGCTAGTTAAGAAATAACATGATCTGAATCACTTCTTGATAGTGACAGGTGCGGTCTACCAGCGTATGGTCTCTGTTTCTTCACTAGGTAGAACTCTAGCAGCTGCTTTGGGCGGTCCAGAGAGAGTTTTGGTAATATCATGTCTAAATTGGCCCTTTGTATAGATCCTCAAAACATGCTTTCATGAAATGGACTTCACCTGAAGTGAATGTCGTTGCAGAGTTGATGTCACATGGGACCCAGGGCCATTCTGGTTCTTCACTTGTCCTCTCATGATACTTAAAGCATCTCATGTGGTTTACAGAAACTCAAATATGACACAAATCCTTAATGGAACATGAAGATGTTGAACCAAGTTTTTGTGATAAAGATGTGTCAGGTGGCTCAGTTCTCATTAGTTTGCAATTGATGCAGTTCTTAATGAGCACATCTGAGGCTGGACAGCCTGTGGTTCAGAGCTTGGTGCTGGTCTTTCGTGGGCTCAGCTGGAAGGGAGGATATGGGAGTGTGGCTCCTGGTTGACTCTAGTTGTAGGGAACTGTAATTTCAGGCACTCCTCAGTGAGAGGAGCAGCAGCAAGCCTTCCTGGGGTTTACGATCTCCATAGGTCTGCTCTGACAAGTATGCCACAAGCTGTCTTCTGTTTTTGGTCACTCCCTAAATTAGTAAGGAAATCATTGACCCTTGGGCTTCACCTAGTAACAGTGAATGCTTGAAATCTTACATGTGATGTATGGAAGCCCAACAGGGGAACTTTCTCAGGATTTACATTCTGCTTCAAGTTTCTGTTATTTCAGTGGTGACCCTGAAAAACCATCATTTTATAAGCAGAGAGCAGACACCTGCTCCACATCTGTTCCTTATGTTCATCTGCCTTCTGAAGCTCTTTGCCTGTTGTTACAGTTACCCATCTTTTGTGTTCTTTGCCAAAAAGTTTGTGGCTTTTAGTTGTCATTTCAGGAGACAGAAGGATAGCAAGAAATCTCCTGTGACTAGCAAGGTAATGTTAGTTGTGGCTTTTGATGGTATTACTTCTACTGCAGAGCATTTTACAGCCTCAGGCGTTCAGATAATCTTGACTTCTCTCCTGAGCTCTCCAGCCATTTTTCTACTCTGTTGGAGCATCAGAGAGGCAGATGGGCAGTACTGTATCCTCCTAAGGTCTGTTTTAGCTGTAATATATGAAACAGAAATGTATTTTTGGCCTTCTTCCTTGCCCTCTACTCTTACAGTAGCTTTAATATTAGAAAGAAAAAAGTAGTAACATGTTCAAGGGATTCAGTGCTTACAGTTTTCTTTGCAAAATGTTTATTGAAAGTATCAAAGATTCAAACAATTATGTTTAGTATCCTAAGTGTATTGTTGAAATTTAACTTCAGAAGTGATCTTGTCAGGATTCATGGCTTTGTAATCCATAATCCAGGTGAAAATCTGGTAGCGCTTATCTGTATGGAAAGGAGAAAGTCTTTTCTGACTTTGTGGTGGCTAGTAAAAAATGATGCAAACCACAGTCATGTTTTCTAAATCAAATCTTTTGAGACTTCAGTTCATCTGTAGTTCTCTCTGACTGATCTTAGCCCTGGGCATTTAGCGGCTGTTAGATAGGGGTTTAGTGCATCTGAAGGATGTGTAAAACTGAGCTGTGCAAAGGTGCTTGAGTTTCTGAGATAGAGAGCCTGGATTGTTCAGGTTTGACAGAGTAGATGCTCTGCACGTAACTGCTCTGTTTTGTGACAATAGTTTTTTGGTCAGACCTAAATCAAGTGAATGCAGTGCGAGACAGAATCCCATTGAACTGATTCTGAACTTCTAAAAAATACTGTTTGATAAGACATAAATGCTTCTGTAGATAAACTGTCTCAATAAAAACTTATAAGATCAAATAAGTATTGCTTTTAATGAGATACTGTGAGGCAGTGTCTTCAGTTAACTAGAAGTATTAGCCTGCATTTCAAATTGAAGACGAAGCCAAAGTTAGTATACCCTTGTCCACTGGGTTTTGGGTGCAAATATGAAAGCTGTGATTTTCTGTGATGCCATGATTATGAAAAAACCCCTTCCCAACACTCCCCACACCCCCCACACCCCAAAATAACCACATCGTGCAGTTGACCTCTTGTGCCATCATCTGTTTGCCATGTGAATCAAAGGAGTGCCAGCCAGCCATGCGGGAAATGTTTTTAAATTGTTCTGGGGTTTGAAAACTTAGAATTATGGGTGTTGCCTTTCAGATGTCTTTGAGTTTAAAACTAAAAGATGGGACCATACACCATGACAGAGTGAGAGCAGTGGTGTGGTATGATTTTCATGTTAGCATATGAAAATGAACATGAGATTGGAAATCTCATTATTCCAATAGTTCGTGAATGTTGAAGTTCATCAGACTGTCTGTGAGGGGGGAAGAAAGAAAATTAAATCAATGCTACAGCCCTCTGTTTCTATCTTATGTAAGTATAGCAGCTATGAAAAATCCAAATTTCTGGAAAAGAAAGAATGTTTATTGTAAAGACCTCTAGGAGCTGAACAAAACAACTCCTAGCCTGTATAAGGGAGCTGAATGACATCAGTTTATTTGTGCTTATCTAAGATGGTCAAGATGAGTTCAGACCTGACTTACTAAACCTTTCTAGAGTTCTTTTCCTTGCATGGGAATACACCTCAGTTCAGACCGAGGTTTTAGTTACATGTGTCTTTACTTTGGTAGCGATGAATTCCAGTGACTACAGTGACCCAAGCAACTTCTGAGACAAGATGTTGTCTAATTGAACAGACAGGAGCCAGGCTGAACAGGATTTAACATGCCTGTTAGACCTGCCAAAACCTGCATTAGCACAAATGTCTCAGGTCTGGAGGGTGTGGGGGGTTCATGGACTGTCCTGGATCTTCAAGGATGTCCCTTTATCCATTTGAAAAATTATTTGTTCCAGTTCTTCTTTTTTTTTTATTTTTTATTTTTTTTTATTGGTGGTTATAAGCAAGGCAGCGGAGGATGGCATGGGTGCCAAAGACTGCTTCGGCTTCCCATAAGTGCTAGCCAGTGCTGCTTTGTGTCTGTTCTCCTGCATCATATATTCTAACACCTGGGTGCGTTTAACTCTTTGTAATTATATGACCAGTAACACTAGTTTTCTTTCGTAGGAAATGGTAATCATTACAGAAATGAGTCACGGTACCATGAATGGCAGTGCTCAACAGCTTTTCAAATATTAGACCTTAAATAGTGGAAAGGAAAAAGCTTGGTTCGCAATCTAAAGAGGGAGAGCAGTACCTAAACAGTGAGTGGTAAGTTAAACAAAAAATTAGGAAAGACAGATTGGAAGGTAAGTGTAGGAAGGGCAGATGAATCACTGAGTTGATGAGAATGACAGACTCTGTGTCATAGCAAATGCCTGCTCCATGAACAAAAGAATTAACAAGGTAGTAAATGTTGTAAACACATCTTATATAAGACCTAGTGTTTCATGTTACAGAAAGGTTTATTATGATTGCTGTAATTAAATTTGCATGAAGAAAGAAAGGGGTTTTTGAATGAAAACTCTGCCCAGTGCTTTAATGCCACAAGAAGACTTAACTGAAAAAATGCATTTCATTTTGGACTAAGAATTTGACTCATCCTTTGAAAAAAATTGCTATGGTGATAGCAAATTAAGCGTACAGAGTGTTTGGGTTATTCATAAAGTCAAAGAGACAGGTCATTCCAAACTGTAGAGAATAATAAAGATTAAAATGCTATAACATTAATTTTCCAAGTGTAAGCACTGTAGTGTGTGATGAGAAGGATCTGCATTATAAGATCAAGCCTTATAAAGCTCTACGATAACTACTGCAACCAGTAGGAAAGGCTACTGTTTACTGTTAGAGCATTTTTATTAATATATGTTAAAATATTGGTTGTTTCCAGGTGAATGAATCTGTCTTGCATTAGCTGAGGCACTTGTTGCAGCTTACCAAATTCTGTGTAAGCATAAATAAACAAACCAAATCAGTTAAGATCACTACATCATAAAATAGACTTTGTTTCTTTTGGCAAGTCTACTTAGCTTTGACCGAGTATGGTTGCAAACTTGAACCTTAGGTCTAAAAACCTTAAGAAAAATTTGAATTGGAGTTTGAACTTCACAGATTTCATCTCCGTAGTTAGAAAATGCTTCCAGACTCCAGCCTGCGCTGCATATTTATTCATGAGAAGGTAACAACCCTTTTATATTGGGTGTTATATAAACATGTGTCAAAGACCCAACGTTGTATTTTATTGAGCTACAAATAACATGTGCAGTTTGGAGTCAGATTTTTTATTTACTGAGTGCTGCTGGCATGCTGATCCCCAAACTGAATAGGCAAGAGAGGGTCTGCACTGAGAGGAGCTTGTGAGCTTCCAGCAAGGGGGAAAACGGCTGAAAAATACTTGGCTGCCTTTTTCTTCTGCTTCTCAGCCTTCCTGATTGAAACAGACTGTGTGTACAAGGCACTCTCTTTAACAAGTAATTCCTGTAACGTAAGTATTGTTGTTTGGTGGTATGGCAAGGGAGCAGAGAGTCTTAAGGAACCCATAGCCCCTGAAAGTGCTGGGAGGAGGAGTCATTCTGGTTGTCTGCAAGGGTGTTTGACAGCAAGGGCATCCTTCCTGAGGTGCTCGCTGCTATAAAGCTCTCCTGGTCCTTGGTTTCTGGTGGGAACACGGGGCGCATTGACCTTTCACGTTGGGGAGTTCCTGTGCTACACTCCAAGCATCTGTCCCCATAGTCTCAGACAGGAATGACTGCCTTCCTAAGCAGGTTTTGTGAATATAGGTCTTAGCTGGCTTTGTAGCATTTTTTTTTTTTCTCCAAAGAACAAGTAAAAAGTGCTGAGGCTGCACCTGGAATTTGAAAAAGAGGATTTTGAATCTGATGTAGAATTTCCTTGTGGAATTTGGCTTGAAAACCTTAGAATTTGGACCTAATCTGTAGCAAAACTGAACATTACTCAGGCAATGTAGTATTTGTCAGTACATGTGAATCCAGCTCTTAAGGTGGTTACAATTTGCCATTATTTTCCTATTTATTGTGGATTTTTCCCTGTCTGGAGTACATTGGTGGAATTTATGTGGCTACAGTGCTTTCTGTATGAATTCTGCAAAGCAAATTAAACTTCTCTTTTTTAGCATAATGTTGCTGGCATTGACCATAAGTACAAATGAGGAAGCGGATGAGAGTTTTAAAAACATCAGATTAGAGTAATCACAATGTAAACGTGTAATATACCGGAAGAATGAAATGGTTTTCCAGTCTGATGGATTTTTCTTGTTGATTGCATTAACCTTTCATCCAAAGGTACGTGGGATAGCTTGGTGCCTGCCTTGGTAGTAGTCTTTTATGATTTTACATGATCATTACTTGTTAACTTTCTTACTCAGAAGCCAGTACTTTCTGATGTTACCCCTTTAAAGGCTGTCTTTGATCCCTTTTTTTCAAGAGTAGTCAGCACTCTTTTTTGTACTGTCTTTTCAGGTAATAAGTTTTTGTAAAAGACAGTTGGGAAAATGTTGCTGGTTTCCCATTTATCACTTGTGCTGTAGTTGCCAGGAAATTAGCTGGGTACTATGGGCTTGTATAATGCTTGAATTCTTTTCTCGGCTTTCTGTCATATCATGTAGTCTCATACTCAAATACTAAAGAGGGTAATACAATTTCAAGCTTAAGATCACCCTCCTCTTCACTGGAAGGAGAAGGGGAAAAATATCCTGCACACACAGAAGTGAACAGAGAATTTTCAGCACACCAAGTTCATTTTTTCTAATGTTTGCTTTTTATTCCTCGGTGAATGTCTGATTCAGAGTTAAGTGATGGGGAAAAACTTCTATGCATGTTATTAAAGATAAATTATATTTCTGTTGCTGGGAAGGAGGAATTCAGTAGCTTGTTAAAAACTGATGTTTCCTCTGCCACGTAGATTTTGTTGGTTTGTTTAATAGAGCACTTAAGTGAATTCTTATGCATTGGGATTTTCTCCAACATTGAAGATAATTTTGTTCAATTGGGTTTTTAAACGTTTGAAAATTGGAATAAGAAAAGCAGCATTGTTTAGGATCCTGGCTAGGATTTTAAAAACAGGAACAACTCGTAGTGTTCCTTATTAAATTTAATTAATTGCTACTCGTGGGCAATATGGCTGAGTTATTGTTGCAGTGAGACCAATAACTTAAAAGATTTGGAGTTCTGTATGTTCAGACATCAGTTGGAGCTTTGCCTAAGAGTAGTTTGATGATTTAATTTTAAAAAATATTTTTATTTCAAAAGGGTACTGAAGACCGTCTCACTCATGGATTTTTAAATGCTTTTGGTGTTTCCATGGCTAAATCTTTGGTAAGAGTTTAGTCAGGTTTATTGGCAGTTAAAAACAAATCTTTACTATTTGGTACCTGCTTAATGGCGAGATACATGCCATTAATTTGATCTCAGTCTGTTTTGTATTGCACAGATGTTCACATTACAAAATCATTATTGTCTACCCACAATCAGCGCTCCTATCAAGAAAAACCAATATAGGAGTGGGGAACTAAATGGGTGTCTGAAGTCTCATCTTATTCTAGAGATAGTCTTTCCAAATGAGCAATAAAGGGGACTGCCTGAAGAAACACATCTTTGGTGCATCTGAGATGTCTGTTCTACAGCTAAAGGGAATACTCCAGCCTGACCGTGCACTCACTCAGCACCAAGCCTTTATGCATTGAATAATTATTTTTAATGAATAGCGTGGGGAGTTAAATCCTTATGACTTAGTTATTTCTCAAGTGAACTGAAAGTCTGTTTCCATAGTGAATGTGAACTAGTAATTTGTGATAGGAGTTTGAAGTAATGTAATTATTCAAACCTTTTTATGGTCAGATGAAATTTGCCAAACGTTTTAGAAAGGTTTGCATTTGATTATGAGAAAATAAAGTTAAGGAGTTCTTTCTGACCCTTGGCTGAAAACTGAAGTGAATATACACAGTGGCTACCCTAAGTATTAATGTATTTAAGCATGCGTGCTTGGGAAATGTGTGAAGTGTAAGGTTACTGATTTCTTCAAGCTCTGTCCTCACTGTATAAGGCATAGTGCTCTTGGGTTTACTTAGAAAATGGTGAAATGAATGTGGCTCCCCCAGGTAAAATTCTGGTCAGAGTGAAGTTATTAGCAAAATTCCCACTGAATGAGCTGGGAGCAGGATTTTGCTGAAACACAAGAAATCCACTTGAAATCCAGTGCAAGGTTAAAAAAGAAACCAAAACCCTAATTCACATTTGAAAAAGTATGCGTGTCTTTCGTAAACTTCATGTCCTTATTAAAATAAAAATCCATATTTTTTTTCTTCAGTCACATCTCTTTTCAGACTATATTACTAAGTTAAATCAGAGCGAGTTTGTTAATGAAATTAGTTGCTCACTGTGTTCCTAAAAACAGTTGGTAACGCACTAATAAACACCCCTCGCTTCTGTGAACCTTTTTGTGTCCGTTTAGGTTTCCTTTGACAGGATATAATCTGTCTTTGACACAAAGTATTAAAAGTGTTAATCCTAAATAGATGAGCTGGTGATGTTATCCCCATTCAAGTAACCAGATTTTGAAAAACAAAAACCTTTTCTTGTATTTAGTTTCAAAGTGACTTGGCAACACATGTTTTTGTTTTTAATTTGTGCTGTCTGGCTGGTGGTGTATGAAAAGGCTTTTAAAACCCAGGTGGAGATGCTGTCTCCGTTGTTTTCTTGTCCTGGTGAGGGGAGAGCTATGAGCTCTCGTACCGAGTATAAACGGAGGTATCGAGAAATGCGACCCAACCCGCCAGGAAGGCTGCGGCACTGACAGAAATCCTTTCCAGCTTGCTCCTGAGCTCTCCCTGAAACGCTCCCTGGGGCAAACCACCAGCCCCTGGGCCGGTTTGCCCGACAGAGGCAGGGAGGAGCAGCCCGCCCGGCCCACCTCGGTGGTCGCCCCTACCTGAGGGAGACGCGCTTCCAGCCCGGGAAGCCTATGATCCGTTGTGCTCTTAAGGACAGAGTGACGGGTGGTGCTGTGCCCGGCTGGGATTGAATGACTAGTGTGGTCTTAGCCCGTGCTTGGGGAAGGGGAGAGGAGCTGCTGTCCCGGAGGTGGCCCCGCGGGTGCGCGGGCCGAACCTGCGGAGAGCCCCGCGCGAGCGCGTGGAGCAGCGGGGGGAGCGCACCCGTCCGCGCTCGGCGGGCACGGCGTGGGAGGGGGGCCCGCTGCTGAGCGAGGGGTCTGCTGCTGCGAGGGCAGGGCGAGAGCAGCCTGCTGTATTTCCCCCCTGCTTTCTCAGTGAAAGGCTAAAAACCATTTCTCAGCCCTTAAGGAGGGACGAGAGGGACTGAAGGTCCTGGGTTGCTTCTGTCGTATCTCAATAGGAGGTTTGGGTTGGTATATAGGAGTTTTGGGTTGGTTGGTTTTTTTTTTTTTTTTTTTTTTTTTTTTTTTTTTTTTTTTTTTCCCAATAGCTAAACGTCATTTCTCCCTGCTATGCAGAGAGAGCAGGCTCTGTCTCAGCAGACAGGAAAATGAGGCAGCTTGATCAGCTAACGAGGTTAGCAAGTAATCCTCGTTACAGTCGTTTCCACTGCTCACCGCTGCTTGAGGAAGTAGGTCTTACTGGGGATTGCCCTGTAGTTTTTTGATAAAAGGCATTTTCCTCAGTAGTATTATAGCGGTTTTTTGTTACAAATCATTTTGGCTTGGCTCTTTCTCTCCTTCCTTGCCTTACCTTCATTTCTGCTACTGATTTCTTTCAGAATTTATCTAAATGGCTTTCCACAAACCCTGAGAGATCCTACCCCTCAAAGCTGAATTGCATTTCTTAACTCGTACTCCTCCTAGAGAGCTGTCAGGAGGTGGGTTTACATTCGGAGCAAAGATTGCTCGTTTCACCTCAGCAAGTATTTTTAGTTAAGCATTTTTTCCTCTAGGCAATTTCAGATGGTCTCTACTGGATCTTTAATAACATACACACTAGTAAGTTTTATTTTAAGTTGTTATTTGTAGTTTTACTATAATTTGGAGATAGCCGGGGGCTATACCTCCTGTAAGAAAAATATTTTAGTTCTCCTTAACGTGAAGGAACTTGCTCCATTAACTGCATTTGACTTAATGTTGTGAGCTTAAACACTAACCTGAAAGCTGTTAGTCAGACCTCTGGTTTAAAGCAACAAGGGTGTAATCACAAGTCAAATTGAGGTGGTAGCATTAGGTAGTTAGCAACTGGGTTTAATAGACTCTGCTATTGTACATTTGGTTATGACTTTCCTGTTGATAAAATTATTTTTTTGAGATTCTTTGGGTTTTATTCCTCAGATTCACTAAAAACTGCTTAGTTGTGAACTCTGAAAGCCTGATCAATTATTTTTTAAAAAATACACATAGTAAGGTAGTGAGATTTTTAATTTTTTTTCCTATGTGCTAGAAGTTATTTTTGGCCTTGTGTTAGGAGCAAAGGCAGCTAGCATTTCAGCATCCTCCTAACTCCCGTTTCTGCCAGATGATAGAGGTTTAAGAAATACATTTGCTCCTAGCTCAGGTACTGCTCACACTCCATTCTGCTGGTCCGACTGGAGTGGGCAGTGCAATACAAGGCAGAGAGTCGCTGTGGGTGACTGGTTTTGGTCGGTAAGGCAGGCATACCTATTCTTCAGGTGAAGCTCTGTCTGCAATAGCAGAACTCTGGCTAACTTTGTGAGAAGGTGGCTTGAGAAAACAGAAAAGGATTTGCCCTTTCTTTTGACAAGCTGCAGAGGACCCTGTTTCCCCACATTTTCTTATTAAAATAAATTCACATGTAATTTTTAAATCTGTTGTGCCTGGTCAGTGGAAACTGCAGTAGTTTTGTGGTCATTCAGACACCACAGGATCATGAAAACATATACGTCTGCCTTCACCCTACAATCAGGCAGAAACTGTCAAGCATACATTCTTTCTCACTCCTGTACTGTGGGAGTGGAAGATAGAGTACCTGCAAAATAGCTGGTAACCATGGTGGTCTTGGTGATGGCTACTGGGAGCGCTCTAAGATTACTCCTAAAGTTGTTTACAAGCTTCATCTGTGATGGTAGTTGTCAGGAGCAAAGCACTACCCTCTTGCCACATTAAATTAGTTTTTAGAATTCTTTTGTTTAGTCTCCACATACATTATGTTACTGTTACAGTATGTTAGTGTTGTTCCTTGTATATTGTTTCTTCTGGGAAATATCTTTGGGGAAACACCCTCCTGTGAGATTTGGTGATCTTTTTGGATGTCCAACTGGACAGGAACAGACTTTTAAACTCGGAGATTTCAAACCTTTCACATAAATGTTTTATATATACAATGAAATGCATCGGATTTAATTGTAAACAGCTCGTGGATTCTCTCTGCGTGCTTGGATGGGTTTTGTGTATTCATATAAGATTAATGTCTTGGTCGCTATGTAGCTTACAGTTCTACAGTCAGATTCGTGGCGTTCATTTTTCTGTGTTATTAATGAAAGTTTTAGCTATTAGCGGAAATATTTCTTGTAGAAGTTTTCCATGGAAGCTCTGCTAATCTTCATGCTTCCAAAAGTGAGAAGTGAATGTGTGTGAACTATGCACATGAACAAACTGTAGCAAATGTGTATAATCTAGCTACTGCTTTTTATTAAACATTTGCTATTGTATGATTGTTCTCAGCTGCTTATCACTTCATGTGTCTTCAACTTTTGGACTGAAGTTTTCCATGCTGGTTGCCTGAATTCCGGTATGTTATGTTTTAGTCAAAATGGCTCCACTGTTTCAAATAACGGGATTAATAAAAAGCATATTTTGCATTTGTGAAAAAGAAATACTTTGGCATACTTTTCTTGAGAAGCTTATGTTCCTCTCTTATTTAGAAATTTGGCAGAAATGTGGTTTTTTGCTTCTTAACTTCCCAGTGCTACCAATAAATACTAGTAAAACGTTGCTTGTCTCACCTAGTGTACCCACATCAAACTGATGCAATGAAGAACTCCGTTAAAAGCCCCTGAGGAGGTACATGGTTCTCCTCTCAGAGCAGGGTCTGAACAGAACTGTTAACCAGGATTGAGGCCATATGCTGAGGACAAGGAAGAAGAACAGTATTAGACATGCATATTTCATTTCTGAAGGCATTTTTATCCTGGACTGTGAGAAAACCATAAATTCTGTAAAATAAATGCTATGCTGGATAGTAATGGGAAGACAAAGTGAATATGAGGAGGTTTGAGCTTCTGGTTTACTGGATTCCAGGAACAGCAGGACGGGTTGTCTTGAATTCTGCTGCAAAACCTGTCAGTTTGATTAGTGTAATGCATATTCCCAAATAGACTGGGGACAGCATGATTGTTTTTTAGGAGCTTGATTTAAAAATCTTAACTATGTTCTCTGTACTGCGTCTTCAAGAATTTGATCAGAGAAATGGATGCTTCATCACGCTTTTATCAGCGTGAGGCTTATTGACTACAGTATTTGAGGGAATCAGAGCTCATGGAGAAATTTTGCAAGCCATATCAGACTCAAACTAGAAAGGCCACATTGTTTATATTTCTTGATTGTGTGTGTATTATTTTTAGTTGCATTTTAGGAAAATGAAAGCGATTTCTTAATTTTTCGAATGAACTGACTGCATTCTTTTGACTATGCAAGTAGAAATAGAGGGAAAAAAATATCTAAATTTACCTTAGTGAGATTTTCTAGTTATATTGTATAGGGTTTTTTTACACTTAAAAATTAGTAAATATTCTGGAAACTAAATGGAGAATATTAATTCCACATAACCGTGTGTAAGCAATCATTTATTTGCTTAGGTAGTTGTTTTTAGAACTACTTGAGTAAATAAATTCTACTCAAGTAAGTTTATGAATAAAGGTAAGTTTAAATAGTGCTTTTCACCATTTAAAGAAAAAAAAATTCATCATTTGCTTTTAATGGTCCAGCAAACCTGCATGTGCTTCCATTCCCTTCTTGTACCCCTTTTTGGGGAAAACTCAACATGGTTAATGAGTTGGGGTGCAGCAAAATTTGTATACTTTAAGAAGAAAAAACACATGGAAGAGTTCTGCCAGTCAGTGTTTGTTAACAAAGTGAAGCATGATTTCAAAAACACTTTGAGTTTTTGATTTGCTTGAAATAGTTTGTTTACAAATTTAGGCCCAGATCTGACAGTCGGGCATCCTGCATGAATACACCAGAAGTGCACCTCGTATTTCAGGAAAATGCAGGTAAAAGCATTGCAGTGTTGTTTCTGAAATGTGAGGGTTTGGCCGGGTGCCTTGCACTGTGTTACAGGTTGTGCTCCACATCTGGGTGGATGTCTTTGTGGTGGGCTCCAGAAACATCAGGTCTCCACTGGTGGTACCCCCATGGCTCCTTCCTGGTTTGAGCTGGGTGGTGTTTGGTGAGGGACCAGGTCCCACCGCATTTCCCTCCTGGACGTTGGTGCCCAGGAGGTCTCGCCGGTACAGCAAGCTTGGGGACGTTGATGTGCAAGCTGACTCAAGCAAAGTAGTGCCTCAGGGACTGAAATAAGCCACCCCTGTTAGGGACCTTTATACTGGTATGACTATGTTAGCACATTTGCTGGCACCAAGATTGTTAGAGAAAGGGGAAAGGATCGCACCCTAAGGGATGTTACAGTGCGGGTGAAAGCTGCTGGTGTCAGCGTGGCCTCCGCTGCCTGTGTGTATTTCTACACGTCTGTCTTCAAACCCCTCAAATAACTGAATCCAGATCATGTTTAGCTTTAGTTACAGGATGAAAATTGATGTAAGCTATAAAGTCTTTAGGTATCCAGAGTACAGTATGAAACACAGGAGTCTGTTTAAAAGCTCATCCAGGGGATGACAAACTCCCTTGTTTGCTGGCTGTCACGTCCGGTAGTGTTTTCTTAATTTCCAGTAGGACTCTTCAAAGACTTCAGAGGCCTCGGATTTAAGTGAGTGTAATAGGAGTGCAGTCGAGCCTATGATGCCTCACGGCTTCAGAGAAGAATATTTCAGCAGTTTCATTAATAAAATAGCTCTTAAAGCGCTATGGAAAATGAAATAGCAGCAATCCTACGAAAGAGACGCTGAGAACCACCACCACCTTTGTCGTTCACTGAAAAAAAATCAAGTCTTGGCATAAGGAGAATTTTTTTTTAGAAAAACAAACTTGACTGCAATGAGCTGACACAGGCAGTACAGTAATAATGATAAACTTTATAAAGCAAAGTGTCTCTTATTAATGTGCTGCAAAGCACTCTAGAGATTCTCAATTCTCAAATTAAGCTATAAAAGATAATAGAAGAGCTTATAAAGTTTCTGCACAGTGAATGATTTCATGGCAGTGGCTTTGTTTGTTTTAATGATGTGAGCAGAGGGCATTTGCCCGACATCTTCAGCATTCCCAAGGGGAATAGGTACAGCAGTTACATTTTACAGTTTCACTGACATTATAGGGGTGCTGGGTTTTGCAGTTGTATTATGGTGTACTTTATAGATTGTAAGCTTTGAAATTAAAAACTTCAGTGAGGAAACAAACGTGGAAGTTTACTGCTGCTGTAATTCAGCTGGTTGCAGAAATAAATACATTTATTTACATTTGCATGGTACATTTGAATAACAGTTGAGGGCCATGACTTTTTAGTGGCATCCATAATCTTAACGTAGCTCTTCATGGACTGAAATACTGTTGTAAGTGGTGATGTTTTGCTCATGAGCTCATCGAAGAATTCATGAACCAGTCGGGAATAGAGACAGAGTGATGCTCTTCCATCTCAGTTGACCTTTTTGCCTTCCCAAAACCAGGTATAAGCAGGTGTTTTTTGACTGTGCTGTGCCTGTGCTGTCCCCACCCAGTCACCCAGCCTTAACTCCCACATACATGCTTTCCTAAAGGGCAGATGTGTGATAATGAAGTAGGGGATTTTTCATCCAGCTAAATGGAATAACAGAGAAAAGTCTTAATTTTAGAAGTTAGATTTGAGGTACTGCTAACAGATTTCAATTTGAATGCTCTGTGTTTACTTCCTGATATTTTTGTAGGTCTCCTTTGCCCCTCTTCAGTTCACTTTCATGATAAAGTTGACTTACAAATCTCAGCAAAACTATCTGGAGGAGGACTGCATCATACTGTTGTGAGGTGTTTGTTGGGTTTTTTTAAGTGTAAATTAGTTTTCTCTTTAAGCAGAAAAATGTGTTTACAATGATGCCATGAAGTGCTCTAGAAGACTATGTATTGCAGGCATGGTTTGCATACAGAGCTTTATACAAAGACATTTACACACAAGTGTGTACACAAATAGACAATTTTCAGAGACACGTTGTATAGCTTTTACAATGATGGGAGGTCATTGCATGTTGCTGTCATATAAAGAGTCTGCAAGAAAGCTCCTCTGAATTGGGAGAAGGAATGTAATTTCATTCATTAAGAGGTAGAAAATAACTTTCTTTTTCCTGAAGTCACCACTTGTCAGACTGTTTGTGGGCTTTGAACTGAAAGATTTTTCAGACTAGGAAAATATTTGTGGTGTTATTTGCTTTTTTAATTTGGCAGATTCGTCTGCTTTTTGGAGGAAGGATTGGAATAAAATGAGGAAACTAGATCCCTTTCTCCCTTTTAGGGGTGGAGGTTTATTCCAGCTGTGAGCACTGCTAACTTCCCTATAAAATGCTCGTGCGTTGCTCAACTGTTCTCATGTGTTTCAATTAAAATTTGGTGTTGTCAGTTCAGATTTGTTGTAAGTGCAGTTTGGTGGTTTATGTTATGCAGCAGAGTAATGGAAGGCAAAGCATATGTGTGCAAAAAAAGGCATTTAGTTGGAAACTGGAGTTGAACTGCATTCAGTTCTTGCCAATGCTGCTTTTAAGTTTGTGCTATTTTCATAGTTTCCTAAAGTGATACTGTTACTAAAAGAAAATAGCCCCCTGAGCTGGCATTTTTGATGTTTTCTTCTGGCCACAAGGTAAGTGTGGTTTGGTTATTTGTTAAAAATCCACATAGTTCTGTCTGCAGATGCATATTTGACTGTTTTTTTTCCCTGTCTGTTCTGTATGTTTTTATTAAAAAGTCCCAGAGACTTTTTTGAACTCTAAAATAGATGTAGAGCTTCAGGCTTGCCATGAAGTCTCAACAGATAGAAAGCGGGTTGTATCTCAATGTATGATATGATGTAACAGGAGCAAAATCTTTGACATTTTGTTGGTAATTGAGCTTTAAAGTTGTGAAGACACACATGCTTGAAAATGGCCTGTTACAAATCTGTAATGTGGACTGAATTTAACATGTCAGGGTTGGTTGGTTTGGTTTTGGTTCTGTCATCGTACTAGGGAATAGATTTTGTACCTTACTTTGGTGATATTTTTTCTTGCATGTTATTTAAAAAAAACCAAGACACGAGCGTTAAGCTAGAAGAGGTGAGAAAAGTCAGAAAAACGCCTATTTTTTATTTTAAATATATTTTAAATTTAGATTTAGATCAGATATTAGTAAGACATTCTTTGCTGTGAGGGTGGTGAGGCCCTGGGCCAGGTTTCCCAGAGAAGCCATGGATGCCCCATCCCTGGAAGTGTTCAAGGCCAGGCTGGATGGGGCTTTGAGCAATCCGGTGTAGTGGGAGGTGTCCCTGCCCATAGCAGGGGGCTTGGAACTAGGTGATCTTTAAGGTCCCTTCCAACCTAAACCATTCTAAGATTCTGTGAAATCAGGATTAGTTTTACTAGCTTATGTATATACTGGATAGCAACTTACTCCTTCCAAAAAATTGGACTCCAAAGAGGACAAGTAATTTTTCCATTTGCTGTTGGAAGACAGACCTGTATGCAGTTCCTCTGGACACTGTCTCTCACTGACAATAGCCCTTACTCTTTTTCTGCTGCTCTGGAAGGTAGGAGGACACGGCAGTGGTCCCCGGGCATGGGGTATATATCCCTTTGAGCTGAGGGGGGATAATACAGTCAAGCCTGTCCACCATTGCCCAGTGGGAGACTCCAGTTTACCTGTGGGTTCTGGGGGTGACCGTCCTCCCTCAAAAAGATTTTCTGACTCCTTCCTGTTCCCTTAGGTCAGTGTGTGAAGAAGTACAGCATACCCTTAAAGAAAGTGTGTGCCATTCGCAGCATCAGCATGCAGCCTCACAGATTTTGCATTTAAAAAGAATGTGAAGCACAGATATTTAGTTTGATGGTAATTAACTCTGAGCAGTGTACCAAAGTATTTGGCACATTTAGAAGTGTTTTAAAATCAAGGTTTCAGTTTGTTTCTGAGAAATTTTGTAGTTAACCCAGTTTCTGCTCTTGATGCATGAGTGACTGGGTACCATATGATGAAC
Organism: Falco naumanni; assembly: GCF_017639655.2. Classification (NCBI taxonomy): domain Eukaryota; kingdom Metazoa; phylum Chordata; class Aves; order Falconiformes; family Falconidae; genus Falco; species Falco naumanni. The sequence continues at coordinate 58,900,496 of NC_054056.1, read as the reverse complement.
TGTGTTACATAAGATGCTCAAATTGTTGATCCAAAATTCTAGCTATTTAACTCTTCTGGGATCTTAGTGTTTCTTGTTTTATTTTTGTCCTGTTTTCTCTTTTCAGTATTTGAAGTGTTGATATGAAGCCCTTTTCTGCCAGTGCTGTTAGCAGAAAGAACTTATGTACACCCATCTGCCTGTTCCTTGGGCATGAGAATGGGTTGCTCTGTCAGGAGCTTTTAACTATGTGGTATAGATTAAGACAGGTGGGGTTTTTCCTGCTTTCCCCTCTTTCCTCTAAATGGGTTTGTGTCTTGCAGCAGGATATAGTCAAGTAAAAATCATCAGCATCGTTGATTCCAGCTGCTTCCTCAACAGAAAAAGTGCATTTTATTTGGATGAGCTTTGCTGTCTGTCGAATGTTTCGAGAGGAAGACAGTTTCTCCCCTTCTGTGCATCTTTCCCACCCAGATGTTTGGTTCTTTATTGTATTTTATTAATAATAAGTCCAATGCTTTCTTAGCTGTAGGGCTGTAATGCAGAAAGCAGATGCTCCTGTTAGAAAATATTACGTGATACTAGAAGCTTAATTATCAAAGGCACAAAGTCAGACTCTCATTACATTTTCTACTTTTTTAAAAAGAAAAAAATATTCCATAAGTGTTCTGTGTTTTTATGGTAAGACTGATGAAAGGTTAACAGCTGGAAAATACAAAGCTGCAACTCCATGGCTGAACAAGAAAAATAATGATTGTTCATCTGCAGAGATCATTATTTTCTTCTAATATGAGATGCAGTGTTTCCAGTTGTAGTTGTGAAGCTTTAATTAAAATTCATAATTATTTATACATTATATCTGTGTAGGGTCTTCCTATAGGAATCTGTCTCTGTATTGGGAGAGGGTTGCAGGGGGGAAAACTGGCAGGTAGGCTTGAAAGACCATACGTAATCTTACGGGTATTTGAAAGTCAACGTTATGATTTTGTGGTTAAAAGGATGTTGTGAAACACAGAACAAGGCCAGAGAGGTCAGATTTCCCTAAATACACAGATTGTATAAGAAGAGAACAGTTGAATGGGATGTTTCCTTGAGAGAAACAAAACAGGCCAATATTTCTAGATAAAAATACCAATTTTTGAGTTGCTTGGTTGAAAACCTCAGAGTACTTTTGTTCCCCCTGTTACATGAGTGGTGTTCCTCAGGAGTCAGTGCTGGCACTGGTGCTGTTTAACATCTTTGTCAGTAACATGGGCGGTAGGATGGAGTGCACCCTCAGCAAGTCCACCAACCACACCAAGCTGTGCATGGGGTTGACGCGCTGGAGGGAAGGGATGCTGTCCAGAGGGACCTTGACAGGCTTGTTCAAGGCCAGGCTGGATGGGGCTTTGAGCAAAGTCGGTCTAGTGGAAGGTGTCCTTGCCCATGGCAGGGGGGCTGGAACTAGATGGTCTTTAAGGTCCCTTCCAACCCAAACCATTCTAAGATTCTGTGATTAAAGAAGGTGCTGTCAGTGTTGCATCGCTAGCACACTTCTTCAGTTATGTGCAGTTACGTGCCTCCAGTTACAGCCAGACACTGTGTATGAGCATAGCAAGAACAGTTTTAAAATATAACAAGGGTATATTAAAATTCATGTTATTAAAAAATGTTGGTAGAAAATAGATTAATAAAACACATCATGGTGCTCTTGGTGAGTTGTTTGGTTTTGCCAGTCCGGATTAGAAATGCTTCCCGAATTACAGCCAGAGCGAGGGAGTTGGAATTCTGTCCTTGTAACCGTACTGAACTAGTACTTCTCAGCTACGGGAATTTCACAGATGTAACTGATAACAGCACTGCTTCCCATGCCTTTATGCAGTTTGTTTATGTAAAAAGCTGTCCTTCAAGGACAGGAAAAAATAGCCTCTTTGCTTCTGTATGTTGAGTAGTGAGGGATTTGAGAGAATGAGCTGTGTAGTTCTCTGGAAAATGAGATTTAGCTGATCACGTCGGGCTACTGCTTCCCAGCTGTGCTCTCCCCTTGAATTTTGAGAGTTATTTTGTCAATTGTTTTCCAACAGATTTTTTTGAAGGAGGCCAGGCTTAAGGGAGAGTATGTGTTGTTGGTGTTGTATGATATGTACTGAATCACTGTCCTCTGACTTGGTTAAAAGGGTTTCTTTGGCATGATTTTACAATGCTAATAGAGTTGTTCGGGATTTTCAGAATGATACACTTACTTGAGAACAAAATCTAATCAATCAAAATTCTGCTTTAGCTTTTTCTCCCTATTTTACCAGCAACACCTCTGTTCCCTAAGAATTTTACAGCTCTTTAATCCACAAGTAGAAGTTATATCCACTTCACTGACAGGATGGGAAGCCTAGAGAGATCAGGTAACGTGCCCAAAGGTACCAAGTCCAACCTCCAAAGTCCAATCAAAATACAAGAAAGTCAAACCTGTTATTTTGTTCCTTTTTTCATGTCCAGGTTAAAAGTTGGAGTAAAGTTGTATTGTTAGTTGTAACTAAGAGTTGCTGTCGCAATTATTTATGCCTCATTGACTGTGGGGCTTAGAAGTACACACATTTAAATGCTGAAGAAGCGCTTTCTTTGGTATTGCCTAGATTGTTTAGTAATAAAGCAGAGTTAATTTTCCTTAGCCTGGCATGGGCAAAATCACCATGAACTCAGGTGAAACTGTTGCTTGGATGTGACTTTGGATACAGACTCCATATTAATCTAGTTGCTATCTAGTGTCTGGCAGGAGATAAAATTCAAGTAGATGCCCTGGAATGTGTAGCTCCAGGAGACCATGTTAAGGCAATGGTTTGGCTGTCTGGATTGCTGCATTGAGTTCGGAGCTCAGTCATAGTATAATGATGGAATTACAATTTAAACTTGCTGGTTTTCTTATGTACTGAGAAAACGGAGACCTGGTCTTAATGGCAGCAAACAAGAGTTTAAAACTTAGTGCTTTGTGTAGATTGTTGTAGTTCAGCGTGAAAATCAAAACTGGTAGAATATGTATCAGCAAACCTCAGGCTTTTTCAGTCATCTAAAATCTGGTGCAGTTCTGTGGGAGAAGTTTTAGGTATTGTTATAACAAGGGTCCTTTCTGGATACACTCATATCTTTTTAAGTTTTCTGTGGTACTAGAAGTAAAATTGCTTTGTACAGTAGATGATCTATATAGGCAGTCTGAAATAGTTGCACACCTTCTTTAGGTTAGAAGAGGCATACGCGTGTGACTGACTTCTTGCAGTGACTGCAGCTGTATTGCAGAATGCCAGCGTCTCCTTTGCTGCCCCCAGTAATGCTGGGAACACCCTGCAGCTGATGTGCCCAGTGCTGTGTATGGTTTCTTTAAACTGGGTTTTGTTTGTCTGGATAATGTTCTATTTGCATTTCTTCATGCAGCATGCAGATGATGTTGGCTCCTGAGACACTAAATAAACCAGATGAATTCTTGTGGCATGGCTTGATTTGCAGGAAATGAGAACTAGCTTTGTGCAGTAATGTGTATAAAATAGTAGTGGGCCTTTCTCCTATGTTCCCCACCCTCCTGAACAGCTGCTGCTCACAGCAGATGGACTTTCATAGGACTGACTGATACAGTCTTCCAGAAAGTTAGGAAATTCTTATCAGTGCCTCTTAAATTAGTATGGTGGCAGTTTATGCTAATTCAATTGCATAGTTCATGTTTTATTCTTTAGCAGAAGAGGATTTTCTTTGGTCGTGGCCCAAGTGCACAGGATGCCATATCCTTCTTGAGAGTGGCTGAGCACCCTTTCTTCCCAGTGGTGTATGCAGCAAACCCAAGTGCTGTACAGATAGTAGTTTTATTCTCCAAGACAGTAGTTTTATTCTCCAATAGCTTCCATGACCCTTGAGTGTTTCTTCAGCACTGGTTCATTTTTCATTACAGTTAGCACAGGTTCACTGTTCTCTTCTGCATTTTGCATTCGCCAAAATGAGCATTGTGTTCTGCTTTTTCATTCATCCTAAGTGTTTTGACAGAACTTGTAATAATGTTGGATAATTCTTCCTATTAATCTCTGAATTTTCAGATTCCCATACGTATTTACTTCCGTAGTCCCCAATACTGTTCAGTGGGAGGACTCCACCATTCCATGTCCATACACTTCTTGAGATTTTCACACGGGAGATACTGTCTTCTGCATTTTCTTTCCAGAACAGTCAGAGTGCATGTTTCTACCTTCACAAACAAAGTGCAGCTTGGCTAGAACCACACAGCCTGCTTTTTATGAGCAAAATAGGTAGGTGTGTCTGTATCTTCATTGTGTATATTAGTATTTTTGGCTTCTCTAACCAGTTCAGTGGGAGGGGCTGGTTTCAGCTGTGCACCCTTCCCCTGGTGGGTGCGATGCCCTCACCCAAAAGGTGCTGTCAGTGGAGAGAGGAAGGGTAACGCTGGACTTCCTAGATGATGGGAATGGCTGACATAACTGTCATCTGCTGTGGGAGAAGAGCACTGCCCATTTGCTTCTTTTGTGCGAGATCTGTCAGTGGAGATGGCAAATGACCATGTGCTCCTGTTACACCTGAAAACCTAGATAAAGAACTTGGGAACTTGTTACGGCTGCTGAAAAGCTACGAAATGTGTGATGCACACTTGGAAAATGGAGAGCTTGTAAAAAACGTACATTGTTTGCATCTGTGTGGTGGGTTCTCAAATTGAGGTGAAAGGAAGCCAGAAGAAACATTTTGTTGAAGCAGCAGTGAGTTGCTGTGGGAGAGGAGGAGGAGAGAAAAGTGTCTCTCATCTTAAGCTTAGGCTTCACATTGATAATGGTTTTGGCAGCAGATTGGCAGTGTGGCCATGTTGTGCTCTCCTAAGGTGTTTCCTCCTTGCTTATGCACCCTACGTGGCACAGCAGAAGTAAACCAGTAACTTGCCTGGTTAAACCAGTAACTATCCTACTGCTGCTTATCAGGGTGGTCAGGTTCTGCAGCTATGACTCACAACCACAATTTTTCCAGTGGTGTGCAGGGATGCTAAATGCCCTTTGGAGTGTAGGTGGATGTTGAATACTCAAAGTCTTGAGATACACAGAATCCCCTGGGATTCTGGGGAAACACCAAGTCGTGGGAGCACCAGTGAAAAACTTGTGATCTTATGTCCAGTCTGCTTAATGCAATTTTTGCTTTTACCAGCCTTTTGCAAATTCAAATACTGACCCAGTGTTGCTTTGGAAAAAGATTAATTGAGACTGGATTCCGCTTTTACTACCTTTTTGTTATTTTGGCAAATAAAATTCAGAGCTCAGGTTTTTCTCTGAGTGGTCAGGTTCATAGAACAGCATGATTAATGATTTCTCTTGACAACTTCTGGTAATTATAGTTTTATTAAGGTCCAGAAATAAACAATGCAATCTTTTCATTTGCCCTGCATAACACAGCTTGTACAATTTCTCCCAGTAATTATCTCATCCCAATCCAATAGCTTGTCATGGAGATGTTAGTAAATTTTTCCACTGGGGTTTTACTGCATTCTGTCAGCACAGCTATGATAAAATGTCTGGCTCTTTAGTTTCTTCATAGAGACAGAAAAGAGAGGACCCAAATTAATTATTTCACTTCACAAGATAAATGGAAGGAAATGTGGCATGCTCCTTTGTGTTATCAGTTATTTGTAAGATTTCTTCAAGTGAAATACTCCTTGCTATCTGATTACCAGAGGCTATTCACTTGGCATGAAGCTGCTAAACAGACCGACTTTTGTATCATTGCTTCAGTTTGTTGCTTTGCTCCGAAAAGAAATAAACAGGAGGAGGAGGAGGAGGAGAAATGTCTGTACCAAAACATTAATTATTTTTCTTTTAAACTGGGCCTTATCTGTAGTGGTTTTTGCAGTGTGTACTGGCATTGGCATTGAAGATATATTTTGCTTTATAGAATATTTTTTTAACAGGCTAGAAAAAAATGATGCTTGCTTTTGGCCATATGCCCTCTTCATGAGCCCTGTTTCCTGCTTCAACTAATGCGGAAAAGACCACACCTCACTTTGGTTGTCCTCCATTTGCCCCAATTCAGGGAGTGCTGTAACAGAAAAGAAGTAAAAAGAAGCTTGGGCACTATTCCTAAACAAGCTGAAGAGTATCTGAAAGTGTCTGTAGGAATATAAATATGTATAATGTAACATACAAACTCATTTTATATGTCACTGAAATGCACCAAGGAAGTGAAATAGAGGAGCTGTTTAAAAAATCACAACTGACCTATACAAATACTGAAGATAGAAAGTGAAAAAAAAGAAGGTATATGTGTGTGTGAGGAAGATGCAAATAGATAAACATTTTAAACATCTGGGTTTCTGTTTGATTTGCGTAGGGTCTGCTGTGAAAGTCACCTTGAGTTTTTTAAGTGGTCTTTGAGTTACGGAGCATACTGTTCCCCAGGAACCCAGGATTCATTTAACACTGGTGCAATGGTATCTTGTATAGAGAGAAGAAAATAACATAAATGAGGATCACGCAGTAAAACACAGGCCTTACCATCTAAAAAAGAGTAGATATAACTAGTAGATATTAGTATATCTAGTTTAGAAGTCTATGAGAAGGAAAGCCAAAGCCTGGAAAACTTGGTGAATCCAAAAGGAGATGGAGGGGTGAGCTGTATGTGTGTACATATGCTTCATTTTAAATTGCTTTAGCAAACTTCAGAATAAAAACAAAATGTTGGAAGTGCTTTTTCAGCCAAAAACTTCTTAAATATATATCCCAAGTCTGTGCTGCCTTAATGTATAGGAAGTCTAGGCCTTACTTCAGTGAATTATTTAAGCACATGGATAGTTCAATACTTGTCCTGGCTTCAGTCAGGACAACTTAGTTTTTTCCTTGAACTTGGAGACACGCTTAAAATCTCCCATTGAGCTGCAATCACGCTGCCGGCTTGGCCAGCATTTCTTCTGCTTTTAGCCACCAAGGGTTGCCGGGGGCTGCCGGAGCTCCCACAGGAGGTCTGCCCCCGTTTGGCACCTGCCTTCTGCAGGGACCACCGTGAGAGCAGCGTGGGTTAGCCCAGGCACTCTCCCCTCTTCACTTCTCTCACCTGAAAGCCAGAAACTCAAGCAGTGAGTCCTCCCGTGATTAAGTTAAATTAAACCACAGCTTGCAAAACTGTTCAGTAACCTTCTAAAAAATGTAGATGTGTGGGCTTACTCTGCAGATACTCCTGTTGCGAAATCTGTTGAACACCTTAGTGAAATGCTGTCCTTTAGGATGCCTTGTGCCAAGGGCTATCACAGGAAATGCTTCCCATGGCTGTAGCTCTTCTGACAACACATCCTGTGAGTTCTTAATGCCTCTGTGGGAGCAACAGCACATGGCCAGAGAAACAGACTGTATCTAGTGAAAGGAAATGGGGAATAAAAAACCCAAACAAAAACTCCGGGTTGCAGCTTTTACATGTCAGCCAGTGCTTTTGAGTTTTTCAAGACATTGCAGAGATACCAGTCTTGGAAAAAGCAGTGTTTCACTTCTTTCAGTGCAAGTTCCACCAGGCTTGGTCCTGACTGATGGCTGCACAATACCTGGCAAAGTGTAAATGTTATTGCAGGATTTAATGACACTCAGTGGCTATTTTTCTCTCTCAGATACTTTTTTACAGTGGCTTTTTAATATGCGTCTTCAAATGTTTAGAAAAGAGGAAGAGCAGGTTGACTAGCTAAATATACCATGAGAATATGGAACTCCAATAAGGTGTTAAATTGTCAAAATATTTTCTGTTTCCAGTTTGTGTGAGGTTCAGATGGTGGTGTCTTTCCCAGGACCAAATCTGAGGCAAGTGGAGAGGATGAAAACAAACTGATTTTATTTTTCTCTAGGTATTCAATCATGGAAGTGCATGGCAGCTGAAAATCTTTGTAGCACAGCTACGTATTTATAAAACACAATGTTTTGCTTTAGTTTGCTTCTAAGATTCATATAACACTGCAGTGTATGAATGAAAGCAGAAGTGGAATTCCTGTTGCAATTGGAAAGGAGGTAACAGATGGAGCAAAGAGAGAAGCTCTAGTCTTTCTAGTCTACATTTTCTCTTTGCCATCTGATCAGTATAATGGAACACGTTCCCACCAGGGTCTCTGCAGGTTGTGAAAAATTCAATAGTTGCATCAAAGATCACACTTTATTGTAGTTTTATCAGTGTTGTTTGCTTTCCACACTCATTTTCAGGTATGTATTTTCACTTTTCAATCCTTTAAGCAGGTTGGTTTTACATTTCTGCACCACACTGGTATAAAAGAATAAATGCATAGCTTCACCGGAGTTGGCTGAGGCACACCTAAATGTGTCAGTAGAGGTCCTGACCCATTCTGTGCTTGCAAAACATGCCAGTCTGTTAGGAAACAAACACAAACTTCCTCTTTAAGTATCAGTTCAGCTTTAATGGAAGATTTCCGAATAACCTAAAGTACAATAGAAAGGTCATAGCTCTGTGTGCTGTTAAAAATGGAATTTGCCATTTTCCTGATGTGCTGTAGTGTCGTCTGGGCTGCTTTGTCATCTTCACCTGGATGCATTCAAAATCTGAGAGACCTGGAACTATTGTGCAAATGGGACTAATGGAAGGTCTGCTTGTTGAAAATACCCATTAAACAGCCTGCTTAGCTGTACTTGTGAAGCATTTTATAAGTACTGAACTTGGTTATGAGCTGCGAGGAGACCCAGCAAGCACTGAGCACTGCACTGTCCTGCCCCAGCAGCCTGCTGCTTTTCCTTAGCGTGTCCTGCTAGCCACCTCTGAGTTCATTATCTGTCAAGGGAGGAAAGTACTTTTGCAGTGACAGATACTGCTCACTTAGGGCAATCGAGAGATACCAGTATCTTCTTTCCCTTGCGTCCTTAAGAGAGGACTTAAACCTGATGCAGGGCACTACCATTTAAATTTTAAGCTTTGAATAAACTCTGTGTTTCAATGTCTGTTATGTTGTTCAAATTACATCTTTCTGTCTGAAGAAGCAGTGGTTGCTGAAAGTGCCTGTGTCAGAGTTTCTTCAGCACTGTTGGGTTCTTAACTAGTTTAGCAGAAATGTGGAAAATAGTCCTTTTAATGAAAAGTTAATTTTCAAGAAAGTGAAAGTATTTTATTCTTTTAAGGATCAGAATTGTATTATACCTAATACAAAGATGTAACAGTAAGAGAATTTCCCTGGATGCGAAGGTAATAGCGCACATCTCTTGAGCATCTGTAGGATGGGGAGAGAAACTTAAATGTTGAAAATAGAAGGGATCAAAATTGTAGATTTATAAATCAAAATCAAAAGTTATAAGGCTGAAAATGTGAATGCGAATATGGACCTGCTCTTATAAATATAGAAGAAACTCAGGCCTCTAGAGAAAAAGCTTGGGAAATGAGTGCAGCATCCATCTGTAGTCATTATAGAATAGATAGCACAATGTTAAGAGCCAAGAGAAATACATGCTGTGGTGTATGTGTATTATACTTGATCAGTTGTATTTATTTTGGAATAAAATAACCTCATATGAAATGGATATTAGTTGTATAGAGCACTTTGAAGGGCTGAAAAAACATCTTGGGGACCTGACATTCAGGAATAATACCATTTTAAACACTATTCTAAAAAATGTTTATGCAGCTTTTTCTCATAGAAGGAGCTACATGTAAGGGTGTTCTTTTTGTTAGTGCCTTTGTTTTTTTCCTTAATTTTTACTTTCTCCTCTATTAAGTTGAGATGTTTGGGTAAGAAATGGTGGGAACATTGTAAATCTGTTCTGTAACCTTATTTGATTTGAGTGAAAATTACTAGATTTGAATACAAGTAAGTAATGAGTCAGTCCTCTGCTGTACTTTGAGACAAAAATGTGTGTTCTTCAGTAATACTAGTGTCATAAAATTGGCAAAAAAAGCAGTAACATCATTAAGATAGAAAATTTATCTTTGTTAGCAGCTAGCTTTTATTCAGTGTGTTCTGAGGAAAACCAACATTCATTAGGTGTCAGGCTCACTTGGTTTCAGTGACACACCTGAGCAGAGACCCATTTTGTCGCCCAGGAAAGGGCCCTAATGAAGCCCCGAAGGGCTGGCTGGCTGTGCACTCGCGCTGCCTGCAGAGCAGAAAGTTCCCCAAGGAGCATGAGAATCTTCTCTGAAGTTTTGGACCATCAGGGATATTCAGCCTTACGCTTCAGGGTATAAGGTAGTCTCTCGATCTTGCAGGTCAAGATGAAGTGTGAGGTGAGGCTGGGGGACAGCTGGTGGGATATTCACACCTGCCTGCTGAGCCTGGACTTGCACTGTTCACGAGACAGCAGGTGCTGGGACTGACAGTGACACTGGCACCCTCTGATGTGGACTGCTGTAGAAGGTTGACCTTAGTTCCATCCAATACTGCAGGCCCTGGCTAGACCCAGCTGAAATCCATTAGTAGATCGTAAGATAATCACGGATGTAGTTTCAAGCTGCCTGTGTCACTGATAGAGATAGTGAGCCAAGCGTTGTTACGTGAAGGGACAGGATGGCTGGGGAGTGAGTGGGTTCTCCTCCAAGTCCTCTTTTCTTCCTTGTTTTCTAAAATAATCTTCTCCCTAAACATGTGCCTGTCTGCTGTTCATCTTCACCCCATAAAAGTAAATGTATCCTGGTTTTTAAAAGCTGGGTGTGCAACAGCTCTAGTTTTCACTGAGCTGCAGATACCCATGCTATGCAGAAGTAGTAGTATCAAGAAAAATGTTACCTCCTTCCTCTTGTGTAGCCTGTGGGTGTTTTTAACCTTACGGAATGTTTGAAGACATCCGAATTGCGTCATCTGTGTTACAATTGAGATTTTAAAGAGATAATCGACAGCAAGACATACAAAGCTTTTTAACCGCAGAAGACTGTTAGAATGGCATACATAGTGTTGGCAGACAAGCGCGCTCTTTTACTGCTCCAGAAAAGAAGGGAAGCAGCTATATGAAATGCTGATAATCTCACTGTGGTTTTGAATAGACTAGACTTGAGAGCCTTGAGTATTTTTCCTTTTCCCTTTTAACTGCAATTTTGTTATTGTATTGCTGCCCCCATCTCTGCTAAATATGGCTTTTGAAATGTAAATCATATCATGTTCTCAGAGATGCATATGACACCCTCAGCACTGTTCCTCTTTGCACTTCAAAGAGCTGTGTGGTCACACTTTGCATCTCAGCAAAATCGCAGTATTTGCCTTCTGAAGATCTCCTTTAATGTGTACAATCAATCCCTGATAATGTGTGTTGGGTTTTTGTTCCCTGGAGTCTGTTAATTTTAGTGTTGCTACAGGTCATCAGGATACATAATCTCTTCTTTTTTAATTTCTCAGTGAGCGTGCCTGAGGAGAGAGGAACACAAGAGAGGAGAGACAATTGAACATCACCATTGGCCAAGACTTGAAAAAATGGTGCTGGATGAACAGAGGATTAGAACTTAATTGTAAAAGGGAAATAAAGTCTTGGCAGGCGATTTGCTTCATTTCCACATTCATCATGGCCCAAATCCTCTGGCTGGCTGGTTAATGGGACTGTCCAACGCTTCCTGCTTAGGTTGAGTGCAGATCCCCTCTGCTTACAGATTGAAAGACCTGGGATCAGGTGGGAACAGGATGGTGCCCAATACGGGAATGGAAAGAGAAATGGACTCTGACGAGCTAAGATGGAAGTGACTTGACAGCTCCAAGCTCAGCAGTTGTCTCCAGTAAGGACAGGTTAAGACGGGAATCTCAAGCTTCGCTGGGAGAGCAGTATGCAGGAAGCTGGTTTTCAGGCCACGAATGCTTTCACAGGTAAGGAATTATGTTCTAGTGTGGCTCATCATTTTGGGGCAGTTTACTGGAGTTCAGAAAATAAATTGAACAGGTCCTCACTGTCGTTAGTGCCTTATGGTACTTTCACTTTAAATAGTATTTTAAAACAGTTCCCTTGAGGAACAGTTCAACGCTTGTATTAACAGTGAGTAACACAGTTTGCTTGTGTTTCAGGCCCTCAGAAACGGATGGCCACAAGCATTAGGAAAGGTGTATCTCAGCTTTCCTCCTTAAAGTACTCATTAATAGATTAACAGCTTAACAATGAGTAGCCTCCTGGGTCAGTATAAAATGTAGTCTGTGAAGTTGCTCTTGTGTTAAGCATGGCAGCTTGGTGCGGGTGCAGGATGGACGCAGTTCATATCAGGAGGCTTCTCAGAAGCGTGTCAGTGTTGAGCGTTACCAGCCAGAGCACATCTCTGGGCAGAACTCGCCAGGTACCTTCTCCCTCCTGCCCTGCACCATTGGCATGCTGCGATGCCTGAACTAGTAAAACTGGAGGGTTTAAAGGGTAACCGTTTCACCTGAGTGCAGTGTATTTCCCTGCACATACCTTGAAAATAATGTAATGAGAAAGAGGACGCCAAGGTGGTGTGTCTCTCTAAGGAAAGCTCCCTCTAGCGTAAAGTCCACTGGAGTTCATTCATTGCTTTCTGGTTTCTGATTTGAGAGGTGGGAGAAGGAAATGGGGATCAGAAGATCCTGCTGCTTTCTTTCCATGTCTGGCAGCCAGCTGAGACCCTGCGTGAAATGAGTAGAAAATCAGTTGGGTATTTCTCTTGCTTTAGTAGGTCTAGCTAATGGATTAGTACCAGAGTGAAAGTTAGTGATGTCCAGGACGTTTATGCTTCCAATTTAAAATGTGTACCTTCCGAGTAAGTTTGCTGGATTGTGGGTTATATGTATGGGAAGATCATTTTGTGTCTCGGGCTGCTTTACCCTGGGCTGCTTGCTGTTTGAGGAGCTCCTCCCAGGAAAGGAACAGCACAACAGTTAGTCTCCCTGTGGGCAGACTCCCACTTTGTCCCTTCCCAAAGCAGATCCACCCTCAGAGCCTGGTCCCACCCTTCTGGCTGCAGTGGGGCAGCAGCTCTGTGTCCGCCTGTCTGCACCAGCGTGTTGGTTTGGAGCGGTAGTGGAGTTCTGAACTCTCTGCCTCACCTCGTGTTGCTTTGATTTACAATACGGTTTCCATGCATGTCAATGAGACAGGTCTTGAAGGGAGAGGAAATGGGAAGCTTTTCTCCACCTCTGCTCCAGCGCTGATGGGAGATGTGAAGTCTGGGACCACCGCAGGGCCCTCCTTCCTCTGCCTGGCTGGCAGCATGCTCCTACAGCTCCCTGCTGCCGTTCTTGTCCTGTTTGTGCATCTTCCTCCTCCCTGCTTCTCTGCCAGCCCTCAGCTCATTCCCAGGAAGTTTTTGCCTCTCCTTTGCTCTCCACGAGAATTCCTACTCTGTAGATATCTGTTCTCTTCCTTACCAGCCTTCTTGGCTCTCTCCTTTGCTGAAAACCTTATTACTTTTAGCACCCTTGCAATATTCTTTTCTTTCCAGCTTTACGCTCATCGGCCTATCACTTACGTCCCAGAAGGTAGGTGTTGTTGGCACTGTGGTGAGGGTGCTAGGGCAGCAGAGTGTCAGAAAGCTGTAACCTCATGGCTGCTGCTGGGTGGAAGGGACCTGGCAAACAGTGCTGCATAAAATTCAGGGAAATGAAACTGGGGTCCCTGGAGGCCCAGGACAACAGTCAGATTGTGGTGGCAACCCAGCAGATTCAGACCTATTCTGGAGACTTTAACAGCATGAAGGTTGCTTTGTCTCTTGTAAAGAATTCTTACATTCTTTTGGTGTTGCCCTCAGGTAAACATGTTAATAAACATTTTCAAATCTTGGTAGCTGTACTAAAGAATTATTAAATGTTAGGTTGCACCATATATTCAGGAGATTTGTAAAGGGAACAGGCAGGAGACTTGTAGGGGAAACAGGTTGAAATCTCATTGCTTTATATGAAGAGAAGGCAAGGACTTCTGTTTCTTCTAATTTGTATCAAATTGATATCTGCATTTGCTTTTTGGAGATCTTTCTTGTTCCTTGTTAGATTTATATAATGCATTCAGCAGTAAAAGGTGGGTAGGTATGTATTTCTTAGAAAAATTGGTAGGACTGTTATGCTAATTTAAGAGTTGCAATTAAAGTGTAATGGCACGTGCATGTGGTTGCTCCTCTGATCCTGGCTATACTGCTCCTTCTGTTTTATTGGAATGCCAGTTGAGCTGTAGGAGAAAACAGTAGCTGCTAGCAGCAGAGGGGGCGTGACCACATGCAGAAGGGAGTTAATTTGTACAGAAAAAGCTTTGATACCTGAAACCTGTGCAGTGTCAACACTGAATCTAGGCATGCTAAGTGACTGCAGCTATTGCAACAATCAGAGTAATCATTTCAATTTACAACTGAACAGAGTGCTGGCAAAAGAAGCTTGTGAGGGTGATGCCTCTGTGTAGCCACCTTTGGAGTATTTCATAAACCTCCTTTCCACCTTGCTAATTGCTGTGACCTAGAAAGGCTTACAGTTAAGGCTAGAAGATACTATGATCCTGTCTGCATGCTCATTTTACTGGCACAGATGCCAAAGCTGCCCTTTTTTGCAGATGGCTCTTGTTCCAAGAGATGGGCTCATCCAGTCACTTCATTATGTATTACCAAAACATAGCTTATGGTTAGAGCTTTTTCACTTTACTGGCTAAATACTAATCTCAGTAGATCATGTAAGTATAATAGGTTCAGGATTACCGAATATAGAAGAGGCAATGGAAGGGAAGTACTCCTAGGCTTGATTAGGAAAGAGATGGCTGAGCCTATGATAGTAAAAGGCAATTTGAGTACAGCAATCATGAAAGAGTGAGCCTATCATTTTTCAGAAGAAGAGAAGAGTGAACATAAGAATAAAAGCAATAGTATGCAAGCAAGTAGATTGCAGCTCATAGAAGTGATAGGTAACATTTCTTGGGAAACAAACCTAAGAAATTCAGAAAGACTGGCAATTTCTAAAGGAACTAACTTTTTCTTTTCCAGTCACAGTAAAGAATAATAAAAGCACAAATAGAAGGTGTCCAAATGAAAAAGTGTAAGAAGAGACAAAACTGCAAGATCTAAAAACTCATACAGAAAGTGGAAAGTAGATACGTTACTGGAGATGAGTATAAAAGAACATTAGAAGAATCCAAGGGCCAAATGGGGTAGGCCAAGGCACAAAACATAGAACAACTATTAAAGGACATGGTAAACAAGGAATCATGCTGTCTTCTCAGCAGTAATAAAAGGAGAGCTGAGTTTCTGGACTGCTAGTTGAGAGGGAATGACAAAACTCATGATGTGGTGCTGCAGAGAGGACCAAGTATTTAATGATAATGTTTTGCATCATGCTTTGCCCAAAAGGGTGACTTGTAATCAGGTGGCAAGCAAAGGACTGCTACCTTGAGAAAGGTAAGTATTCCAACTAGTGCAGGAACAGAACTGATGGTAAAGTAATGAGATAATAGGTATTTTAGAACAAGCGGGAGCTTATTGAATTGTCTCTGCAACAGGGTGAAATAGCTGAAGCAATGTCTGAACAATTAGTGGTTACACTGGAGAGCATTTGGAGGACAGTCTAGGTTCAAACAAGCTGTGAAAGAGCAAACACTGCACCTACATGTAAAATTTCCTGGGTCATTCTTTTTCCCCTTTGGAGGAGATAGCTTATCTTAAATTCTTAGAGGAAAAAAGTTTGAATCAAATAATCAACTGATCTTTTTTTTTTTAAAAAAAGAATAGCTAGTAGATAATAATATGATAAATGAATTTGCATGTTTTTTTCCAGAAGGTACCTTGTCAGACAAGCCTAATTTCCCTGTAAGCAGAGACATAGTATATCTTGATATACTGTTAAAGGCTTTTCACCCTTTCATAAACAAGGTGGCAATATGGGCTACAAGGTGGGTGCACAGTTGGCTGGAAAGCTGTTCTTGGAATAATTACCAGTGATTCATAGTCAAACTAGAAGGATATGTCAAGTGGGATTCTGTCCTGGATTGCCTGAAAATATTAAATATTTTAATTAATGATTTAGGTGATAGAATCTGCATGCAAAATTTCCAGATGACACCGACCAGGGAGAGGATGTAAACCCTCTTAAGCACAGGATTAGAATTCAAAATTAATGTGGTATAATGGAGAACTGATCTAAAATAAATACGATGCAGTTCATCAAGGACAACTTCTAAATCGTGGTTGGGCAGGAATAATCAGCTGTGCAAATCAAAATGTAGAATAACTGGTGAGGCAGCAGGTCTGCAGAAAACAGATGGGCAGTTGCAAGAGTTCAGAAAATGGCTATGAATCAACAATACTATGCCATAAATGTTATGCTAGAATATATGGACAGGAGTCTGCATGTAAGACATGCAAAATGTTTTTTCCACTCTACTTAGCATTTGTGTGGCTGGTGGACTACGCCTGCTCTGAGCAGTGCTCTTCAGGCCTATTGGAAGCATCCAGAGAAAAGCAAAAGGAGAAAGGCCAGAGGTCTAGACAACATGACCCTTGACAAATGAAAAAAGTCTTTTTCAGACTAGAGCAGTAACTCTTGAACTTTCTGAAGATGATTTTCCTAGGTTCCCACAAAGCAGTGGGGATTTGTGCCAGGGCATGTGCCAGATGCGCTGAGCTACATGGCAAGATGTGGCCATGATACTGGTGTGATGGTCAGAAGGACCACCTCTCTTGCACGCTTCTTAGCTGCCATGAAGTACTGCACTTTCTGCCTTGGCTGCTCTCAGTGCTGTGCCAGTGCTAGGGTAACAGTGGTGGGGATCCTGGACAGCCAGGGTCTATTTTTTACATTAGCTTTCTTCACCAGTGTGTTTGGAGTGCTGGTTTAGGAGAACAGGGTGAATCTGAACTCCATCGTTGGGGAGTGTGTGGCACCGGGCCATCCAGGATGACCAGAGTATAAGGGGAATACTGTGGGATGGATTAGGAACCAGTGTATGAAGCCTCCTGACCTTGCAAGGTCAGTTTAGGTCCATCAGGATTTTATTAGCTCCATCGCAGCACAAGCTCTGTCAGACCTGGGCTGACTCAGAGGCATTCCTGCCATCTGACCCTCAGCACTGCTGGTGGGATTATTAGCTCTGGCACTATGGAAACCAGAATAAATAGTAAGAGGTTGCTCTGCGCAGGGGCCCCCTGCCCTTCAGTCTGGCAATGACTTTTCCTGTCACCTTCTGATCCCATTCTGTCATAGCTTCATATCTACTCCCTCACACCTTTCCCTGGGGAAGTGATGGCACCCTCAAATCGTTCCATAATCCCTTGCAGCCTTGCATCTCAAGGTCATTGTCACTGAAGCTTGACCTTGGGCCATATCCAGAGAGCCCGAGTTACTCCCAAGGAGCAGCTCCTCAGCTTGGCTGATATTCCCCCAGGCCCTGCTTTAGCAGAGAGACTGAATGCATCTGTTAGGAGATCCTCGTGCCCACAGAAACACAGCTTGGTAGAGCTTCTCCAGTTCCCCCAGCTCTGCTCTGTACCCCCCTGGCACTCAGAACTTTTGCTGCATTTCTTCTGCTGTGTTTCATGCTTTCCCAACCTCTCTCCCCTCTTCCCCCATCAGTGCCTAAACGCCCTCTCTCTGTGCTGAGGCTCCTCCATCCCTCCCCATGTGTACATATGGTCTCACTTCTCTCCCAGTTTTCCTACCTTTCTGTTGATCTTCCTGATTTTCACTGCTTTCCTTCACCTTCTTTTGTTTCCAGACCCCTTCCACTTCCAGACCAACCTAATTCCAGGTTGTCGAAAAGCCTCTTCCCCTCTTCTCTAGGCTCAACCCTTCCTCTCTTTGTCTGCCCCCCTCTGGGGTGAGTACCTTTCCCCACCTAACATCTCTTCCACGATGACTTCTGCTGGTTTGTGTGGGACCTTTCTTTACAGAAAGGCGATCTGGGAGCCTGCTTCTCAGTTTGGCTTCTCTCCCCACATCTTGTTTTGTTTAACTGCTGGCGTTTTGGGTGGAGACGTGTCTGGCATGGGGGTGGTAGTTCCAGAATAGGGAGGCTCCTTGAGGGGATTACATGGGAGACCAGGTAAATTGCTCCAGCAGATTGCGTATGACCCAGTTGGCCATTATTCATTTAGGCAATGGAAGAGTGAGGGAAGATGTGATAACCATTTAAAAGTATATGGAAATTTCATGTAAAGAGGAAGGTAGTAGAAACTCTTTCCCAGTTCTGCTGGGGATAGAGCATGAAGTAACAGACAAGTTTACTGTGGTGGAGAGATTGAGGTTAGACATTAGGAAAATCTTTCTAATGGTAAGGATAGTTAAGAACTACAGCCGATTGCCTAGGGAGGTTGCGAAGTCCCCATCACTGAAGGTTTTTAAGAACAAGTTGGACAAATACCTGTCAGGAATGGTTTATGTATAGTTGATCTTGCCCTGGGGCAGGGGAACGGACTTCATGAGAGCACTTCCAGCCTTACTTTTCTGTGATTCTATTACTGCTGGTTCCCTGGACAATAAATGTACATTTTCAAAGTTAGTAACCCACCTGCACTACTCTGTCTTCTCTGTGTTTAAGTAGATTCTTTGGAGCTCTTGGAATAATTGACAAAGGACAGCTTTAGAGTCTTGGGTGTTTAAAGTCTTAACTCTCTTTTTGCTGGAGTGTTGCTCTGCTGCATTCCTTCTACCCTGGCCTTCTTTAAACATCTTATTTTTGGGGTGTGTGACATTTGTTTCTGTGTCTGGGCAACTTGTATAGAAATATTTTAGTGTTACAGAAATACTGCATCCATTCTTCTGTTTCACAGTATGCAAGTATTTTAAGAAAAGCCTTTACCACTCTTAGACAGTGAACATATTTAAAGGTAATTGTTAAGAATAATAAAAAATAGGACAAAGCCAAAGCAACTACCCTTTGAGTTTGTTTTCTTTGTTATGAATAAAACGATGAGCAATTTACTTAGCACCAAATATATAACTGGTGTATCTGCAGCTGAAGGTAGCCTTCTTCCTTGGAATTATAATTGAGGCTCAATGTAAAACAGCAAAACAGGTTTGAAATGTCTTCTAATAACTATATAATGTAATTAATATTAAAAGCAGTTGAAAACTCACTTATACATTAACACAGGTCTCCCACATTGCTGCTGTCATTATTTGCATGATTTTCAATTACAGATAAACATCTAATTTAAAAAATAGAACTTGAATATGTAGCAGAACATTTTCATCCTCCTCTGTTTGTTTTATTTTCATCTGCCTCTCGAAGCTGGTCTGGCCTTCCTAAAATCTCTGAAGTCTTCTTAACAAATGCATTCTTATTTTAAAAATTTTCAAGGTTACTGTGTCACTCATGGACAACTCTTACTGCCTCTTAGTTCTTGGGAGAAACAGATTTCTTTTTGCGATGCCCCTTACTCAGCACACAGATAGTAACAGATCACATTCCATTGTATTCCCTTAGATATTTTATTTAGTGTGCAATTTTTGGAGTACAGATAGTATTCTCAGCAAAAATACGCGGAAGAAGATATAACTGTAGTCCCTATGATCTTGCTATCTAAAAATGTTACGTTTAGTAGCATTCAGCAAAACTGTTTTTGGTATAGTCGTGCATAGCCTGGAAGTCTCCTCTTCAGGGTTAAATGCTTTAATAGAATTACAAGAGAGTGAGAAACTGTGAAAATCAATTCGCAAACGCTGGTGCTGTGTGAGAGTGATAGCTTTTGGTCACAGCCTAGTTCTTCTGTTGACCTTAAGATGAGTGATTAAAACAGTAATACTTTCTGCTTTAGGTCACTCTTCAGATCTGAGAGGTCAGCTTTTAAGTTTTGATCCTCAACTTTGTGTAGGTGAAACACTGTGTTTTCTGCTCTTTCCTTTCACCTCAAGAAAACAGATAGTCCTCTGCACATGTCTGGTTGAAGAACTGTTTAATCTGTAACCGGACAGATACTGCCTTTGGTAAGTCAGCTGCGGCAGTTCTTACGCAAATAGAGGGGCATTTCGCACAGGCTGAAGATTTCATAGTTTAAATGCTTCTCCTTTCAAATTTTTACTTAACTGGAGTAGAAGACCTTCTTGCCTGTTTGCTTGTTTCAGTAAAGTACTGCATCCTTTTCCATTTGCTAAGGGGAAGAATGGGAGAATTTGGGTGGCAGTCGCTCCCAGAAGGTGGCCTTGCTGTGTGAAGCCACCTGGAGCTCAGAGAACGTGGAGGCAGAGAAAGGTGGAAAAGAAACCAAGAGGGCTTGAGAGGAAAAGGAGTGGTGTGGTGCCCTCTGAAACACCTTGAGATTCACTGGACTCAGGAAAGGATCCTCCACAGACCTTGAACTGCAGGCATCATGTAACACCATTCCTGTCAAACTGCATCCTAAAATTATTACTCTGATCTGGAAGGAATTTTTTTTTTTTGATTTTAAATGAATTTTCATTCATATTTGAGTTAATTTAAATTCCATTTTAAGTTACTTAATTTTCAGTGTAGATGTGGTCTTGGCTATGTGTGCATGATCCACTTGTTCTTATGACAGTCCAAATGAGGGGCTGTGGGTTGGGCAGGCCGGAGCGAAAGCAGGCTCAAATTTAGAGAAACATCATGGCCAATGCTATTATTAAAATTATTTTGTGAAGTAGCGTGTTGCTGGAAATGGCAAACTTCTTCCCAAAGTCATGGGGGGGAATGCTGCAGCATGTTCAGGGAGGATGTTGAGCCCGGCTCCTCACCTTTGATAACCATTTTTAGTAGATGATACTCAGCTGTAGCGTTACCATTTGCAAAGCTGATGGCTTTTTGGAAATGCCCATCTGCCATTTCCTCATTTCTTAATAGTACATGTCGCAGCGTCTTCGCATGGTACAACTTAATCAGCCAAATGGCCAGTTCCAGACTGAATGACAGTAAATTTTGCTGTAAATATGCTACATTTCAGTGTTTAATCATAATAAAAAGGCAGACTTTTTTGAATGGACAAAATGAATGCGTAGTCCCTCAAGAAAACCCATAAAATAAAAAGCAGTGAAAACTGGTTGTTAAATTGGCAGTGCATGTTTTCTGTTAATTATTTGTAATTAATTAGGTGCTTTTTAAAAATTATTTTTTAATATTTACTTGTAAGAGAAGAGATGGGATATGGCGTTCGAGCTGTGCCAGTGGCTGGCCGAGGGTGTTTTCGCTGCTGGAAAAGCCCCTCTGCACCCGCAGATAGCGCTGCGGCCGGGGCTGCTTCCGAGGGGGAAGGAGCCTCGGGCGGCGGCTGTTGCGGGCGGCCTGGAGCCCCGCGCAGGAGCCGCTCGTCGCGCCCAGCGCCCGCCTGGCGGGAGGCGGCGTCCCGCCCGCCCCGGCTCCTTGCGGCCGGCAGGCGGGCGGCCCGGCGCCGTCCTGCAGGGGGCGCCGCGGGGGGCCGGGCCGGGCCGGGCCGGCGGCGGGAGCGGCGCTGCCGCCTCGCCTGGGAGCAGCAGCGGGAGGCGGCCTGGAAGCGCGTTCCGGTACGCGCTTAAAAAGCCCCTAAAGAGGAAGCGTAAAACCCAAACTGATGAGGAACGGCTGAAGCACTTGAGTGCCTCAGCCCTTCTGGAAGCTGGGGAGTACAGTGGCCGAGTGGAAATATGAGCCATATTAGCCCAAACCTAATTTTATTCACATAAAAACGATGCGGGGTGATCCCAGGCACTCGGCTCCAGGCGGCGGTGTTTTGGGTGAGTAGCATGAGGTGAAGTTTGGACTAAGGCTTTGCTGCTTGGTTTTTCTGTAATGTCAAGCAGGCCGTTTCACTTTATATTCGATCAGTTTTCTTCTACCAAAAAATAAATAATATGAATTAATGTTACATTTATTTGTTGTATGCTGTGGCAATGCCTTTACAAATCAGAACTTGCAGTCTGGGTAAACAGAGAAGTGAAAATACTTGACGTTGAAGGATAAATGTTGTGGTGAAAAAGCCACAAAATTGAGGAGGAGGTAATACCTCTTTATACAGAGTTAAATGTCACATTTACTTCTCTGGTACTTACACCCTTCTACTTTTTCGGAAGAGAGGCCAGGATGCATGGGGATTAATTTACTTGTCAGGCCTTTTTTTTGTAGCTGTTTGGTTTGGGTTTTGTTCAGAGCAGAGCTTCTTACAGATGGACACAGTCCTTCCTCTGAGCCTTTCTACAAACGCGCACGTTCAGGTGGCTGTATCTGCTGCATCTCCCATCCTGGGGCATGGCTTTCCTCACAGGAGCACTCTGTGATGGAGCAACCGGGACCCACCCAAAGCACGCGCCCCGTGCTGTGCCCCTCCCAGGTTTCCTCCCTGGGCACTGCCCAGCCCCTGCTCCAAACCCTTTCCAGAGGGATTCTCCCACCCTCTTTAATTTCTGCTCAACCCTCAGCAGCACTGAATAAGCAAAACGTTTGGTTTCCGGTAGGATCATTACTTGCTGGTAGCGTGCAGCCTTTGAGCCCTGCCAGCCTCTTGTGAACACCCAGAGATACTCTCTGCCCTTGAACAGAGTAAGACACGATACTCTGATTTATCTGTAATAACACTGCTGCTTTCTGAGATCCATCTTTTCTAAAGTTATGCTCACGTAGGGCTGAGAAACTGCTGATTTCTGAGCCAGGGGGGGTTTGGCAAGTGGGCTTTTGACAGTATCTGGAGCCCAGAAACTTGGGGTTTGATATCAAAACAAAATTCTGTATCGTATTTGAGTTCTTTCCTGTAGTCACTCCGCTATAATTTGACTGTAAAATTTACCCAGTTGTTTGGGCAGCTGAATCCCTAAGCTTTCTTTAAAAACCATCGAGATGTGTTTCCCAGGGGTTTAAGCAGATGTATCTGTGTGCAGGTGGCAAACAGGGGCACTCTCCCTGCTCTTCACAGCCATGGGTCTGTTTTCACATTCTCTCATGCTGGGATTAACAATCTGTTAACAGTGAAGAACAGGTTGAGCAGTATGTCTTTCATACATTGTGGGTTTTGATTTTTATTTCTTAATTTTTTCTGTCCTTATTGTGTGCTCTTTGTGTCCATGGCTTTCTTGCTTTCCTCACTACAAAGTCACTCCCTTCTGATTTAAGGGCAAGAATAGAAGGAACTTTGTTTGAGGGGTGAGGAGTTAACAATGAGGATTTTTCATGATGAAAACGCCCAAAAAAGAATCCAATTCTACAGCCAGCATCTAAGCAGCATCTTCAATCCACACCTCTGAGGATAAGCTTGTGTCTGTTGTTAGTGGGTGAAATAGCTTCGTTCAATGCTATTTGATTGCTGACAATGCTGCACTGCAAGCGTTTGTGTTGTAGGTGTACGTATGCTGAGGTGGTGGGAGGAGGACCCAGGATAAGGTATGGGCTTCAGAAAATCCCAGAAGACTTGCTTGGATGTGGCTTGTTCAAGAATTGTCTGTTTGTCCTGGAGGCTTAGACTGTACAAACCAGTAATTTATACTGGCTGAAGACAGATTCACAGCCTGGCTGTGTACTCAGTTGGTCCTTGATTTAAACGAAAAAATTGGAGTATGTGCATGAGTCTCCATTTTTTCCCCTTCCTGAGCTTTATTATACTTGATTTGTTTATCTCAAATGAAATACTTTCAAGATAATATCTGCTTCCAGTTGCTCAGAGCAAGAATTTGAAGAGACACATGACCTGCTACGACAATGCAAGAGTAAGTTCAGAAAAACTTCACTGCTCTCAGTTCAGGATGTCGGTGGCATCTGTGAGCTAAAGACACTTCTCTTTTTTTCTGTAGAGATCATAACTTCTGTATCCAAACCAGTGCTGTTTATAGAAATCGTTGGAGAGTTTCTGTGTAGTAAAAGGAATAGGGGTGAGCTCCAACAATAAAGTCAACAAGTATGGTTCTTGAAGATGTTTTTATTCAGTGCCTTCTCTAGTGTGTGCATGGAAAAAGTGACATAGCATTGACTTAGTGGCTTTTGTACAATCACTCTAGTATGTTACTGGTTTAAAACCGTATTATTCTACTTTTTGATACAAACAAGGTAGTGTTCTCTCGGGCATATGATCCCTGCTTATAGTGATCAGTGTTGCACCGAAGAACCTTCAGCTGATATGGGGACCCTGCTGTGCAAAGGTAATGAAGGTCAGCCCCTTTTAAAGTCTCAGTGTCTAAAAAAGGCAAGATAGAAGCAGGAAGAAAAAGTACTGCTACTGCTGTCCTCCATATGCAGATAGGCAACTAAGGCACAGATGAAATATTTACGTGGAGTGAGCTAGAACTTGGCAGACCTGAGAACTAAAGCTACAGCCTCTGAATCTGAACCCAGTAGGAAGGGTGAGATTATAACCACAAGTACTAATGTATTTATTTTTATCTTCTAGTCAGCAGTATACCTGCTGCACTATCTTCTTGTATTTCATCTGTTGTATCTTTATTCTTTTTACTTGCTGCCATGAGGAGAAGAACATAAGTCAGTAGGATTTTTGTGGAAACTAGAGGTTTGCTTTATGTCAGCATTCCTGGAAAGAATTTCTCTGAAAGAGAATTACAGCTACCCATAAAATATGTGACACAAACAACCCTTCTCATCTGCAAGTATCAATTGTGCATTGGCAAGAAGGGGGTGCTGGGATACCAGACTGCTTGAAGGATATGGGACATTACTTAAGGGCTTAAAAAAAATAATGTCATTGAATTGCCAACTAGAGAGCAGGATTATTGAAACTTATGGGAACAAAATTTAGTGAGATGAATACAAATAAATCTGTCCATGGTAGTTGTACTTCTTTTTCAAGGATCTTTAAATGCAAAATATGATGTTCATTAATGTAATGCAGGCAGGCTCATTGCTTTGTTGCTTTATACATGTATGAATCAGACTTACATGATGTCTTAAGACCTATTTTGAAGAGCCTTAAAAAGGTCTGTTCTTTATGTAACTTGCTTTCTCTGAAGGAGGAAAGGCAGGTTTTGTGGAAAGATCCTATTTTATACTACAACTAGTGGTCTGTTTGGAAAGCAAACAAACAACTTACCAAAACCCACAAGTATTCAGGCATACGAGCCCTTTACCTCCAGGAAATCTTTAAATAAGCATTTGAGATTCTTCAGTTTGCTAAGGGCCATCTTCTGCTACATAAGCAAAACAGAATTAAAACCAGTCATGGACAGCCAGTGGGGAGAAAATTCTCATGCAAGTGAAATTGGCTGTTGCTGTATTAGCATTTTGCTTTCAATCAGTATTGTGATTGTGAGCAAAATCCCCCAGTTGGCCCCATTCGTGGCACTGTGGTTCAGCTTAGAAGATAGCTTTGTTGCCACCAGAGTAGCCAGTGCTTGCTAACAGAAGACTAGAGAAGGTAAAGTTGTTTTTTTCCAGCTGTTTGATACCTGTGACCTAACGAAGAGGCAGTGGGATGCTGGATGTGTTAATGAGGGAATTAAGGAAAGACAAGTGAGACCTAGGGATAACAGCTGAAATTAAGTGAACTTGCAGAATTTCACCCTGAAAGAAATACATGCTTGAGTCTACCACCTGGAAAGAGTGTTTGTGGAAAACCAGAAGATGGATGTCAAAGCCTGACTTGTGATGGTTGCAGAAGGTAAAGCTGAAGATGAAGTTAGATGTGCCTGCAGTGGTTAATATGATTCGCTTAACAGTGAGTGCTGTCACTACAAACACACTGAAGTTCTGCCAACAGCGGGTTACAAAAACCTTTAAACACTTGTACAGGGAACAAACTCTGGAAATCTTACCCTTAAACTGACAGTCTTGAAACAGTTTTAACTGTGAAAGAGCTATACTCATTTTTCAGAAGAGTTTCATAAGTCTAGTGTGCTGATTCTTAGTTTTTCTGTTCTTAAATATAGGGCCACTGTCTAAAAGTCATATCAGTGTGAAACTGTGTAGACATTACATGATGCCAAGAAAGGACTTGCCAGGTAATTTATAAATAAATTCCTGGTGCGCTCCCATTTTCCTTCCTCTTGTCTTTGCAATTATCCCACGCATTTGCCCCCAGGCTTTCTGTACTCTTTTTGTAGATATACTAGTAGTAATTCTTTTTTTCTGATTTTTGTTCTTGAAGAAAATAGATCAATTATACAGTGTAACGCTGGTTAGGTTACAGCTAATAGCTACAGCTCTTAACCTCACATGTTCTTTTTACCTCTGTGGTAATAATGAATCATTAAATTGAGTGGAGCAGAGTCCTTGAGATATAGAAGTAGGATTTTTTTTTAACAAAGGCATTCCAAAATGATAACCTTAAAACTTCTTTTATTGATTACCATTGTGTAATGTTGTCAGCATATGACTGTTAGGAGGTTTAAAAAGTGCAACTTAAACTGTGAGAATAGTGGGTAGAAAATTTGTGTACCCTGTTACAGCAGGCATGCTTTTATTGTATTTGAATCTTTCGAGATTATTCTCTGGAAATCAGAAATTAAAGAACAAGATAGTCTTTGTATAAATGGTAGAAGAGATCCCATTTTAATAATACTTGATCAGCTGCTAAGAACGCTTAGTTTTGCTGAACATGTCTACCAGAAGAGACAAAATTGAATTATATGTCCAGTTCATTTAGAAAGCAGTATTTTGAGTCTCATAATGTTAAAAAGTATCAGATGTGCCTTTAGTACAAGGTGAAGATACATTACTGCTCTGGTCCACAGTGAAAAAAAAGTATGTATTTTCTCACTACTGTGTGGATGTTCTAATGTAGTGATGATATTCTTACTTGTCACTGTTAACTTTGTTGATTACAAATTACTAAATCAGTTAGTGTGAAGTGAGACAATAACCCTCTCCTGTCTCCATTACTTTCAGTTTGTTCTGCAGCTTTTTTTAAAGTAATACTGTTTGGGTTTTTTTATTCTGTCAGGTTTTACAACAGAAGTAGACTCCACAAGAACTTACAGGGGTTATAACATCTGTCATTAGATTTCTGTGTTCTGTACAGGTAATAATCAGTGAAGTTTAGCTGTCAAGAGTTTGTATAATAGGAAGAATTAAGGAGAACTGAAACTGCATCCCTAAAATAGCAAATAGTTTTGTATTAGAGTAAGATATTAAAAAAACAACAAAAAATTGAAGGAACAAAGGCTAAAATAAAGCTGATCGGAAAAACGATGATGTTTATCAGACTGAAGATGTGACATAGCTTTGCTTTTCTGTTCTCAGTAGTAAGAACACTTAGTTGCATTGTCTCAAGGATTTCCCTAGGAAATTACTCTGGATTTTACTTCATATGGCAACATAGTTGAAATTTGGTATGATTACTTTCTTGACGGCTGTGCATCTGATACTGACCTACAGTAGTAGGTGTCATGAAGAGTAAATTACATATGATTTAGAGTTCAGATATTGATATTAGCAGGTGCGTGGCTGCATACTGTGTCAAATGTAATGACATTCATCCTTAGATTTATTCTGCTGGACTTTATTGTTAGATATTTGAAGATTCGGTTTCCCCTAATGACTTATGCTGACACTGGAAGACATTGCATATCTGATGATCTCATGGGTACTCTTGTT
Organism: Falco naumanni; assembly: GCF_017639655.2. NCBI lineage: Eukaryota > Metazoa > Chordata > Aves > Falconiformes > Falconidae > Falco > Falco naumanni. The sequence goes on along the minus strand of NC_054056.1, from coordinate 58,873,197 downwards.
ATTGAGAAAAGCTATTCCATTTGCTGTGAAATATATTACATTGAGTTACACATCCCTGTATTGGTAATTTCTACAAGGCAGAAATTATAGGGGGTGGTAGTTTCCTTTATTAGACCATCAAAACAGACAAGCTGTGTGCATTGCAACTCCTTATTCAGGTCTGTGAAAAAGCTCCTGAATGACAGATCTGCATGCTCCAAACCTTGCTGTTTTCCACATGTATCTGTTGATCAATTAAAAGATAACTTGTCTCTTTATAAAGCTTGCCTTGATTAAACTGCCACGTCTACAATAAACCACAACTTTGTAATTTCAGCCTTTGCCATTCAGGACACATGCTTATTTTCTTAGAACTGCCTCAGTTAAAGTTACTTTCAGCCATTTTGCTTTGTGCTGAGTTCTCCCTTCACATTTTCTCGCTCTGGGTATAGCCAGAAGGGCTGACTCTTCTACCTAAGCTCAAATGAAGTGGTGCTAAAAACGCGATGAAGCAGTTGAGGCTGCGATTTGCTTTTCAGTTTATGTTGTTCCCATCCACTGAGCCTTCGCTACAGACCTTATTGGTAGCCAAAGTATTTATTTTGTGGCCTATCATATGTGATTTAAACAATCTATTTAAAGCTTGGTTTCATGCTTCTCAGTCAAATCACCTTGTCTTCAGGGGCATGCTGTACAGCATTGCATCCTTGTAAGGGGAATTTTCCTAGAGCAGGTAAGTCACTTTCTTCTTTGTAGCATTTGTAGTTTTCTGTCAGTTTGAATGAACCTCATTCCTCCTGATCCCCAGCTCCTCTCAGAGCTTTGTCTACACTCCACTACTAACTTTGCCATGGAAACCTTTTTGGGTCCAACAACAGTGCACACAATGGATTTAATACACAGAAGAGAAGTGCCGGTCCTCTCACAGCTGCCCTGTGCATATGCCACCTTTCTCATGTCTATCTGATGACTGATCCGAAAGGGAAAGAGCCTTTGGATAAGACTCACTATCTCCACTCAGGAGCTGTGGTTCAGCTGGTAGCCTGAGAACCTGGGTGTATGGCTTTCTGTCTCTTCCCTTCGGACAGGCGAGCAGTGGTCAGATGTGAGGTTTTCCTGGAAGCTGTAATGTCCCCTCTTGCTCCAGCTCACAGCCTGAGAGACTGGCTTCTGCTGGCTCCGACAGTCCTGCCATGACTTGAGCAAGCTGACTGTAGTGGTTTCTGCGGAAGAGCTATGCTAAGAAGCGACTGGAAAATCCCTTCTATCAGCATAATGGACTGGTGTGTATTTTTTGAGTTACAACACATTGTGAAAAAGAACAAGATTTTTTTAAGACCACTGTTTTCTCTTCCTGAGAGATGATCATGCATAAGGACCCTTATTATAAAATTGGGATATGTACTTGTTGTCTTTAGTTAGAAACTTTCTGTCATCACCCTAAAGGGGCTCTGCTTATGCTGTTTAACTATGCAAGTATTTGTGATTCAAATGTGTGTAGAGTGATGAACAGAAACGTGGCAGAAAATTTATCATTACCAGTTACGAGCAGAAATGGTTTGGGAATCTTGATAATCCTGGATTTCCTGTGCTTTAACATCATGTGTTACTCTCATTTATTCTATTTTTATAAAGAATACATGGAAAACTTGCAAGAGCCATCATGTAGTCGTTTTTTTTCTGTGGTTGTTTTTTTCAACTACTTAAGCACATTTTGCACTTAAAATTCTCCATGAAACTGTAACTTTTTCTAAGAAAGGAAGTTTTAATACTGAAGTAGCACTTTTTTGTTCCTTTAGTAACTTTTTTTTCTTTTAGTGTTAAACTAGTTACCTGAAACCTTGGAAAATTTTCTCTAGTGAGTTTTAAGACAGATGTGGTAGATTTCATATTTCATGAGGAAGGAAATATCTATGAAAAACCTGGAAATACCCATTATAAGGAAGATGTGTCTAAGGTGTGAAGTGCAGATAGGTTGAGAACTTCTACAAACTTCTAAGAAACTTGAAGTTTATGTTTCAGTGTAGTTTTCCATCTAATGATTTATTACATTGCCAAATAACATTGCTAATATTAATGGTAGATCTTTCATCAGTTTTTACAATATTTGATTTTCATGCTGAGTTCAACAGAGCCAGATTCTGTATGATATTTTTATAATAATAGGCATTATTTCTATCATGACATCCAAAAAGCAGTTGTGGCAGTTCAGCAGCTCAAGCACAAAACCTTCTGACTTTTCCCTTTTCGTTATGGTTAGTAATAATTTGTGTTTGTGTGTGACCTTAAAATATGGTTTTGAATATTTTTAAGCTTGAATTAGTTTTAATCCTAGAGGACCAGTGTCTGTTGACTGTCTGTGGTAAAAAGGAAGGAAAAACATACATATGAAGCTCATTTTCAGAAGCTAACTGGCATTGCCAGCAAAAATTGTGACCTTATCAATATTAGTTTAGTCTGAAAACTTGTGTACCATGAGTATGTTTTCTGCAGGGTGAGAAGAGAGTAGGAAGATCACTGGATGTAAGACAGGGGGGAAGCTGACACACAAATAAGGCTATCTCCTTTTGCCCGTGCAGGTAATGTTGTATGCGTCAGGAGTTAGTTTACTGCACAAGGTGTTCTCCTTCAGTACTAAATCTGCCAGCTCAGTAAATTCCAGGCATGCTTAATTATCCTGTTCATTTTTCTGGAGTAGGAGAACTGGGAGAGGCACCTGGGTCTGTCATAGACTGCAAATACATCTGCGCAGTTTACGATTGTTACTGCAGAGGAGACTTCTTCCCATGAGCATTGGGTGCTGCTTGCTCACTTGGGGTTGGGAGCATCAGCTGGCATTAGGGCTAGCATGCAGCTGCAGAAATGCAAGGTCCCTGTTTTGAGGTGCAGTCCTACGTCCTGTTGAAAGTCCTCCTACAGTCCTATTGACATTGGGCTGTTGAGAGACATATTACCACCACTGTGCTGGGGACTGAAGACACAGCATCAAATGAAAGTGAATTTGAGCTCTTGACCCATTGGTATTAGTGGCTGAACTGACAATAAAATAAAATGGCTGTTCAGGTTTTAATAGCAGTTTAAGACAAGAGTAACTGGTCTCTGTTCACTTGTAGGTCTTCTCAAAATTATCCTTCCCTGACATACTGGGGAATGTGATAACAAACCAGAGGCAATCTGTAGCTACATTCATTTGCTTGCTAATTGTGCTTTTATTTTTATTCCTCTTCAAAAGCGTTCTCAGGGTGCTGGGGGCTCAGCATATTCATCATGATGGCTGTAGCAGAAGTCTCAGAGCAGTTCTTTCAAACCTTCACACCTTTCTCATAAATTAGTAATTTATCAGTGCAATTATTATTATTATTATTATTATTATTATTTGTTCTGAATTATCCCAGAGTTTTGGTCAGGCCCAATTTCATGGCCTACGGGGTGGAGAGGTGACAGGGTCGTGGACGATTGACATAGGTGTGACGCACAGTATTTTAAACAGAGCTATGGCAGCTTTCCATCCTTATGATGCCTTGCATACCCTGCTAATACTCTTTTCCTTCATGCAGGGATAAAGCATTTTCATTTATCTGACTGATTTGAAATAGTTGTGGAAGACATCACTGGGGACAAAGATATCCTTGTATATTGGTATAAGAAATTTATAATCATTCTTCCTTCTTCATTGAAATCCTGATCTTTGCAGTCTTGCAGTGAACGTTAGCTACATTACTGACTTCACTGAGTACAGAGATTAGATCCTGAATGAAGTGAAGGATATAAGAAGAATATGGATTAGTCTTCTAAGAGAATATTGCTCAAGATTTCTTTCTGAGGTGCCGTAGCTACTTCAGGAAATGAAAGATAAACAAGGTAAAGCTCCACTAGCCACTGCAGTGGTGCTAGTTATATACTGACAGAATTGTTCTTTGTAGATGGTTGAAAAGAGATGCTTGGAACCCCTTCTGAACAAAAAAAGTGACTTTTCATGCAAGATGAGACATGGAAGTGTTTGGTTTTACTTTTTCTTTGATAGGGATAAATACTTGGACTAAATGGAAGTCAACAGGAGCGTTATATCTCATCTGATAGCTGTCTGGGTGGCACAGTAGAAACACTGGCAGTTTACATTGAGAAAATCTGTACAGATAACAGAAACTAAATTAATAGTTGATGAGAATTGAAAAAACTAATGGAACTAGAAAATTATTAAAATTATTAATCAGTACAGATTCTCCTCAACACTGAGACACATTATAATGTTACTCAGTTTGCTAGTACCTTTCTTCTTACAGTCATCACAAGCTTTACATACCTGGATCATTTCACAGCAGCAGTAGTGGCATCATTATTGTTGTAGTTATTATTATTGTGGTTGGTTGTCACTGGCTGGGTGCCCACCAAAGCTGCTCTATCACTCTCCTCCTCAACCAGAGAGGGGACGGCAAATGTAGCAAAAGGCTCGTGGGTCAAGATAAGGGAGATCACTCAGCAATTACTGTCATGGGCAAAACAGATGACTTGGGGAAATTGGTTTAATTTATTACCAATCAAATCAGAGTAGTATAATGAGAACTAAAAATCAAAAGTTAAAAACACCTTCCCACCACCCCTCCCTTATTTCTGGGCTCACCTTTACTCCCTATTTCTTTGCCTTCTCTCCCCGAGTGATGCAGGGGGACAGGGAGCAGGGGCTGCAGTCAGTCCATCACATGCTGTCTCTGCCACTCCCTCCGTTGCAGGGGAAGGGTCCTCACACTCTTCCCCGGCTCCAGTGTGGGGTCTGGCCTGTGGGAGACAGTCCTTTATGAACTTCTCCAATGTGTGTCCTTTCCATGGACTGCAGTTCTTCACAAACCGCTCCATCGTGGGTCGGGTCTCCCATGGGGTCACAAGCCCTGCCAGCAAACCTGCTCCAGTGTGAGCTCCTGTCTCCACAGAGCCACAGGTCCTGCCAGCAAACCTGCTTCAGCATGGGCTTCCCGTGGGGTCCCAGCCTCCTTCAGGTGTCCACCTGCTCCACCATGGCTCTCCACGGGCTGAGGGGCACAGCCTGCCCCACCATGGGCTTCACCACGGGCTGCAGGGGAATCTCTGCTCCGGCGCCTGGAGCCCCCCCTGCCCCTCCTGCACTGACCTGGGTGTCCGCAGGGCTGTTTCTGTCACATATGCTCACTCCTCTCTTCTGCTGCAATTGTGCAGATTTCTCTTCCCCACCCCCCGCCTCGTAAATGTGTTACCCCAGAAGCACTATCACCACCGCTGATGGGCTCAGCCTTGGCCAGCGATGGGTCTGTCTTGTAGCCGGCTGGTACTGTCTCGATTGGATATTGAGAAGCTTCTAGCAGCTTCTCACAGAAGCCACCCCAGTAGCCCCCTGCTACCAAAACCTTGCCATGCAAACCCAGTACAAGTATTATTATTATCATCATCATCCCAGCCCTAGATATGCTGAGGAAAGCCAGATAGCTTGCCCAGCATCATGTAGACTGGGGGAGAACAGTAGCTAAGAAAATAATTGTAATCTTTTTGTTTCAAGTTCTTAGAAAATCTTCTAATCTTCTGTGACTTTTCAGAAATAAAAAATTATAGACTATTAGTTAAGGTAGCATAATAGTTTTCCCCTTGGATCTTTTGGTATACAACCTTATGCATTCCCTTCATGCTGCTCCAGGCTGGGAGAGCACCCGTACTTTGCAAGTGTAATAGTGCAGTATTGCAGGCTGCTCCCTCTTATAAATTAGCAACCTGTACAGCCAGCAAATACCTTTACTCCTGAACATTATATGAAAGTAATTGAGGCTAGTCTTCTTGGTTGGCCGGCAGATTTTGTATGCAGACATCAGGTATTAAAATGGAAGCTGGAAAATTGTAGTGCAGTCTGGCAGGACTATTCCACGTGTGCTTGGAATGTGCTTTTTCGCTTTGCATTGCCTAATGCACGTCATGTATTACATTGTTGATATATGGATTCAAATTCAGATGATACTCTGTTTAAAATAAAAATTTTAAAAAGAGTGTTTCCTATTAACCAGTGGGAATTTCCATGTAAAACAAGCCAGTATTTTTTTGATGGTTCTGCATTGAGATTTTGAACTCTACATTGTCCTTGTATTTAAGGAGTATGAAAACATTCACACACTGACTACTTTGTGAAGGAATCGCAGGGTCAGACTTTGCTTCAAATCTTGGTCTACAATGCCTACACTTTTAAGTTTGCTGTTAGATCCATTAATGTAATAGTGTATGTTCCTGTATACAGTGGTGTGAATCAAAGGTGAACTTTGTAAGGGAAGAATATGGAAAGATTGGAATTTTTTTCTTTGATTTTTTTTTTCTTTGTGAGGCATTTGCCTGTACGTTGTAAAGAAAGAAATTATTTTAAAAAAAGAGAACACTGGTATGATTCTTTCTATTAATCAGGTTATGCTTTCCTTGTTTTGCTGTTGATATGAGGCTTGAGAGAGAAAAAAAAATCAGAAGGCACTTACAGAAATCTTTATGCAAAAGGCAAGATGCAGACTGCTGATTGCTAGGCATTTGATATAAATAATCTTTAAGTGAAATAAATATGCGAAGCTCTATTAAAGTTGAAGATCTGATCTAGAGAGTTTTAAAGTGATTTAGAGGAGTAGTCCTCTCTCATCTTAGTTGTTTAGTTTTCACCATGTAGGTACGTGTAAAATTTCTTCACTTTGTCTCTCCACAGGATACACGAGAATGAAATACTCAATGTTTTAAAAAATAAGAAAGGGCAAACCACTCCTCTCTTTTTTTTAATGTTCCTTTTATATCTTTCTATATCTCTATATATGCGCATGTCAAAGAAGAGAGTGAGCAAGATATTTAAAATGCATGTTTAGAACTGGAATTCAGTGAAGCAGAGTTATCATTAAACTATGTGTGATCAGCCCCCAAAATCTCAAAAATGAGACAGACGCACTGAACGTCAGTGTATTGTTGGAAAGTTTCCTAGCCTGCTGTATCCATTGCCCATTTCTTTGATGCTTATAATTTTAATGCTAGTTTTGTAAACAGTCCGAGTATGTGAATTCCGCCTATCTTAGATATCATCAAATAGAATTTTTTTTTACCCAAGTTTTGTCTGATGTAATTACACTTCTAAAAAGCTGCAGACTGGTAATTCTCTGAAGGACCCTAATGTGCTGTTTGAAAATCAGAGGTAGAATTAATTCTTTTTCTTTGGTTACTCCTTTGTGAGGTGTCTATTACCTGTCATTTTAAATATTTGCTCTAATAATTTAAGTGTTGCAAAGAACAGCATCCTACAGCCATATTCCCTAGAAATCACCATGGAAATCTAAAAGTGATGATTTAGTGTCCTGAGAAATAATGTTGAGGAACAGAACAAAACTGCATCCATCTAGTCTGACAATAGCAGCTCTGCCACAACTTTGCCTTTCAAGAAGAGTAAGCACATACTTTGCTGTGTCACATCACATGAATGTTGATGGTTTAGTCACAAGATAATATAACACTTATTTTATTAATAGTATGCTTAATGTGTGCTTTTAGAATAAGATTTTTTCATTCCATATTTTAAGCTTTGACAAAAATAAAACTGTGTGAGATCATGTTTGGAAATCTAGAAAACATATTTAAACCAAAACTGTTCTCTCTCAGACGTGCTACCATTTAAGCTATGCATTTAGCAACTGCAATATATTCTGAAAACTGCAAGTTACTACTGTTGCACATGCATATCTGTTTATATTTAAATATAAACGTGCTCATCTCTTAACTGGTTAATCCCATTTTGAAGCCTTTTATGACTGCATACCATGTGCCAGTAAGTATTAGAGTGTGCATTTGCTGTTTAAGACAGGTAACCTCCTTAAAAACCCTTACACATAGGTCTTTCAATGAAATTTTTGTTAAGTTTTGTATAACCTTAATCTATTATGAAAGGAGCTTTCTGTCCTTTGGAATGACCTTTTATCAGGGTGTGTTTTCCTGTCTCTTAGGTAGTAGAGCACATTAAATAAATTGCTGTCAACTCAAATACAGAGTTACTGCATGAAGTGTAAAAAGAGATATTTCAATATTATTTCCCCGTTCTTATTAATTACGACTCCTCTAGCTAGTTTGTTCTTAATCCACTGTAACACAAACCACAAAGGATTTGTGTAAGCCATTGCTGAAGTACTTTAGTTGAAGATTTTTTGTTAGTATTGCAAAGAACAGGTGGTGTTTGCACACTGGAAGCTGCATCTCAGCTCAGATCTTACAAACAACAGGTTTGATATACAAACTTATCAAAATGTACTAACTTGTTCACAGTGTTCATTTCATTGTAGCCTTCCTTATGTACCAGTAAATAGCTGAGAGCTTAAGTGGACTAAGAAAAAAATCAGGGAGTCTTATGATAACATTACTGTGGCATTTTACTCAACTTTGAATTTGATCCCCAAATATTTGTGTGCTAGGTTGCTCTTTACCTTATCGTGGTAGCTGTTGGACAGCACATTAGGGTCCTTTAGAGAATTACCTTTTTCTTTATTGAGGACGTGTGATCATTCTTTTCATATTCATCTACCTGCACGCAGCGCCTGCAAACCATAAAATGTTTTTAATCTGCAGCTTGGATTTTGGAATGATCACCTCTGTGGAGAAGTTTTTTTCTCTGTTAGTATAACATTCAATAGTAACACACTTTTTGTTTTAAAGAAGTATTTCCTAATGACAAGGAAAATTACTTTGTTTAAATGGTGTTTCTTAGTGTCTCAACATAATTTTTTAAGTCGAAGGACCCTAAGAGGGATATGATGGAACACAAGGAAGCTGTAAGAAATATTTTGTTCCTTTGTTTTTTCTTGAAGATTAGCAGCATGCTGTATTAGCTAGCTTTTTCGATTTACTATGAGCTCCCTATTTGAAGTCTTCTGAGGATAGGCCAGAGCTAGAAAACTGACCTTGCTTTAATTATGTTGGCTTATAAAACCACAGAAAATTATCACCATCTCTGAACATATTAGTAATAATAAACTGGTACAATATGACAAACTACCGTGCCCACAGTTAAAACGCAATTAGTTGCTCTTGAGTTTCCAGTGCTCTGACTGTTAATGCAGCTATGGTTTTGGGTGATTCTCTTGTGTTCAGCACATCACTTGTATAATTTTTAACATGCTTTAACTTGTCATTGATACACTGATAACTTGAGCTGTAACTGGAGATTTGTTCTAGCCCATCTCTTGTCTCCACCCAAAAAACTCTGTAGGGCTTCTGATTGATATGCAGTGGCAGATTAAAATTAGATGGCTGAAATGGTTATCGCTGTCAACTGCCTACCCTGCCTCTCTGACAGACATTGCTGTCTCAAGGCTGGCACAGCTGATCTGCATGTCAGCCATGGTACTTTGCAGTCCAGCATATTAAGATAAACCACAGACAGAAATAATGTCCAGAAGAGCTGTAGGCTTGAAATAATGTGTCAGGATTTTGGGGTGTGGTTTGGAGATCAAATTCTATTTGGCTTTCAAACATAATGCATATTTTGTCAGCAAAGTCAGCTTCATATGTCAATGATCCCCCAAGCCTAGGTCACACAGTTACATGTGCATGACAGGCTGGCGTTCCCTCAGGTGTGCTGGTACAATGGGCAGCAGGCCTTTGGTGTGAACTAGGTGGTGATCTTTTTGCAAAACTGTTTTTAGGAAGAGGCAGAGATGGTTAACTTCTCAAAGCCAGCTGTGCCAGCAGGGTGCCAGGCTGTGCAGCTCCACGAAAGCCCATTGTACAGATGTCAGTTGTGAAGACAAGACCTTACCATCACACCTGGGCACCCTGGCATCATCCTTCTGCCCTTGGTGTCCAGCTCCAGTCTCTCCCCTCCTCACCACCCTGCTGCTTAGTGGGGTGGTGCTGGGTTCAGGGGGACTGGCTGATTCAAACAGACCTATTGGAAACTTCCTTAGTTTCTCTGTCTCCTTTCAGAGAAGTGGTCGCATGTGGATGGGAACTGCAGCCAATGGTGGAGGAAGGCTGTGCCCCCTGCATTGTGCAGCAGTGCCAGCCCAAAGCGTTTGGTTATGGAGACGCAGCACTCCAGCTCATTTACCTTGGTTCTCATATGCAGCATAGTCATGGCCTGAGATTGTGAACTCTAGTTCTGCTCTAGAGGCACTGTTCATATACAGGTTTTGCATCATGTCAGGCTTGTGCCTGTTAGGTACTTCACTTAAACACACAGCCTATCTGCAGAGTTGAATGTAGTTTGGGGAAGGAAGAAAGCTATTTGCTTTGGTTTCCTGTAAACTCTAAAGTTTCCCAAGATACTGCATGGTGCGTGGATAGACTCAGCACCATCCAGTGTAATGTGAACTGTATGTTCATGTTCACAAGCAGAAATGCACTGCCCTAAATGCACTGTTGTTTTTTAAATGATACCATTTCAACAACAAAAAAAATTTATATGGTAGGGATTTTTCAGGGTGCCTGTATCAGTGTTTTCTGCATAGTCTACTTTGTAAGCACTTCGGCCGTGGAAATTATGAAATAATCTTGGTTAAATAGCTGCTATATGGTCAAATATGTTGCTTATGCTTAAACAAAATTGCATAATTGTAGTGTGAAAGAATCTTTATTGAAACTATGCTGCTTAGATTGCTAAATGAGGTACTCTCAACCCATAAATACTGACATTACTCTTTGCTGTGCATTCACATTTCTTCCCTCTTGGCTGGCTGTCCTGTGTACTGAAAGTTGGGAGCACTCATGGACAAAAGAGCATCTGATAGTTGTAATGGCTGTGCTTGGCAGCACAGACACCTGGAAGTGAAATGGAAATCTTGTGTGAAAGTGTGGGGGAACAGAGCTTACCTCCTTTCTCCACCACAGTTAATCTGCCTCTTCCCCTGCTGTCCCAGTATGGTTTGGACTGTTGTTCTAGTTAGTGGTGGTATTGCTGGAGCCTCACAGTGTCTGCGCCTTTGAGTTATTTTGATGCACTGCCAGAGCTTTTCCAGACACTGTCCTGATGCAGACAATGGAGAGATAACTGCATTTTTTTTAAAAACAGTTTTTATTTCCATAAAAGCAGAAGAGACTCCTGGGACAAAGCAAAGGCACTTCTGTAGCCCAGGGGTGTTCTTCCCCCTCAGCATCACACAGACCCACTGCATTCAGTGAACATAGGAGGGATTCTCCAAGACATTTATAGTAGAAAATATTAGGCAATCCAAACGACTACCAGCTTTGCTATATGGAAATGCATATAGGTGAGAGTCTGTATACATTTGTAACACAATGCATAAATGGGAGGAAGTGTTAATGGAAAGTGACTGAAGGAGAAGGCAAGGGGTAGAAAAGAGGAAATTTCTAATAGGAAAAACATTCCTTCGTTTATTTTTTAAGAAGGTTTAGCCATAAACGCCCAGCTTTCTGGGAAAGGTACTAAGGTGAATAAAATGGGTGACTCATTTTTTGGAAGGAGCTGAATAAGGACTGAGGAATTAAATAACAATTGATACAATAGAGTATTAGTTTGTAAAAAACATTGTATATGCCATACAATGCAAGCCATTGAGAGCAATCTGTTTGGCTGTACTGTGTGTATTATTTTTGTTTATATTTTTTGTTACGTGAAACTGGGGCACAGTCATCTGAATTAGACACTTCTTAGGTAATCAGACAAAGTGAAATCACTTTTAAAGTACATAAACTAACAGTGATACAGGATTCCTGAATACAGGAACATGCAAATCTCTGCAGATGTGGATTGGAGAACATGTGTTACAGATTATAAAAAAACCCTTGTCATTACTCACATTATTGTGCATTGCACAATTCAGATGCCATTGAGAAATGAAAGGGGAACTCTCTTGTCCATGAAAATCTGGAAGCCATGTTACGGTGGAAGCTCCATCACTGTCTTGTATCTTGAACATAGTAAATACATCCATTTCTCTTTCTGGACAGTATGCATAGGAAGACGTGTAAAAATAAAATAAGTGTCATCAGTATTAGGTTGACGTCTTCTGAACAGCCACTTGAATCATGGTACATTCTTGCCTGTGTTGTATCTTGTGTGGAGAGTCAAGGTCTCAGGTATATTCTCGGACCCCTCCTTGCTTCAGTAACATTACGAGATTGCAGACAGGAATGATATTTATTCTGTATTTCAGTACCTCCTAGGAGAGCTAACTGAAAACACTTCCTGCCTTAACAGGGGTCACAGTATTAAGTAATTTGACCTAATTTAATAACAGAGAACGTATTTTCCCCACCAATCATCACATTTCCCCCAGTCCCCAGATAGTCCTCAGGAGCTGCAGTAACTGTTGTGTCCTCATCTGGGCCCGTTTTTAGGACTGCAGTCAAAACTTACCAATGTGTCTGTGAAGTGACATGGTTTACTTTGTATTTCTCTGGATTCAAAGGTTGTGGTGTTACCTGATAAAATGGTCTTATCTTGAGCCATTTGCTATGCAAACAATATTCCAAAGAAAAAACAAGAAGCTGCTATAGTAACATTTTTTTTGATTTTGTATTCCTCTATGTATGCAGCACTACGAACCTGGTGACACTGTGATTTTTAAAGATTCCTTAATATGAAAACCAACTAAGATAATTTTGAAATATTTATCATAATTCAGGAATTCTTTGAATTATCATTAAGAAGAACTAGACATTTAGAAAATCTCATTTGCACATACCCTTTACTTCTCATCTGCACTTGCCCATGATAATGACATTGTGCTTGACAAAAATTATAAGGTACATATTTAATGTATTTTTAATCATCTCCTCATGTAATTTCACAACTGAAAACGAGAGTGTCATTATCTGAGTCACCAGTGCGCCTTCCCCATACTTGATTAGGAAAATCTCTGCTAGTATATATAGAAGTCAGGGGGCGGTGGGGGCTCCCCCAAGGTCTGTCAGGGCAGGGCCTGGCAGCCATGGCCCATCTCACCATCCCAGCCAGCAGCAGGGCACTGGGGGGCCCCAGAGCCCATCTCACCATCCCAGCCAGCAGCAGGGCACTGGGGGGCCCCAGAGCCCATCTCACCATCCCAGCCAGCAGCAGGGCACTGGGGGGCCCCAGGGCCCATCTCACCATCCCAGCCAGCAGCCGGGCATTGGGGGGCCCCAGGGCCCATCTCACCATCCCAGCCAGCAGCAGGGCACTGGGGGGCCCCAGGGCAGCCCCAACCCCGGGCAGCGCGCACCTGCCTGGGGTGAGGTGATGGCCTGGGACGTGAGCCCACAGGGGAGCTTGGCGTGCCATAGTGGACCCTGCTTCGCCACTGCATTGAACTGGGAGAAATGCACGGCCTTCTCATGGCTCATGGAAACCTGTCCCTTAGAGGCTGTTCCTTCTCAGGAGCTGGAGTGAAGGTGTTCCCTGTCCACCACCTTGGCGGCTGTACGCATCTGTCATGGCGCTCTGTGTCCTCCTTTCTGTGGGATCTGACCCAAGTGACTCATGGGCTGGAGTCAAGATTGTGACTCGGTTGAGTTGTTGGCACTGACACAGGTCCCTGAGGGGGGAAGCGCTGGGCACGTGATGCTGGAAGGACGTTTCTGCAGAAGCTTTGTGGCTGGAGAAGGTGTCAGGCTGCTATGGCAGGGTTGTAAAGGAGGCTTTACACGAGTGCGGAGCAGGGGACACAATTCTCAAGTTTTGTTGAGAAGTTCTGGCATTTCAGTGCTATGTGGGCTTAAACGGGCAGATCATTGCTAGGTCAGGAAAAATAAGTGGGTGGAAGGGCAGAAAATGCAAACCTGTACCCTGATACTGCCTTGCGGTTTTACGGTAAGATGATAGATAGATTTCATGAAGGTAGCAATAAAAGAAGCTTTCCTGTATTGGTCTTTCCCTGTGGTGGCAAAACCGGCCATCTGAGTGAGTCTGTGATGGTCTTTGAGATCACCTTGGAGAGGCTTCTCCATTTGATATGAGTGCTGTGGTGGGAACTGTCCTCTCCTCTTTCTTGGAGAGACCTGCTCAGGGGAGCTGCTGGGCCCTGCTGCGAGGCTGCGGAGGCTCGCTGTATGGGCAGGACGGTGGCTGAGCCATAGCCAGTCTCCTGAACTTGGTGAAGACAGGAAAAAATTTCCTGTGTTGATGAAAACTCTTTTTATAATGCCCCTATGGACTCCAGGAAGAGACATTTCTGTTTCTTTTTGCACTGGAGACAGGTATACAAGGGGAAGAAAGATCACAGACAAAACCTGACCTCACTGACAAATCTCAAAATAAAGGAGTTCTTTCAGTTGTCCTCATGACGTCTAATGTAATTTTGGTCAGGCTATTAATTAAAGTAAGCTTAGTGAAATGTCCTAATGCCCTGAACTGGTGAACTGAACAGTGGATTTCACTACCTGTAAGAATATTGTGTTTGCTTCCTTCAGCTGCTGGCATAAATAGTAACTAGTTAAAGGGCATAGCTTCAGGCTTTGCCTTAAGAAGAAGATGAAAAGATAATTGCTGGATAAGCAAGAGAGCATGGAGGACTGCAAGAAGGTAGCAGCTCAGCAGATGAGACTGGTTTTGAACCAGTGACAATCTTCTTTCAGTCAGCCCAGTTTTAAGGCTGTAATCCCCCCTGGGCAGAGGAGCTCTCTCAGTCTCCATGTTGCCTGACTGACAGCGGGGTCCCCTGTCCTGTGCGAGGCAGTGGGCAGTGAGGCAGGCCTTTGACCGTGGCTTACAGCTCTGCTTCTTACTCTGCATAAGCTGATCCGCTTTCATTTTTGCTGGTATTCTGCTTGGCATTCTTTTTGTGAAGTGTATTTTGTTTTGTAAAGGCCTATTTATCCCTCCCTTCCCTGCACCAATGGAGGTTTATTAGATCCTGTGGCAGCCTGCCATCTTCCTTATTAACCAAGCTTTTTCCCAAATAAACATGTTCCTTGTATACACTGCCTCCTATTTATGATTTACTTCCCATTATAAAGCTACAATCTACAATATTAAAAATAATAGACAGATGTTTATCAGAGGTTGAACAGGGTTTTTTGTACTGACTCTGGTATTTGTGGTTTATATTTCTTTAATCTCTAGTGCAGTGCGCTTCCTCCCACCCTCCCCAATTTACTACTTTTGCCTCTTACTACCCATATAACAGGTGACTGCTCTCTAAACATAAGTTTCTTTCAGGCTGTTACATGTTGCCCTATGAACAGGAGTATGAAGAAGTAAGGAAGCCTTTGTGTGAGAAATTAGAAATCAGGCCTTTATTCTAGAGATCTAGATCCACCTGGAGGCAAAGAGATTTTCACGGTGTACAGAGATAATGCCAGCAGGGTATTTGATCACCCTCTGCTGGCTGTGCTGCCGGGGCTGCAACCAGTAGGCTGGATTTTGGGAGAGTGCCTTTCTTTACACTCTAGTTAAGTGATTTAGGATTTCATTTTGTGCATTTGGACTGTGTTACTACAGTTTAGCCACAACAGTTTGAGATCACTGGCTGCATATATAGCTTTTTTTTATTATTTGAATGGATGGAATAGAATTCCACCCCTGGGGCAGATAATCATCTCAGACCCGTTAAATAAGTAGCTGTGACATGCATCATAACAGCGGCCTAAACCACCATATTTTTTCAATATGACACTGTTGCTTTTTGTTTCCTTGGCCTGTGGTTGGACTTGCATTACAAAACCAAACAGCACTTAGCTATAATTAAAAATGCCCTACAGTAAGTGGGATGACAAAACAATGGGAATGCTGTTCATATGGATGAAATCAAGTGTAAATGACGTCTAAAAGAATTAAGTTGAATGCAGGGACAAAATTAACTTGTTGGGTAGGCACAGAAAGTGTAAAATAAGCCTACCCAGGACAGCATATCCTGCATTTCACAATAAAAAACTCCAAACAGAGGAATTTTTTGTATCATGAAGCAAATCCATCTTTTGCTGTTGCAGCTGAAACATAACCTTCAATTAACTATTTAAAATGCAGTCATATATTAATGGGTATTTGTATGTAGAGAGTTTACACTGCAAGCATCTTACCTTGAACATATGAACAATATACTTATTTATACTATTTGCATGCAGTTTATAAAAATAGGAAATGTTCATATTAGTGTTCTTAGTATTCCTCCTTTTTTTCAACATGGAATCATGTTTATGAAAACTTTATGTTGAAGAATCAGTATATTGTCAAGATAAATTTTAAAATTATGCTGCAGATATAATTGCAAACATATTAAGATGTAATTATAAGAAGGGCTGGGTTTTTTTCAACCTCCAGCTGTCATCTTGCTTCAGGTTTAGCTCTAGTCAGAGCCTTGCTGACCAACCTACTGATGTTTCACTAATTGCCACTTGAAAATGAAAAGGAAAACTGCCTAGCTTTGAAACATTATTCATGAAAAGGATCGTGCTGGCTTGTTTTCAGAACAGGAGCTTTCCCCCTCTTCTTGTCTAGACAGGCCAAGTACAAGACTTTGTACTGAAAAAGGCTCTCTGGTGTGTCATTAGGCACATTGGTCTAGTCTGGAGTGGTCTGGATTTCCCTGTTGGAGTGTTTTGAGGCCACTCCTAGTATTCTGGTACAGACCTCAGCAGGTTTATTTACCAACTTTCAGTTTGATGATACTGTTAATATTTCCTTTCTACTCTCTCCATCAGCCTGACTTTGATCTACCTTGCTTTACAAGGAAGGGTTCTCTTCTGGTTTGCTTAAAAGCACACTCTGTTTAAATGCATTTACTATGCAAACTACTTTAAGGTACTGAATTTTCATTTACAAGTAACAAATACCTGATGCTAAATAGGTTCTGTGTTCAGATGTATCTGTATTTTCATTGAATGATCTAATTTGTCCCACAATACATTTTTTCCTTTGAGTATTTCCTTCAGATTTCCACAGAATGTGATTATGCAGGCTAAGTTGTAAACTTTTGTGTCCTCCATTAGACATAAAATTTTGTTAGATTTACAAGTTGCTTTTGCACATGCACATGTTGTGGGTTGATCCTGGCCAGCAGCTAAGCACTTGCATGGCCGCTCACTCACCACCCCCTCCCACCCCACAGGACAGGGGAGAGAACAGGAAGAGTAACAGCAAAATTACACTTTTACTAAGTGAAGGAAAGAGGAAAAAAACTCAAGTCATTTAAAGGCAGTCACTCACCACCTCCCACAAGCAGACCGATGCCCAGCCAAGTCTCTGAACAATGGGAAGACAATTTTGATGTGGTCTGCTATCTAGGACAAAAAACACCCCACTCTTAAAGCACAAATCCTTCCTCTTGTTAATCCTCTTACGGTAATGTTAGTTAAAAACCAGAACTTTAACACTTTAATAGAGCTACTAAAGATGTAATACTTTGTTTGGTCTTTTGTCTGAAGACTGTATAATCTAGTGGCAAACAGAAACCCAGAGTTCTTAGCTGTAATTGCTTTTGAGGTGTCATCTTGCCCGAGCATTTATCAGCCATGGAGGAAGCGTGGAAAGCTTTACATTAACACTCAACACAAAGACACAGGAAAGAATTAAATAGTGTGGCCAAAGTAACACGTCAAATGTTCTAACTTCAAGCAATATAGCGTTTGATATTTGTCTTTCAAATAGAAGCAGTATGTCCTTTACCACTTTAATTTCACCCTGTTATATTCCTTATTTAAGGAACCTGGGAAGTTTGAACCCTTTCAAGGCGACTTTTCTAATCTTCTAAGGCAGCTTTGTTCTTTTCTTGTTCTAGTTTCTTACTTCATGAAGTTGCAGAAATTAGTATTAAAGTGTTGCTTTGTCAGATTGTTAATATTGAGGCCGATTTGTTTAGTCTCCTTTCCAAAAGTAACTGTTAATGACCTTCTTAGTTCCTTGGGTTTCAAAGGCTTACTCTGTTTGGTTATAATTTTTTTTATGCTCTATACTCAAAACAGAAAACTTAAGGCCTTAAATGTCTCTTCAGTTCTTTGTTGTAGCAGAGAAGGACAGGGTGATAAAGGAACGGAGAAAAATATTTTGTTTGTACAGTATTTTATTGTACAATTGGAATAGAGTACTGCAGGATTGGACTGAAAAAGCTTAAATCTTGAGGACATTTTTTAGGCAAACACTTACTGATTTTTAAGTGCAGTTTGACCAAATGAAATAGAAAGATAGATTTTTTCCACAGGAAATATTTTTTTTTTTCTTGCGCAGCATTTTACAGCTTTTATTTGTATTCCTAAGCAGCATTTTATATGTTATGCATGTGGATACATATATTTTTGCAGCAGCAGATTCTTGGTGGTATTAATACTCTTGATGAAAAGTGTTCAGAGTGAAGTCCACAAATCACTTTTACCTATAAGTAAATTTGCTAAGAAAATAATTTCATTCCATTTCCCATTTTATTTTTCCTCTCCTTTGCTATTACCATGCTTATGTTACACATCAGATACACGTGGGTAAATATCACATCTCAGTAACTGTTTCAGGGGCTTTTTTGAGTAAGAGATCCTGTTGTCTCAGTTCAGAGTTAAGTCCAAGTGCTGTTAAGATTAAAGGAAAGTCTCTTGTTGATACTGTTGAAGATGAACAAATGCTGTCCCTTTGCTGGGAAGGACCAGTAATCATCTCTCTGAAGCAGAATCAGCCAACCCAAACTGCAACCTTAGGGAAGTCCAGGGTTCAGGGAATGGCACTACTTTAATAACTACTTGTGAGTGTTTCTAATTCTGTCTGCTTTGCCTCTGCTTGTGAATGATAATCGCCAGGATTTGTCAACATGCTGGAAGTGTAATCATTAAATTATAATTTTTCTAGATTTAGTATGTCTTTTGTTCTATATGTGTAGTTTATTTAACTTTGGAACAAGCCTAGTGAGAAAGCTTTTTATAATTGCATGTGTATTTCTGTGAATGTTTCTTGATTATATCTCAAATACTTACTATTAAAGTATACTTGGTCTCACAGGAATTATTCTTGTGACGGAACTATATTTAGGGGAAACCATTCATTTTTTTGTAATGAACAAAATGTGAAAAATACAGCATGTCTGCATATAGCATTCATATACTTTATAGAGGTTTTAGAAGTTTACTGACTTTGTGAAGCAAACTGGCTTGTGGGAGTTCAATGTACAGACACGGAATGCTTGATTAATTAGTTGGGAGACTGGGAAATTTGCTTTGGAAAGGTAGTTAAGGAATAATCGTCTGTGTCTGGACAGGATTGTTCCTGGTTACAAACTATAATGTTGCATTACACCTGATGCTGTTTTATACTGTGCAAGACTTTTTTTTAATGTGGGACAATTATTATTTTTATTCATAGTTCTGTCTTGACCCAAGTATGCAAGGTGCCACACAGACATGTATGAGAATATGGTCTTTGTTCGAAGTGAACTGTAATCAACATGAACTACAAAAAAAAATAAATTGTCTGTTTATTAAGAAGACAAAGTTGAATTTCCCCAAATGGCAAATCTGGTTTACCAGTGGGTTGATTATGGTGATCTGCAATGTGTCATGTATGTATTTGTATGTGCAGTGCTACAAATAATACATATAATATTTTGGTGTTGAAATGCTAAAGACCCATCCACCATGATAGCATCTACTTGAAAAATACTGCCTTTAATGTCAGTCATTCTAGCAGTGAAGAAAGTAAGCATCCGTTTCCTCACAAATTTTTGTTTTGGTTTCTTTTTGCCTTTCAGAGTGCAAATTCACCTGCGCCAGTGGTAAATGCTTGTATCTTGGTTCATTGATTTGTAACCAACAGAATGACTGTGGGGATAACAGTGATGAAGAGAACTGTCTGCTTGTAACAGAGCATCCACCTCCAGGCATCTTTAGCTGTAAGTACTGGCTCTTTGTGTGCATCCGTGTGTGTATATATGTCGAATACTTCTGTTTAGCTCAGAAATCAGTCTGTTTGGAGACTTGGTCTGCAGTGTGATACCTAGGGAGGATGAGATGAAGAAATACCATTTTTCTCTTAACCAGCAGTGAAGGGAGTTTGTGCTCCAGACGTTAAGTTTGTAATTGTACAGATCATGTGTGGCTTCTGAGAAAGAAGCGTAAATATCTAAATGATTAAATAATTTGTTCTCCAAGGTTCTAAAAAATATTTTATGGTTTGTCTGTGTGACAGTCTTTATATGCTATTAAGACTATTAAGAAAGTTGTAATCTTTTCAGTTATCATTCCTGTTAATCAAATATATTTTATTAGTGCTGAGATGAACATCATTTGGTAGGTCACTGAGCTTTTGTATGTATATATTTAAAACAGCTTAATTGCTATTCTTTGGGGCATGAATTTCTCACAGAGTACCAGAGTTTATCACCAGAATTGCTCTCTTAGTAATTTTCCCTCAGTGTTGTACACTGAAACCAAACTTTGATTTTTGTGTTTGTATGTTCTACAGTAATTTATTTTTAAACCACAGTTCAGCTTTCTGGATGGGGGAGAAATTTTCCAATAATCCTTCTGGTGTACAAGTATGACAGAAGTGCCATTATACTACTTACTGCTTTCCAAATGGTTTGGCTCTGCCAATACTGACATCCCTCAGCATGCTATTTCACCTCTGGTTGTGACTGTGGCTTAGGAATATCTGTGTTGTTATGTTGTTATTAATAATAGGGTTTATATTAAACAGTTTGTATCTGTAATTTTTGTAACGAACGCATGTGCCACTAAGCAGGATAGAATCACGGAGTGGGTTCGTAATAGAAGACGAAATCTGGTGGTGAATACGCCTTTCCTCCTCTGCCCTCTCACGTCCAAATTAACATGTTTCTAAATGTACTGTAAAAGTTTTTAAATCTTGTACTTCGCAGTACTTTGGTATGTCTGCAGTGATTTCAGAGGTTTTGAAATAACAATGGCCTACATAGGCTTTTATGTTACTTAATTTTATTTTTCTTCTGATTTGTTGGGTTTGTTTTTTGTTTTTGGGGTTTTTTTTTGAGTGGAACTCTTTCCAAAGCCCCAGGACTAGCCATACATAGCCTTTGGTGAGGGGTCCAGACATGTATTTCCCCATGAACTTAGGCTAATATTGGCTTTTGAGTTGTAAAAAAGTTATACCTTACTATTTGTTTGCAAGACATGTAAGCATATCTTTAAAGTTCAAATAGAGGAATTTTTTGATGGGAACACTGTACAGCTCTTCTCTTAAACCAGGCCAGCACAGCTGTTTGTCCGAAAGGAGCCATGTGGTAGCATGTGGTAGCAGATGGAAAGACGGACTTTGGTGACAAGCAGTTGGAACACTGCAGGTGGTGGCCCTGCGTGGCTGCAGTGTGATGGTGGCACCCTGTAAGTTCCTAGGTGGAGGTCCTGGGTGGACTTCCCAAAGCCTCTTTCAACTTGGGGCCTGATATCCAGGGCACCGGTGGTTTTTCAGTACCCCTCTGTGCTGGGGCAGCTGTGCAGTAATCGCAGCAGCGTGTTGGCACCATGTGCTGGCCGCCTCCTCAAAAGGCTTTTGGACTGTAGAAATTGTTACGTGCTTGATCCAGGATCTGCAGATTTCCTGGTCTTCCCCTAAGTCACATCTGTCCCCTTCGGCATTGCAGCAGGTCACGAACATGAAGACAGGCATGCCTGAAAGGGAGTGGTGCCAGTTAGCTGGCTGGTCATCCCCCTCACCTCCAGCAGCGTCACGTTTATCTGGACCAAACCCAACAAACTGTGTCTCTAAAAAACCTTCAGCAGCAGGTTTCCTCCTGCTTGCACAGGAACTTCGACTTGTGCGTTTCATGATCCTGTCTCTGTAAAGTCATGCAGGTCAACGTGGCAGCATTTCTCTTTCTTTCCAGTGGATTTGGAGAGGAATAGTTTGCTTCCTTCTCAAATCAGCCTTTTACAAATATGAAGACTGTTACTACCCATCTGTCAGTTACCCTCTGGGAGGTAAAAAAAACCCCAAAAAATAAACTCAAGTTCCTTCACAATAATTATGTTTCCTCAAATCTGTTATACTTGTTCATTTCCTCTGATTCCTTCTAAAATACGGTGTCCAATAGTCCTGCTACTTCAGTCCTCCCCAGTGGTGAGCAAAGAAGAATTATTAGGTAAACAGTCTTATTAAGTCACTCAAGAACTATATTTGCTGGTTTTGGAACAGCATTTCAAATGAGGAGTTTGTAGAGGAAATACTTGATTTATTGCTAGGAGCATTTGGAAGTGCTTAACCTTTTGCTTACCTTGTAGCAGAGAGCCATTCATTATTTGTTGCATTTGGGGATATTGATAGTGACTGTACTTTTTAATTGCAATAGGGACTGTGTGACAAGTGCTGTTTATTTATTTTAAATAAAAAAACCCAAAACCCAGTGAAACAGGGTCCTAATGGGTGAAACAAAGAGGAAAAATATCGAAGCCAGATGGAAAAATAATATAACCGTAAAACAATATTTAAACCAAATTAGGATTAGTGATGTTTGTCATGTCCTGGCTATTAAACAGGCTGCTACATGGTATAAATCAGTGCCAGTTGGTTATAGGAAAGAGCATTATTATGGATGTGGCAGTTGGTTGTGTCGGCTTATTCCAGCCCTGAAAAAATGTGGAATACTTGTTGAAGTGAGGTCCCCGGGCCTTCGAGGGATGACATGTTGAATTAAGAAACCTGTGCATGCTTTTGCTCAATGATTTTAATGGGAATCCCTACCAGCATATATGTGCTTGAAATGTCCCAGCTAACGAGGCTACCTCCCCACACAGAAGTACATACATTCATTGGCATTGGATCAGTGACAAGACATAATACAGCTCAATAAGAAGAAAATGAGTTTAAAACAAAAATCGTTTGAGGAATTTTAAAGCAGGAATTTCTGGTCAGTGTTACGTATCAGCTCTATTCTTGCGTCTTCTTGCTTGTGCACAGCTCCTGAATGGGGAAGAAACTGTTGGAAGGAGCCACACATTAAGTGTGTGCTGGTCTGCATCTGAGCAGGGTGGCCTGTTTCTCCCTGGGACTGCTCTTGTATTTACCTAGAGCACATTGGCACTCCTTTGGTATCCCTTCCCTTCTGCTGTTTCTTCAAAGAATCCCTTTCTCATACTGTATTGAAACCTTCTATCTTCCCATGGTGGAAACAATATTCATCTCATTTCACAGTAACACATAGACTGCCCCAAACGATGTCTAAATAAATAAATTTTCATATGGAAGTTCTGCTTTCATTTGTTTAAGCAGTATATGCCATGTTAGCGGTAGCCCATATTTCCAAGCTACTGAAGCATTTCTCATTTGTGCTCTTGCCAGCAGCCAAATCCAGAATGTCTCATTGGAGCTTATTGTTTAGTTAAGTTGCATGAGCAGTGGTATAGAAAGATATTTTTTGTGGGTGACCTGCTCCCTGGATCTCATGATTATAGCAGACGCTCTCTCATTGTGTTTGAGTTTAAATCTCCCAGACCTGGTGTTTCTCTCTCCTTGCTATTGTTATCTGGCACCAGTGTGAAGTCTGTTAATTCAGTCTTCTAAATGTTGCTGTTGAAGTCAATAAGATGTCTCACATTTACAAAGTTAAAAAACCCATGTATTTCTGCAGCCCTTTGGTTTTATTAATTTTCCTCTGCTGACTTGTAGGGAGGTTTCCTTATGCTGTTACATGGGCAGTTCAGTCTGTATAGCACACAGAAGATGGAGGGCCGCGGGGGGAAATCTGCAGCAGCTCCAAGGTGTGTTAGAGTCTGATTTTAGACAACACAAGCTGCAGTCCAGCAAGTTGCTGGAAATACATCCTAAGGCATTTAAGCCAAACATGTTAAGGTAACAGCTTGCTTGGTTTGCATTGGGATTTTTAACACGGGTTTGGTGATGCATGTCGAAGCGCAGCTCGCCCTCCTCAGTGAGGATGCTCCAGTGTTACTGCACGTTTCCCCACAGGTAGTCTGGTGCAAAGTAGCCCTTGTCACCTTCTGGTAGGTCTACTTTCTGTTCTTATTTTCATCAGCTATAAAGACTTATTGATTGAGATAATGGTGGTAACTGTTCTTTTAACACCACTTGGAGGTCCAGGGTGTATTTAACAGCAAAAGCCACAGTGGGAAAAATGAGACGAAGGGTAGGATTTTAAACATTGCAGACTTGGCCTTGGCAGCAGCTTGCTGTTCCACGTGACCTGCAAAATTTGGACTCTGAGGAATTGAAACAATGTGCCTGCTTCTAGCAGGACACAGTTCATTTGTTCGAGCATTTCCCTTTGTTTCACAACAAATGATCATACTGCCTTGTCCTGCTAAAAGTAAATTAGATTTTGAAATGGGAAGCATGTCTGTTTGCAGCATCTGAGTTGTCTAATTGAGAAGGGTTGCAGTGATGGAGATTTTAGTTCTTTAATTGTTTGGTAGAAAACAGTACAGGTAGCTAGCTCTGCTGTGATCTGTATATGTTTGTGGGCATATGAAACACAAATATTGACATGCATGAGAATTTGAAGAATAAAGGAGAGCAAATCCTTCTTGTCATGTGAAAACTGTCTACATCAAATTTCAAGTTGTCAGCATTGATGGAGGTGATGTGTCATGGCTGTTTTGGCATAGAATAGTTTGCTGTGGGAGTTCATTTTCCTCTGCAAGGTAAAAAAACCCCAAACAAATCAAATATATAGCTCTCCCTTTCACCACCCCCACCTACTTCTGTCAGCTCTGAGCCTTGTAGGGATCTACAGGGGGTTGGAGAATGATTCTGTTTTAAAAACAAAAAGCTCAATCAAAGGAAAATATTTTGTTTAAAGAGACCTTTGGCATCCCCCTCTGACTGTGACACTGAATTTGCGCAGATAAAAACAACCGCTTAGATTTACATTTTGATTGTGCTTCTGCTTTCATGTATGCCAGGCTGTCCCACTTCAGGTGAAATTTATCCATTTCTTTAAATATTTAGCAGTCTAGCGTTGATGTTAATGAAAGTCTGGCACTGCTATTTTGAGCATTGCAACAATGATAGTAATTTTCAGTGTCAGATTACTGCTTCTTGGAGGAAAAGGGAGATGGGAGGAGGGAAGAGCAGGGGGGGTGGTGGAAATTGTTTCGGGTCTAATAGAGTTTGTCATCAGCCTGGCTGTGCCAGACAGATGGATCATGAATACTGTCTAGACGCTCTCTGCCTGAGTGGAGCTGTGGTCTCTAAGGACAAGCAATGAGACGCCGGCTTAAGTGACTGGGGAAAGTCAGGACATGCTCCCCTCTATAATCAGATGGCGATCTGGGCTGATCCTGCCCTGCCGGGTGGGGGGAGAGGCCCCGCTGGTGCTGGGAGCTGGTCAATACTGATCTCAGTTGAAACTTGGCTATTACGGGGCTTTAGAGGGGAGAGGACAGGGATGGTGTTACGACGCTATTGATTTCAGCTGCATCTGCCCAGGGACTGCCGGGTGATTTGGCTGGGAGTATAGATCTCGGGAGGGGGTGGATTGGGAGAGCCATCATCTGGCCATCAAGTACATGTGTAAAACTGCGTGGTCATCTGTATTTATTGATTGGTTTAGTCACAGTATACCCTTGAAAATGCTTAGTTACTTGCTAACTTTTTCTTGATTTGGCCCACTTGTTCAGAGGGTTTCAGCTCTGCTCCCTACCTGGGGCTCCATATGTGTTAATGATTGGACTCGGTGATCTTAAAGGTCTTTTCCAACCTAAACAACTCCATGATTCTATGTCCCTGGCTGTTAAGATGAGGTTACATGAGGCTGCCTGCAGTTTGGAAAGGGGAAGCTGTGTTAACAAGGTGAGACCTGTAGCCTAGGGCAGATCTTGTGCTTTTTAGTGGTCTTCTCATGCTGTTACTTGTCCTTTCCCTGTCACTAAGCACAATTAGTGATTAGGAAATAGAAAATTCTGATGTAGACAGAATGATAAATATTTTTTGACTGGTGGAGTTATCCTAAAAACTTAATTTGGTACATATGCTAACTTACTTAAAAAGCAAGAGGTTCTCTGGGTTTTGTGTTACAGAACAAGCCATGGCATTCTGGATTTTAGTTCTGTGTATATATAACTAAATACTGGGTGGGTTTTATTTAGGAAATCCAGTTGTCTTTCAGCCTATAGTGAAGTCTGGTTTCTTAAAGTGCTGTAAGCAGGTTCTGTGCTTTGTTTTGAAATAATTTAATCTTTACATATTTTTGAAGCACAGCATGGAACATTAGCAGTTTATAGGAGCATGAAAATTTGGAAAAAAAGAAGGTAAATTTTCTGTTTTTCTTTAATATTTTGTACTTATTTTTAAAAATACTGCCTTTCCTGGTGTTTAATGAATGAAGTAGAATGCTGGTCCCATGAACTCTGTAATAAAACTGCAGTGGAATTCAGTAACGCTAGAGTTTACCCCTTCTTCATTTGAAGCCTTACAGTATTAACAGCTCGGACAAGCCAGACACACATGTATGTGGCCAATAACAACCATGAAATATGCTGGTACAACGTCAGGTATTTGCATCTGCTTACAAACAGGGCTGAACTCTGCTCCTGCTAAGGAATTTCCATTTCACAAAGTTTCCAGCTGAACATTAATCGTATTTTTACAGTTAATGAGAAAAGACATAAAAGCTCATAGTTCCCTGCAGATGAAAATGTGGGAATTTCAATAGCTCTGAAATGCTATATCATTCATTGACAAAGTGTGTTAAGTCAGTTGTATCACCTTTAATCAAGATCAAGATACAACATTTGTTAGAACTGTTTTTGTTCTTCATACACATTTCATTCATCCCTCCTTCAATTCCTGTTAGCTTTTAGAAACTTCATCTAGTACTAATTAGTACAATTATACCTGGTATTGTTTTTGCTTTCTCCTGTTTCCTTTTTCTGCTACTGGTTTCTTACAGAAGCAAAAGAGAATTTCAAGTGCTCAGAGTGTACAGTGTATTAAAATCTTTCATTCAAAGACTGATTTTTATGTATCTGAGAGAATGCCTAAACTTCAGGCTGGAAATCTCCAAAGCAGTAGTGCCAGGCATGATGTGACTTTCTGTCTTGGAGGTATGCTGTCTCTCTGCAAGAGACAGGAGCTCCTTGTGGACTGCTGTGAAGAAGGGAGATGGCCTCCCATAGGCTCTGAGGGCACCATTTCTCACACTGTCTTCTCCATCAGAAGTGCATGGTAGCAAAAATATTTCATAAGTGCAGGCCTAAAACTAAAGTACAAAACCCACAACACAGTATCCTACCGCAGGCACAATTCTCGCCCTGGAGAGACGACGAGAATAAACTGTAAGGCAATTATTTTCAGACATTATTTCAAGTAGAACTAGTAGGTGCTTAAACACCAGAACAGAAATCATACAGAGTGGAACTGAGCAACTTTTGTTGATGTTATTTTTCAGTCCACATTAGTAAGTATTGTTCATTGCTGTCCTTCCTCTCTACTTTTTCATTTGCAGGGGTCGCACTGTACAGTGCACTACGAGCTGCCTGGCTAAATCACTGTAAGTTTTAGCTGCAGCTCTGAAATCCTGTGTGAGTTTTAAAGCCGCTGGTGTCCCTGTCATTCATGCAGTTCACATTGATTGTCACTGGTAAATGCCCATTAGGAGCACTCCAATTGTGCTGTGTTTGCACTTGACTAATACAAGCCTACAGGAGCAGTCACAAACTTTCTTCTGTACAGCATTGGAAGCTGTTCAGGTGCTTTGGTAGCATGAAGGTTACTTATATTTTCATATGCTTTAAAGTGTTTCAGAGAATGTGCTTTTAGGCAGCTTCTTTTTAAAACAAAAAATAATTAAAAAAAACCCTCTCACAACAAAGGGACCTGGAGTCAAACTAGACCACCTTCCATCTCTAGGAATGCTGCAGACGTGTGATCTTTGATTGCTTTTCATTTGGCAGATACATATCTGACCCTTTATCTCCAGAAACTCTTCATCTCCCTGATGAAATGAAGCACCTTAATTTTTCTGAATCAGACTCATCTCCTCCTTCTGTTTTAAAGTAACATCTGAGATAAAGGTGAATTGGGAGTTTGCTTGTATGTCCTGGGAATAAATGCACACTGAATATTTTCTGTCAGAAGTTTCTGTGTAGCTTAACCTAGAGCATCATGTTCATACTCAAAGATATTCATGCATTTCAGTTATCTCTATGGCCGGTATTGTGTGTGAAATTACGTTTTACATATCATGTAGTGTTTAACCAAAGCATGTTGCTTTGGCCATTAGTGTGCAGCTATTTTTCTCAAACTGGGAAGTGTGAGAAACCCTGTTTTCTCCACAGTTTTGCAAGTGCTTGAAACTGGTGTAAGCCAGTGTTGCCCCTTGTAGTTGCTCCCTCATTTGTCCATGTGCAAATGTTTGTGTAGCCACACAGGAGTTCGGTTGGAGACCTCATCTGGTTCTGATGAAACTTCCACTTTGTTGTGGCTGGTGTCATGTCTTTGATTCTATTCTAAGCAAAACTGTGCAAACTCTTATGCTGGCACAAAGAAGAGGGCAGTACAAGTGGTTCCATTTAGTGGTGCTTTATCCTTGACTGGTTTAAGGTTTCCATGAAACAGTAGTGTTGTTAAATTCCTTAGTCCTTGCCTCACTAAAGCATATACTGAAAGGAGAGTTTGGGAATTAAGAGCTAATTGTAGTTTTCCCTCTTCTCCCCCATTCTGAAAGTCTCATCATTTGTCACTTTTTGTTACAGAGAAATGAAACATCAGAAGGGGGTCTCTCATGCCCGTTCATGGGCTTGGGTTCATTAAGAATGAACCCATGCTAGTAGATGCTAAATGCTTAACATCTCAATAACAAAGTCCAGTTTGGCTTAAGACATGAGGCTTTATTGGAATAATGTTAGCTAGTTAAATGGGTTCATAGGAACAGCTGTCTTGGGTTGTATCAAAGGCCCAGCTAGCCCAATACTGAATCTGGCACTGGCCAGTTGCAGATGCTAAGTGAAAGAGTATAAGCAAATAAAACAGTTGTGCTTTTCCCAGTAAACCAGGTTCCTTGGAGGAATGCTACACTGCTCTGCATAAGGAGCATGGGATTTCTGTCCTCCTGAGAGAATTCAACATTTAGAAAGGGAAGGAAGTGAGGTAAAGAGCAAATGTCTCTTTTCAGAAGTGTAAGAATGAGAGAAGAGCCTTCCAACCCTTTGCTAGCCAATAGATGTGTGGGCGCATTGGTTTCTTCAATATTCATCACGTGCTTTTCATGTTGAGGCACTTTGAATGTAGGATGCAAACTTGAAAGTGCTGAACTCATGTCAACCCGAAAGACTATTTACCTGGTCTTTTCACTTATGTTGCAAGGAACATTTTTTTTTTTCCTCATCAAATATTTTGAATTTTGAAAATTTCAAATTTGAGAAATATATTTCTCAATATCTCAAAATATTTCTCAAAGCTTACTGGTTTTTCTGATGGGTGGTGAGGTTCTTTCGGACAGGATTTGTGGACTGTGTGACAGCTTTATATTTAATGGTGAACCATGTTCATCTTGTGATGAGAGTAGGCTTATATTTGGCTTCGATGTTACAAAACCCAAACGCATTCACAAAACCTGTTGCAGGTAGAAAACAGTTGTCATCTGGGACTGTGTGGCGTACAGGCATCAGATACTGTGGGAGTGCATATGTGTATATTCCAGCAGGCTAGCACTCATTTTTTGTTTTATTTACATGCATGTTGTATGCAAATGTAAGGAGTGAATACTAACCAGTTGGCATTTAGGAAAAATAGCAGCCGCATAGGAAGATCTGTACCTCAGCTCCTATGAAATCATAAATGGGGATTTCTGTCTCAGTTTAAAAATACCCACTCTTTTAATTAAAGATTTAGGGTTGAAATCAAGGCTAAAATATTTTTTCATTGTCTGTTTAGTCCATAAATGAAACAGTTGACCAACTGTTGATACTGAGCCACTGTTAAGAGCTAAAAGAAAACAGATCAGGAGAGTGAGTTGTTAAAGTCATTGCATTTTGATATGATAAGTGAGTTTTCTCTAAGTTAGCAATACTATCAAAGAGGCTAGAGTGGTATGTAGCACAGCATTAGTCCAACCATACGTGATAAGATCACAGCTCTATTTTCTTTCCAGCAGTATTGCTACACTGGTGGCTTCCTCTTTCTTTCTCAGATTTCTCCTTCTTTCCTTCTGTTTCAGTATTGCTGTGTAATAGCTTCATAAAAGTTAGACAGATTAAGGACCTGGGGGTTGTAGAGATAATAATGACGCACTATGTGAATATGAGTCTGGCACCTAGTAGCACCTTGGTAGAAATAGGAAGCTGTGATCACAGTATTAAAATATGCTAACAAGCTGAAGGAGCTAATGGCTTGAATTTTTACAGTGCAGATGTTCAGTCCAGCACTTGTGCTGAATACAATAACAAATGTGTGAGGGCTGATGGTGATATTACTGTGTTCTTGGCAGCACAGTCCTCCAAAACTATCTTTCTTTCTTTGATATTTTACCAAGATTTAGAATGTTCTTTTTTGTGATCTAAGATAACGAATGTGTGTATAAACAAATTGTTATGGCTAAGGCTGGTTAGGCAAGGGTTGTCTTTATTCAAACGGGGTTCTGTAAGAATGGGTGTACCCCTGTGTGTCGCGGTGGGGATCAGTATCGCGGTTCTTGGATAGTTCATGCTCTGCATCTCCTACTGAATTTCAGATAATTTTATTGTTGTTGATTTCAAAACCTAGCCCATCTGGCCAGAATAAACCATCTGGTTTGAGAAACTGTAGAGCCACGGTCTGATGTAAGGGTCATCTCCCTGTGCTTTCCAGAGGAGAGTCAGTCAGTAGTCTCCTGGAGAAACAGTCACAGGGGCCTGTATTCCACTCCAGTACCTCAGCCTGGCCACCCACCTCATGGTATTTCACATATTCGGGTCTCTTCCCTCATGTTCCATGCTTTGCAGCTAATGCCCAAAGTGAATATTGCTATGTTGCAGAACCTTTCAACTGTTTCAGTAGCAAATGATCTTGACTTCTTTCCAGCAGACTCTGATATTCCTGAAGAAATTACCATGTGTACCAGTCAAAGATTTCCTAGACTTTGTTGGGAATCATTATGTTGCAAACCTGAAACCTGCCTTTTTTTTTTTTTTTTTTTCCCCTCCCTGGCAAAGGTGCTGGCTTGTTTGTTTCAATTACCAGGATGAAAGGTGCATGTGGCTTTTGTTTGTAATAAGCTGCAGCTCTCACTGTGAATACCTGTCACTTCTGATAGCCTATTACAATGCACATGATCAGTCAGCTGGCTGTGAGTATTTGGGGCTGGCGGTGCTCCTCCGCAGTTGCATTTACTATACTATGTAATGCAGGTTTCAAACCATGGCCCCTTTTGTCAATCCTATTAGATGAAGTATGGGGAAAATTAATTCCACTGATGTTATAAAACCAAATGAAGGACTGAAATGATATGAGGAATGGAAGACATGGTGATCAGTGAATAGGTCTTGCCAAGAGTTCCAGGTTTGCTTGGCATCTCTGCCACAGACTTCCTCTGCAATCCTGATGAAATCATTATTGTTTTTCTTCCTTAATGTCTTTATTTATAAAATTGAGATAATGATGTTCATCTACTTTGCAGAAGTAATAAAAGAAGATGAAAATTTTATGTGGTTGAAAAACATGCAAAGAGATGTTAAGCTGTAATAACCTCAGAAAATGGGTATTATACTGCAAAAAAAAACAACAATAAGCTGACTGTGAGAATTTTAAAAAAAGTTTAGAAAGCATGTGCTTCATGTTGTGTATTAACATTAGCACATACTGTCCAATATTAATAAATTTATCTTTGATTTTTCACTTGTATGTCAACGTGTAAGAGCAAGGAAATAGATATGCTAAATAGTTTCTAAGTAGACACATAAAAAGTCAATTTGCATTAAAATTTGACTAGAGACAGAAGAATAGGAGTAAGTTTTATCAGTCAACTATAATTCCACAACTGGAGCAGAATATCTAAAAAAAAAGGTGAATGTAATGCAATGTAATGATATTTGGTTGTGTGTTAGGGAAGTCTGAAGAGGTATATCAGAAGGATTTAATCAAATGAGGTCAGCCATGAACAGAATGATGGATGAAATTCAATCTTGATTAATGCAAAGTAATTCATACTGGAGGGCAAAGTATGTGCTATTAATACAGTTTATTGGATCCTAATTAATTGTGTAGTTTAAAGAAAAAGGACCAAAGTATCACTACGAAGGGCTGAATGAAGACCTCTTTAGAGAATATGGTTGTGGTCAGATAAAATATTTTGAATCAATAAAAATAGGATGTGAAATGTTGTGATGCTGTTACATAAATCAACATTTCACCTTTATCTAGAATGCTGTGTTCAAGTGTTACCACAGCACAGAAACATGCTGCAGATGTAGAAAACACGGGAAAACAGCAGAAAGAAGTTGTGAACAGACTTTTGATATGAATAGAGACCAGAAAGCTTGGAATTGTTTACTAGTGAGGCTAGGTAAAGAGTGGGGAGATAAAAAGGTACACAGAATTATGAGTGTTGAACAGGAGGTGGGTCTGGAACTTAGGCTGTATTATAAGATTAGAAGATGGCTCAGTGCAGTAGTTGAAAGCTGATAAAAAACAATTTTTTCCACACATCCTGTCTTTAGGCTGTATACCTCATTATTGTGCAGTGTTATTGAGGCAAGAATTTAGCAATAATTAAAGAAAGGAAGCCTCTGAACACTAGAGTCCACTTGTGTGCAAACTATCCAGAGAGGAGTAGTTAGGAAATGTGTAAGGCTGAGGTTTCAGTCTTTTGGAGAACTGAACATCCTACTCCAGGAGAACAATGCGTAGATTGCCATGTGTGGTGTGAGACTGAAGTTCATTGTAAGTGAGTTGGACTAGTGCTTGTGTGCAGCTATGATCAAAAGTCCTTAGGTGCAGTTTCACTGACTTAAGTAATACTGATATTGCATGTGACAGCCTTCCGTCATATCTTATAAAGCAGAAATCTGGACTGCCTTGTGTATGTTTTTCATAGAAGGTGGTTAACTAGCGAGGCTGGCAGATGGAGTTGCTCAACAAGTGAAAACTGTGGTTATCTCTGCCAGCCAGTGTTGAATTACCTATTGCACACCAGGCTCTAGCCCTGGGAGGGGTGTTGAGCACATCCCCAGTGCAGGAGAGCACACTGGTGGGAAACACATACTAGGAATTGCAGAGGAAGCTGGTTTAAGCAAGCAAGGTTTAGAATTAAATGTGTTGCAATATGGATTGGTATTTAATTCTTTGAAGCTTCTTACAGCCCTTCTTCCATTAGGCTTGTGTAGTTAATAAACCAGACCTTCAGAAATGTTTACTCGTTACATGTAATGTACTGAACTCCGTATGTCAGTGTTCAGCAGTAATGGACACCATTTGTAGATCTTCTGTTCTTGCAGGAGGTGATAATAGTTTCCTTGCTTATTGCAACACAAGCTGTCCATTAATTAGGACTTTCAGAGAGAAATGTGTGTAGGCTGTGAACATGCAGAGTGATGCAGAGAGGTGGAAAACAGATGTTTGGTCATATATGCACCAGCCAGCTATTACTCAGATACCATCCGTTGTCTAATTAGCGGCTGGAATGTTGAATAATATTGGTGGTTGTGCGATTGCTGGAGTGCAGTCCGGCATCTGGTTTTCACACTTGTCTTAATCTCTACATGGTACTTAAGTAACATGCTTCTATTAAAATTGTTTTGAAAATGAGGTATCTAGAACTTACTTGTTACAGCAGATTAATTTCTTGGTGTAGACTACTGAATGTGTAGGGCCATCAGCTTTTTGTACCCTTTAAGGGACAGCATTGGGTTAACACGGGAGAGGAAACCTGACTCATCCATTTTGCTTCCTGTCATGCTAATGAACCCAATGTGTGCCATCTCAACTTTAAACTACCCCCTTGATGATTCTCACTGTACCTTTTTCAGTGAAGAGTCAGCAAAGAGCAGCCAATTTCTGAACTGCCATAGCTGAGGGAAGTATGTGGTAATATTAGCTGTATGATGAACAGCTCCTTAGGAAAACTATTGCAATTTATCTAAAGTTCTTATTTTTATTGTATTGTCTCTTAAGAATTTCAGTGCAAAGTATTAGTATTTCCAGTGGCTATATGCCCTAAAAATACATGCATGCATGCATGCACACACGTGTGAATATATTCTTGAACAGTGCTTTTACTTTTGTTAAGTCCAGATCTGTGATACATTTCAGCCCTGCCCGTTATTACAGGAACAGGCAGTAACAGCACAACTAGTGTGGCTGCACTGGGGCTGTAAGTTACCTACTACTGTACTGTATTCCGGGTAAAAGGCACATCTGTAGATCAGAAAGAGTGACTCCAGATTTGCTGCCAGAACATAAACACAGAGATGATTTTTCTCTGATACCGTTTCTGCATTGGTAAAATGTTTCTCATGCTTTCCTGAAACAACTTCCTTCTTTATCCGTATGAAAAAGCTTGTAAATTAGAAGAGCGCTTCTAATCTTCCAGGTAGCTGGAGAAGTAATCCCTCTTTCCCCTCTTCTCTTCTCTCCCTCCTTATCTTCCCTCCCCACAGAATGCTAAAGCATTGTTTTTCCTCCCACAGTTGAAAGGTGTGTTTTGCAGAATACAAATGAGATATTTGTTGGCTAGCAAAAAATGAAGTGAAACAAAAGACATGTCCTTCAAGTACAAATGGGGCTTTAGAGATCTCTGTTGGAAAGCCTAATTTCTATGTGAGCACAACTGTTTCTCCATATTGCCTGGAACACTTCAGTTACATATTTGGCCACACATTCTATTATGGATTCTATAAAGACATCATTTGTCAAGCTAATAACTGTGTACAAAAATGCTTATGCATAATTAAAATGGATTTCAGAGATCTTTGAATTATACCCATAGACACAAAATTTTGCAGTACTTAGCAATATACAGAGCTGGATTAGATTATAGTAATAATAATAATTAGGATTCCTTTCTCCGTTCTGCAGGGCTAACTGAACTACTTGTTTGAATCATATCAGTTAGATTCCACCACCACCCACCCACCCCAATTTTTGGCCTACCTAGTGAGGAAGCTAAAGTACTATTTAACTATCATGACCTTGCTTGCAGAGTGTGTTTTTCATGACACTGAAGGTCTCTTATTTAAAAAGAGCAATAACAGACTTTATGGCATGTTGTACCTAGGTGGATAACTGGTTATTGTAGGAAATGTGTATTTTTTAAGCCAAATAGAAAATTTGCCTTACTAAATCACAGACTGCATAGGCTCTTTCTACAAATTCTTTTCTTTGATTAAGTGATATATCAGCCATATTCAAAAGGTATGTTTGCCCCCGATTTCAATAGCAGTTAAGTCACTTAAGTAGGAGCTAGACACACAAACGTGTTCTATATATGACCATAGTAGCTATTTAAACTAAGGATTTAAGTAGATGGAATGTAATTATCCCCATTGCAAGACTAATACACAAGGGAAAAATGCCATAGGATTTTGTAATAGCAACAAGTGGTCAAGACATTACATTTATGCTTTGCTAGTTTTACCAGCTGTGTCTCATTCCATTATTCATACACAGGCAGACAGACACACACCTCTCTTCTAATTAATTGTAGTTGTCGACCAGTGGGGGGAAAAAAAACCAACTCCAGAGGTGATTTTCCAGAGAAAATCTGATTCAGAGTGGGGCCACCAACTGCTAGAAATCTGCAGATGTGAAACAGATTTTTGACATTTAAAGATCTGTGTTCATCACATGAATCTGAAAAAGAAATGCATTGGGATTTTCTTAGTGATTTGCTTATCTCAGTTAAAAAACCCCAACCAACCAACCAACCAAAAAAAACCCAAAAAAAACCAACAACAACAAAATAATACTTCAGGTTTTCTGCCTCATGTTGTGCATGAAGCTACATCTATCAATGATTCATAGTGATAAAACATTGGTAAAACATTTGTCTGCGGGAAACAAGGCAAAGGCACGGGCACTGTGTGTTGGAAATCAGGGGTTTAAGTGTCACTTACCAATGGACAGGTATGGGGTGATGAGTCCATGTAACTTGCATTCTTAAACTGTTAGGTTTTTTTTAAAAAAAACTTATATTCCACCTGGCACAATATTTTCACACCAATGGTGCATCTCTCAGTGGTAGAGTCCGGTATTGTGAGGGAGAGCTTGCTGACCATAAACACTGAAATTTAAGTAATAGGAGAACAGCTACAAGTACACGAGTGTTTCAAGATACTGTTGGTTTGGGTAGCTTTTTTTTCTTTCTTTGGTAGAAGGCTACATTAGAAGGTGGTCTTTTAAAGTACTTGGATATAAATGGTAGGAGCAATCTAATTCTTTCAGTTCAGAGATGTTTCTTTTCCATGTGTGACTGAACCAGTTGGGCTCCTGAAGGCATCAGCCCTGATCTCTGAATCCTACCACTGGCCTATAGATCTTGTCAATATTTTTTTAAGCGGGAATCAAAGCAACATCTTGACTTCATAGCCTCCATTTGACGCCTTTGCAGGCTGTTTGCTGGGCCTGCCAGCCCTTGGCAGACATAGCATATTGAAGTCGGGCATGGACAAAACATGCTGTATTTCATGCATGTGAAGACATCACCTTGCACTGCAGTTCTACACAGTATTTCCACTGCTCATAGGAGTAACTACATTCTGACAAAGCTTTTCATTTGTCCATAACATGTTTGAAGTGTACATTGCCTGGAGGAGGTCCCTTTAGCTGACCTTAAAAGACCTGAAGCTTCCACAAAATACTACACTGACCTATTGAAACAGTGACAGTCCTTAGAAAAAAGCAGCTGGGCCTTTTAGGTGTGTCCAAAAAGGATGGAGAAACAGGGACTTAGTCTGAGAGCAAAAAGATTGGGTGAGATTTGATAGAGAAACTGGAAGATGGATAACTTGTGGTAGTCAGAGCGAAGCTGTCTGACGAGTCAGTCGGTGGGAAGAAAGCAGGAGGTGTGGCAGGTTGTGGGAAGAAAAAGTTGCTGGATTTCCCAAAGACATTGCCCTGCCTTGCATAGCTGTCGCCATCCGAAACTCACTGCGCGCGTACGTGTTCCCAAACACCTTTCCTGCGGGTTGTCTTTAAGTCAGTTTATAACTGCCTGGGATTTTTGGTTCCTGCTATTTGTGCAGGAGTCATGTAGGTAAAACCTAACATTCAGCTGGTGTGCCATCAGCCACTCTGTATGTGCATGTTAATAGTGAGGATGTTGCTCCAGGTGGAGCACTGCAGATTCTCATTTATTTGGATACAGGGTATTTAGAGCACCTGATTATACTTGCTGTGTTTTCATGAAGAAAACAAGAAGCAATAATCCATTGTTTTAAAAAACACCGGTAAAAGCAATTGGGAAATTTAAGTCGTGCAGGATTAGGGTCCTAATTGCTCATATATGGTGTCCCAGCTCAGGTTAGTGGTGAAAACAGACCTCATTCTTTCTTACATGGCATCA
Organism: Falco naumanni; assembly: GCF_017639655.2. NCBI lineage: Eukaryota > Metazoa > Chordata > Aves > Falconiformes > Falconidae > Falco > Falco naumanni. The sequence goes on along the minus strand of NC_054056.1, from coordinate 58,835,884 downwards.
TTCCTTTCACTCCTAAATTAGGCAAGGGGTTAAAAAGATCTGTACTTGGAGTTGTTCGGGGCCCTTTGGTAGGGCTGGGTGTGAAGAACCTTGCATTGAAATTATATGCATTGTGAACTGAGTCCAGAGGAGCTTCATTGATGTAGCCCTGCTGGATATCAAATTATTCATCTTGTCTGTTACTTTCATAAGTAGTAAATGTAGATAATATTCATAAATCAAGAAAGAAAAAAATGAATAATGTTTCAAGCATTGAGTATATTTCAGACCTTTTGTTGACTAGCAAATTAAATACCAGGGACCTGGCAGCATGTCCATGGCTCCGGTTTAGCTGCAGGTCCGTTGGGCCATGCTGATAGGCCTGAGGAACAGGAAGAAGAGAAGGTGGAGGTTATTCCCACCATGGTGGTTGGGAGGGTTCAATAGCATGAATGTGGAGGAAGCTGTGCTTTAATGGTATTTGTGTTTGTACTATAAGTTGCATCATGTCTTCGATTCCTTCAGCAAATATAGTACAAGCAGTTACTACTTTTCATTGTAATTTGAAAAGAAATTGACAACTAGACACGCACAACACATCCAGGGAGGCCGCCTTAGTGTGGACATTCAGAGTAGCAAAACTGCTACTTGGTAGCATAAAGGGGTCTCTTTTAAAATGTTTCTTGATGTAGTTAGTACATGTCACAGCAAATCTATATATTGGAAAAGCTTCAGTAAGTTCGAGGTTAGGAGAGAAGGATGTAAGGAATTGCTGATTGTAGGATAACAATATTCCTGGTGAACAGATACCTTGACAACTCAAACTGATGCTGAAAATGAACACATTGGAAACAAATAGTATGGTAGTACCAGTTGTGAGGATGTGAAATCATGCTTGTAAGTAGAAGTACTGAACTTCAGTAAACTGCTTTCACTGAATCATACCTATCGTTTCAGCTGAGCATTGCTGAGGAAAGCAGTGAAAGGGGCTTGTTAGATCCGGCTTCATCTCCTTTTGTTTCAATTGGTGCCAAGGCTGGAACTAGCTAGGGGTCTCCCCTCCTTCTTCTTGCTTCCTGCCATCTTTTGATGTTTTGCCTCCTAAAATCCTTTTAACCAAATCAGTCCACTTCCTTCTGTTCAAAGTATGGGTGTTGCAACGTCCACTGACATCTGGAAGTTGGACAGCTTTGAGCTTCCTCTTTTTCACTCAGGCACTTGGAGAATGACAGTGAACCAGCAAGCAGATAAAAGGAGTCATTTAGACTTCAGTTTCAGATAAAAGAATCAAGTTTGGTGACATATTCCAGTCTAACAGTATTACTTCTGTTCTTTGTGGCAAAATATATTAGAATAAAAAGAACAAGGAAGTATTCAGTGCTGTATCTGCTGGATTTTTATTCTGCCCTGTGTTGTATGCCAGGTTTTAAGCCATGGAGAGTTTAATGAAAAAAAATGACCTTTCAGTTCAGCTCCCTTTCTTCCTTCCCTTCCCACTCTCCTGTCCTTTGAAATTGTCGCCCCTCACCGCTGTAGGAGGAGTTTTCAGGAACCAGTTCAGGGTCAAAGTCTGGATTTTATAGACTTATGTCAGATCACAGAGTTGCTTTGCATGAATGGACCAGTGTCTAATGGGCAGTTCCAGCTTTGAAAGATTTATATCTTCTTTATAAAAGTATTTATATTATTTAAATTTCTTTATATTATCTCTCCAGTAAGAGGTAGTCTCCACAGTGTGCTGGAAGGGACTGTGTTTACTGAAGAGCTCTACAGAGCTGGAACTGGGCTTAAAAAATACCTGGTTTATCGTGAAGAGCTATTTTCTGGAAGCTTAAGAAGTTTTTTTTTGAGAAGGTCATTTGAGTCTGGATTCACTTGAGATGAGTTCTACAGATTTTTTTCCACAAAACATAACATAAACCTTGTACATTCCCAGTGGTAAGTCAAATGTTGCAGTGAGCTGAAGGAGGGATTTGTACTCCGGGAAATGAAGTTCAGCTGAAGCTTGATGTGTTGTTATAGGTCTTCTCAGAAATGGGGTTCATTCAGCATGTTTAGTTAAATTCTTCAGGCTGGCACTTATTCTTAGAAACAGATATTAATTAAACTGCTATGTTGGAAAGGGCATGAGAGGAAAATAGGGGGGAAAAAGCCCAAATAATGTTAGTGAGTGTCAGGTGAAGTTCATTTATGTTAAAAGACTGCACAATCAAGATAAACTAAATGGTACTATGGGCAAATGAATAAAATAATTTTAACTAAAATTAATTTAATATTTATTAACATTAATATTCAATGCTCATATGTATTATATGTTACATAGTATTTAATATAAAATATTAATGTCAAACTATTAAGCAATTATTAAAATCCACTGTTGAAAGAAGCCACATGGACCTTCAAAAGCAGTTTTAGGACTAGTTTTCCTAATTCTGCTGAGAGAATAGATGTTGCTTTCCCAGGTTTCTCATAAAACTGATTTTTGAATGTAAATGTTTTTGCTTTTATATGCAGTTGGATTTACGTCCTTTTCATTGCTCATGAAGAACTGGATTTACACTTCCTACACCATGCCTCCATCAGAGTGTTCCAGTCAGTAGGTTTTAGTCATTCAGTCCAGAAAAACACCCTGGGAGCTAGTTTCTTTGAATTCTTAAACGATTTTCGATAAAATAAGCACAATTGATTTCTTTCTCTCTTCTTTTCTTGGAAAACTCCATTGCATCTATGTTGTTTGGATTTCATTTCTCTCTTTAGATCTGCCTCCTTCACCCGATAACAAGGAGATGCGACATGGTTTGTTTTTTTTCTAAGTCAGCGTAGTATAGACTAGTTTCCTTGGCTGAAAAATCTTTCATCTCTTGCTAGCGTAGCTGCACTTCAATATTTACAGGTTACATTTTCTTCTGTGGTTTTTGTTTTTTTTTTTTTTTTTCATTACTGACTGTAACAAGGACAAATTGACACTTATTTTAGAACAAAACTTTAGTTTTGGAAAAGTGTACTGGAAAACCCCCAATGCATGCTTTTGCAAAAAAGAATGGTTATAGTAAAGCCAATGTTCTCACCAAGAGCCTTTCATGTGAAGTGCCCCAAAATTGTTGTTGGATCTGACTTGTCTGGGTCCTCAGGTTTTATTGCTTTGTTGAGTCTTCAGGTTTGGACTTAGATACTAATACTTTGTTGTTCAAAAATAATAATATTCTGGTCAGGTAAACATTTGTTAAAGGAAAATCTGACCTATGATACAGCCTTGTAAAAAAGATTGTTTTGAAAGGTTGTATGTTTTCTGAGTGGAACAGGAAGTCTAAACACTTTCTGATAAGGATTTTGAAGCCTGTATTGACATAATAGTATCTAAAAGACCTAATTGATACATTGTGATGTGGTCTTCATGCAACAATGAAAACTTTAGTATTGGAGGTGTGATCGTGACCTATATAGAGTGACTGCATCAGTGCTTATTGGAATGTAGAGTTCTTTGCTGGAAATATAAATCTCTCCAGTTTGGTCATTGCATCCCTTGTTTTCATTGGGATCATGCATCTGTTCCAACTATTTTCAAAAGTACTGAGCGTCTTCAGATTGGGTGTTGTGTTCTTGGTGCCTGGGAAAGTGGCCTTCAGTTTTCTGGGTCTGTGACCACCTACCTGTCTTCCACCAAAGATTTTCCAGTTGTACAAGATTTAAACACCTTTTTCTCTCAGAAGGAAAACAAAAGAGCAAATATTAAATAAGAAACTGTCTGGTTTAGGTTTGGAAGTGTCTCTTTGGGGAAGCCATCATGCAAACAGTTTTCTCCAACCTAAAATACATAGGTTGGAGGAGAATTATAGAGACATGTTGAAAAGCAAGAAAACATCTGGCTCTTGAAGAGTTGCTGCCATCCACTTTTGTTAATGATCAGAGCCAGCAATAAATAAAACTATACAGAAGTGAAATAAAAGAGCAAAAAGCCCAGCAGCTCCTGAAGCAAATTAAAAAAGCCAGGGCGCAAGAGTTCCCTATTAACAAGAGGGCTCTTCAGCATCCATTATTGTACTTAGCCATCGTAACTGCTTACCAAAACATCTTCCCGTCTACCAGCACTTGAAGAGAAAGACTGAAGGGCAGTGCTTAAGTTTATCGGGCAGGACGTTACACTGGGTGCCCAGTCTTTGTGTAACTGAAGAGATTTTGCATAAGGGATTTCTAATTCAGCATCTTCCTGGAAACCTGCATTTTTTTCATTTTATTTAAGTTCCTTGTACACTGACGCACACATTCCTGGAAAATGTCAACATCAGCAAGCAGGTTAGTGTGTAAATTTTGTTGACAAGTGCCAGTGAATGACCGAAGAAGGAAATATGTAAAATGTGGAAAATGAGAATGGGAGGCTGACCTGCTAGCAGACAGCAGAATTAAAGAAGGATTTGACACAACTGAGAGAGAAAAACAAGGTGATGTGTACTTAAAATGTAAAGTCATCAAACTCCCTCAATGCCGGTATTAGGTTGAAAATGTATATTAATATGGAAAAAGCTTCAGGAGCATAAAACCAGTTTTTGAACACTTAGCATGTCTTACAAGCTTTGTTGGCAACAGCCAGTGGTTTGTTAGGTTGTTTTAGCTTTACGTGACAATTGATATATTTGTGTCCTAATATATTTTTGGTAGACTAGTAACTAAACACCTAAACTGGATAGTCTGAAGATCTGCACTATAAGGTATACATTGCCCATCAGACTCTCAGGGAGCTGAATGCCTCTTTTGCCTGTTTCATGTTCATGTATGTATGTGCACTCACATGTACACATATTTCATATATTGTGTTAGTATTTTATAATATAAGTCATATTAACAATATAAAGTAAATTTTTAATGAATATATAACAATATAAATCTCATACATTATAAAATAAGCTTTACTGTATTTCATCTACATATTTCATCTACACCATAGATGAAAACTTAAGTGACAGGTGTATTCTAAACATTGTGAGACTGTTGTAAGCCAACTTTTAAAATTCATGGAATGATGACTACGTGCACAGTAATAATATATTGGTCTTTATATTTCTTTCTGCTCAGAGAACATGGAATAGAATTGCGATAGCATAGTATGTTTTCAGGATGATTAAAGCTTTTATTACTATCCAGCATTTTTAGATGCTAAAGCAGAAAATATTATAATTGAACATCTTAAACAATTTGTGTCTAATTATAAAGGACACTGTGTGAGCTGAATTCAATATTTTTTTGGAAGTTGAGGTTAAGGTTAAGCAGGAAGGAAAACTGGGTAATGAATTTTCTGAGGGGAAGAACAGGTAAGTGGTACATAAATATAACTTGCCCAGACACAGGCTTTGTGTTGGACTATCTGACGTAAAATGAAAATTATGCAAATTTTTGGCTGTTACTGCGCAAGATCAGGAAAGCATCCTGTTCAGAATTGGCAACTGTCTAATAATTATGATGTGGTTGTTCAACACAGTCTGCTGCTGGGAAAAGGTATCACATTTGGCATTTATTTGTTCAAGTCAGTATTATTTCATCTAAATTAACATATAGACGCCTTTCTTGTTCACAGTGTTTGTACTGTTGCTGCTTTGATTTCTCCAGATCTTTAAGACCTGGGGAATGTCCTCCGTGGTGAGACGAGATGTCTTCAATAGATGACTCTATTTCAGGTCTGCAAGAGGCAAGAACTGAATAAGAAAAAGGAATAGCCCACACGATTTTCTGTTACTTGTCTGTTCAGAAAAGCAAGAAGTCATCTTGTGTATGCTTTGAAGTACAGAGACCAGACTATTGCAAAAAAGCTTGCCTTTCCCTATCAAAACCACTTTGTTACATGTCTTTAATATGAAATCAGCTAGCAAGATAGAACAATTTTAAGGTAGGTTTGGAGTTTCCCTTCAAAGACGACCCTCTGGCAGATGCTGGCATTTATAGAAGAAGAAACGTAAGGAAAAAGGGAGGGTGTCTCCATTTATTCTTAGTATATATCAATTTGTGGGGAAACTACAGTTGTTAAAACGTGCATTTTAGAGAAGTACAGAAAGCAAGTTCTGCAATCCAGAGGTTTCTGGTTGTTTTGTTTTGTTTTGTTTTGTTTTCAGTAAGAGCATTGGCTCTACTTGTGTTTCCTGCACCTGGTTGTAAAACAATAGACAATACAGCTCAGTCTCCATAATATAACTCTCCAAAATTTTGAAGTGTGTTATAAATAATGTACTAGTAAGCCAGAACAGGATTAAAATGTTCTTGCTGTTATTTCCCCCCAATTTAGACTGGAAAAAGTTGTGCAGGGGAGTAGTTTTAAAAGTTGATATCCTGTCTTTGGTTTCATTAAAATGTTGATTTTTAACAATCCTTTATCAAGTGACTTCCTTCCAGGCAGAGGACTCTAGCATATGCATTTTTCTTCTGTTTCCCCCCTCCTTCTTGGAAGCTTCAGAAACTACAGCTTTTAAACGGTTAGGGAAGCTCCCTGTTGAAACACATTGGGCACCTGAGACTTCGACATGTAGATGTGGCACTTAAGAACGTCGTTTAGTGGTGGACTTAGCTGTGCTAGGTTTATGGTTGGACTCCATGATCTTAAAGTTCTTTTCCAACATAAACGATTCCATGAGTCTGTGATTCAGGTCTGCGACACGACAGCAGCTGCAAGCAGCACCCTGCACTCATCTGTTACCTCTTGTGGTGCTGCTCCCAGCCCGAACTGCCCAGGGCAGTAAGGGATAGGTTAAGGATCACTTTGTGCTCTCCCACAACGTTCATGACATTATGCAAACAACTACATCAAGAATTTATTTATTGATCTCACTTTTTAAAAGAGGAAATGTTAGGAAAAAACCTGACAGCACAGGGGGAAAAAAGGTAGAAGAATTTTGGGTCCTATGAGATAAGTGTTGAACACTGCTTCTTTGCAGAGAGCGCAGAAACACCAGCTGGCAAGGCATTTATTTTTGCTTCAGAATGTATTTGAGCAGTAAACAATTTAATAAACTTTCCTTTCTAGTCATTTCCAAGCCTTTTCTAGAAGACAGCTATAAATTGTGTGGAAAAGATATGTATAATTCTGTCTCTGGTGTGCATCAAAATTTTTGTTATTTAGAGACTTTGGTGGATTTTTTGTGGACCAAATAGTAGTACTGACCCCTTAAAACAAAAAAAAAAACCAACCTTAATATCTTTGGTTGAGAAAATAGGTTATATTAACCATCTCAAGTAAATTTTCACTGTTTGCTGTTTTGAAGTTGGAAAAATCTACTACTTTCAGACTAAGGAAGTGTCTTTTGAGAGAAGTGTCTTTTGCGAAGTGTCTTTTAGGGCTCCCCAGTACAAGAGATCTGGAGCTACTGGAGAGTCCAGTGAAGGTCCATGAAAATGATGGACTGGACCATCTTACCTGTGAGGAAAGGCTGGGAGAGCTGGGGATGCTTGGCCTGGAGAACAGAAGGCTCAGGGTGGATCTCATCGATGTATATAAATATATTGAAGGAAGGGTGTACAGAAGGAGGAGCCAGGCTCTTTCCAAGTTTACCAATGACAGGGCCAGAGGCAGTGGGCACATACTGAAACACAGGAGGTTTCCTCCAAATATCAGAAAACACTTCTGTACTGTGACTGTGACTGAGGACTGGCACAGGTTGCCCAGGGAGGCTGTGGAGTCTCGGTCCTTGGGCTTATTCGGGAGCTGCCTGGGCACAGTCCAGGCCACCGGCTCTGGGTGGCCCTGCTTGAGCAGGGGCGTTGGCCCAGTTGACCTCCAGAGGTTCTTCCAACATCAACCATTCTGTCATTATGTGAAGATATGTCATATCTTTAAAGAAGTTTTCGTATACTTACTTTCCTCTCCTTTTTCACCTTCCTGTGCTGGAGATTTGCCTTATTTGAAGCAGTTGATTGCAAGCCAATCTAAATCTTTCGTCTAGACAGATAAAACTGTTCTTTGCAGCGTATCTCGCTTGCAATCATGGCAATTCCACAGGTGCATAGAGCAGGTTTGTACTGGATTTATTTTGCCTTCCATCTTAGCTTGGGCTATGCAGACTGTCCACTGATGGCTGAAACTGGTGAATCAGTGTGTTTATACAACATAACATCAGAAGATGTGTCCATGTGGATGCAGTCATGATTGCTGAGATACCCCAGCTAACTTTATGAGTATCAGAAGCATGATTGTATTAGTCTAGGACAATGCCATGCTAATGTGGATAAAGAAGTCCAAGATAATTCATTGCTCATGTTTGTTACTACACTGTGGAGTGTAAGCCAGCCTTGAAGTTGTTGTTCTGCAGCCTGGTTATCTGCCCTCATTTTATTTCAGCATAGAGTTCAGTCCCCCAGGATGTAATATAGGACATATTTGAACAATTTTGCTGTTCCTAAACTGAAATAGAAAAAACTGACAGTGTTTGTCTTGATAAATCGTATCTTAATTGGCCCTGAAGATAGGTTCCCTAAAAGGAACCTGAGTTCTGTTATATAAAGAAAAACAATTGTTTTAATGGAAATTGGAAGGAGTTTTCATTTTGTTCCAGCAGAGTTCTTAATTTTGTTGGCAAAAATAGGAGCAATTTTTCAGCTGTCAGTAACACTCCTCTCCATTCTGCCTGAATCTGGAAGTAATGGCCTTCCGCATCATCTTGTTTACTCCTCTTGGTTGAAAAATGTTGCAAATTCAATATCAGGTTAGACAGACACATTTGTTTATAAAACCTATGAGGCTGCTGGAGTACCAGTTTTCTGAGTGGTTTATAAATAGCAGTATTTTAGGCAGGGGTAGAGGCGTGAATGGGGAAGCTTCAGAGGGAGAGAGCGTAGAGCTGTGACCCAGAGCAGCATTCATGCATGAAATGAGATATTGTACAGTGGACGTTCTTATTTTGGCTAATGTAGCCTCAGGCAGAAAATTCTCTTGCTGCATTCTTGAAAGATTTTTTTTTCTTTTCCTCTTTAACCTTGTACATTAATTATCGCTTTGCGGTTTCTGAACGATAAATTGGTCATTTTATAGAGAGGAAAGTGCATATTCATGTACTTCAGAAACAGTGAGTGAATGCGTGCTTTTTCCACTGGCATCACTGTACTCAAAATTGTTTCCTATAGACTGGCTGCATTTTCCTCAAAAATTTGTACACCTTCTAAATGTTGTCCCGATGTTCAAGGACAATCCAAAATTGTGTATTTTGGGATTTTGGTCTGTTGACTTCTTTTGTTCGTATTTTCTTCGCTTTTTATTAATAGCTTGGCTTTTTCCAGTGGAATTGTGAGGAGATTCATCAGTGCATGCAGATCTTCAATGAAAATTAATGGGAGCAAAAAGTACATTTTAATTGCCAGTTAAAGCCATGTTTAGAAATTTGCTACTCTTAGAAATATTCCAACTTTTGTGTAAAAATAGGGGAAAACCAAACATCTTGGTGAAAAACATCTGCAAGAGGGCAGGAAAATCAACCCATAATACCTGTTATTGCCAGGAATAGTTAGGTTAGTTAAGTGTTGGAGAGCTGAACTGGACAGCTTCTTAGACTAAAACTTAAATAAGAATTGATTAAAATATTCTCTATATTCACTCTTGATTCTTTATGCTTACTGTTTAAAATACATGAAACAAAGACCAGTTTAGGAAAAAAAAGTCTTTGTTTCTCTTAATATTGTAAGTATCTTCTGTTGTAGAATTGAGGCTCTGGCTCGGTCTTACAAGAATACAAGTTACATTTAGGTTTCACAACAAGTTAAATGAGTTTTTTCAACCCCGAGCTACTTTTCAGTGGTATGGAAACTGTCATCTTCTGAAGAGGTAAACCAAAGACGAAAAGAACTCATAGCTGATGTGCCATGCCAGTAATACCTGAGCCGCATTGGGTGGTCCTGGATTTTGGTTGCCTACTGGTGGTATGATGTCTGGGAGGTGGTCCTGGACTGTTATTTTGGAGGGGGCGGGGAATCAGTCCTGGGAAGCAGGCAGTAAAATAGATCAGTCCATCCCAAATTGCCTAGCTAATCCTATATTGTAATTTCAGGGGACAACCCCACCCCCCCCCCCCCCACCACCCCCCCCCACCCCCCCCACCTCCCCCCCCCCCCCCTTATTTTTGTATGTCAGTATAGTAATGATAATGTTGCCAGTCTCTCTGAAGTTCTGCAAAAAGCCACCTGATTGTGAAGTACCTGGGGTCTGTGTTGCTGTTTGTAGTACTTGTATCTCATGACAGCTGACTATACTTGGCATCCTTTGGTCATGGTAACCATTTCATATTGCAAGTGAAATTCTCTATTCTGCTGCTTTGATAGATGTTTACTAGGGCTGGCTAAAAAATAAATACTGATTTCTTATATGATAAAATGGAGATTATTGCATGTATTCACTGTATTTCAACAAAATGTTTAACTCTAATTCCACAAGAGGATGTAGCACAATTTAATTCTCTTGTTCATCCTTTTGAGTTACATATTCTGGGCCTTTTTAAAAATTTATTTTACATACATTTTACATTTTGCACAAAGGTAGTCACTATGCAGATTACTGAAATACAAAAGTGAATTTTATAGCTGTCTAATCTGGGCCAGGAGAAAACTGATTAGTGCTGCTTAGAAATGCTGACAATTTCTATTTGTCTGAAATTAAGTCTTGTTTAAAAATGTAATTTTTCTTGGCAAGAAGCTCCTACAGATTTCAGACCTCTTTTGGACAGCCTTTACTACTTTTAAATGGAACTTTTGAAATACTTTCCACTTTATTTTCCACTTTTTTGTTAAAACATGAAGATTTTCGTAGGAAAGATTATGATCTTTACCCATAACTAGTTATAAGGAAGATACTAAATACAGTGTGTAGAAATACCTACTTTGCACTGTGTATCTTCCTCACTTCAGATAGATTGGTCACAGTGTCAGCCTTGACAGCTGTTGTAATTGTTCTAGCAAAGGTAAGGAAGAAAATTTCTGATGTCACCAGATAGACAAGAAGAAAGAAGCCTGCAGGAGGGGAGAAGATTGAGGAAATCTAATAGATCTGGCTTGAAGAGCTCAATTTTTAATTTTGGTCTCTTTTTCTACTATAAAATCTATCCAATTATTGTTTAGTTTGTGATTAGGTACCTCCTTGGGGTGGATTTTGGCATGCTATTCCTCCTGTATTATAAATACTGACATCACACTAATCTATGCAGATCACTGCTCAATCAATCTGAGCATCTGTGGTTGATTAAACAAAACACGTAGGTGTGAAAGCATTTGCATCTCACATGCCCTGCTGGATCTGGCAAAGGCTGAGGGGAGTGTAAAGGCATGGAAAAGGATTTGTCACTGCGATGCCTACGTGGCAGTTTGGAGATCTAATTGTGATGGGCACAGAGATAATCTGCGTGGGCTGAGTTGCTGGTAGAAGTGGAGACTGGAGAAGCCAGGCTTCATCCCAGCTGCTTGAAGATGTGAATCCAGCTGGACTCAAACCTGTTCCTGTGGCTGCAGTGATGTTAAAGTTCAAATCCATGGGGTTAAAGCTCGCTGGGATGTGCTGGGGGATCCTGTGGTCACACCTGTAGCCATCCCTGCAGATAGCGAGCTGCTGAGGGTCACGGGCTGCCAGAAAGCTGTGGGATGGCCTTGTTCCTGTAGCTGGCAGCCAGAGAGGTGGGCAACACTTGCAGGGAACCAAGCAAGGTGGTGAGTGGGAAGTGTCCTCAAAGTGGTCTGTGGCAGACAGCAAGCACAGGGTAGCTGGACTCTGCCGGTCCTTCAGACTTTGGTATAACCCATGTGTGGCCACTCTCATCATTGCTTCTTCCCCAGGTTTGCCTGTTTATTCTCTCCTTCTGTCCTTTCTTTATCTTCCATGTAATTGTTGTGCATTTTGCCTGACCACAGAGAAAGGAGGTAGTAAAGAGCAGATGAAATAGTTTGTGTTGAGTGAGAGGAGTAGGGGGACAGGTGGACTTACCAATAACTGATCAGACATTTTATAATCCTAGTTCGGCCATTGTTCACTGCACACTGGTAACAGCGCTCAGATAAGAATGAGGAGAACCAAACTGATCCGTCTCAGCAAATCTTGTGAATTAAGTCAGTGGCATCAACAGGTGAGCAAGAGAGCCCCTGGGTCACTGCTTGGGAGCTCCTCTGCATCGGTGCGGTTCAGCAGGGAGCTTACACAAGAGCAGCTCCCACAGGGATGGTGATGATCAGCTGGGTTACAGACTTGCTGCCCACCTGCCTGCCTCTTTGTGGAAGCAGTTCTGTCTGTGTGGTGAGAAATCACTGAGGAATAAATTGCAATAGTCCCTTGGCTCTGCAGTGAAGGAATGTTCCTTCAAGTAAATACACAACTTAATGAAACCGAGAAAAACAGTTATTTAAAGAGACACTACCCTGTGAAACTGCAGGCTTCCCAACGATGAGTCACAGATGTCAAAGGTAGCAGAGTGGTAGCGCATCTTCAGTTGGGGAGAGATGTCAGCTCTCTACAGTAACAGGATATTTAATTGAGATTTACAGGTTTTGAGTTTGTAAGACTGCAGTGTTAACAGTGGAGAATGAAGTGGGTTTGGTCCACTGAGGGAAGCTGGTGGTGTGCTCTGGGGCTGGCAGACAGAGACCTGGTTATCCCCAGAATGGTGATGTTCGCCTAGGTGTGGTGCGTTGCTTTCTGATAATTTGGTACCTCTCCAAGAAATGTGTTTCCGAAACTGGAAGTCTGTTTGAGCTACAAGTCCTTTTTAAAAAGAAACACTTACTTTTTTTCTGTGAGAACAGGTACATGTAAATCAGTTGTGTGATTATATGCAGAACTGCAATCCTCCTTCTAAACCCACAATGGCAATGTGAAATTCTAGTGTGAAAATCACATATTGTCCAGGAAGTACAAGGAATCCACTTACTGTACAAGAGTTGAGATAGCTTTACTTAAAATGGATTATTGGCTTTGAACTCTGGACTTTGGGAAAGAAGGGTGTGCATTATTGTCCTCTTGCCTTTCTGTGGATGATGATCTTGAAGCTGCTTACGCAAATGTATTGCTAACTTTCTGATTTTGTTCTCGTCTCATGGTATTCTCTTCTTTCCTACTGGAAAGCCTGTCTGCTAGCATGATGGCATTTCATGGGATTTCAGCTCTTGGGTTTCAGGATTGCCTTCCTAATGTTCCTGAAAAATGCTTAGGAGCTGTAAGTCCTCAGAAATTACAAGGAAATAAAATGTTAAAGTCCATTATTGACTAAAAGAAATGCCTGTTTTTATTCCAAATGTGAAATTTTATGGTACCTGACTCATATTTTTGAGTACTTGGTGTTGGCAGTACTGTAATGAGTAGAACATATGGACACCGCTACTGCAAGCTTGCCCAGCATTACTGTCTCGGCAGCAAATACCTTTTATGTATTTGGTCTTCAGGTCAGATTGAAGTATTGACTTCTTCACTGTAACAGTAAGAGTGCCAGCTGGGCTGATGGCTTTGTGGTGTGGACACTTGCACAATACACATAGAGGTGAGATCTCATGCAGGCTGTTCAAAAGCTATCCGCTTGCAACAATTTTAACACTGTTCAGACAAATGCTTATAGAGGATATATTGAGCTTCTCACCTGTCTCTTAATTCTTATTAACATTCAGACCTTGGTGGTTCATCAATTTTATTTTTTATTTTCCCCAGCTCTATGGTCAAACTTTTTGTTTGGTTAAATGCAGAATAATTAAGATCCTCCTATCATTATTTAGTTTCAGTTTTACTGTTCCTTAAATAAGTTTCTCCATGTTTTCTTATGATGGCAGGTACAAGATGTGCCTTGGCCACTGTGCAGCTGCAAGGTTGCCAGGGGGAATGAATGGGCCAGTGTCTCTGTGGTTGGCTGGTTTACACTCCTGTTACAGGGTCACTTGTACTCTTCTTTCCTTAATTTCCTTATTCTCCTGAGACTGCTACGCAGAGAATATTACTTAATCTATAATAGAGAGATTATAAAGACCCAGAATCACCTCTGTTATGAACGCTGGCAATTTGGGGTGGGTGATGGAAGTTCTAAGTTGGCAGTCAAGGCACTTGCACCCTTTTCTTTTTCTTTGTGATCAGGAGAGTTGCATGTGTGTGTACATGTGTTTATACTCATACGCTCCTGTATGTAGTGAACGATGACTTTTTGTTTAATCGTATTGTTCTGCATTATTCAGCCATTACTTAACAGCTCTTTCACACAGAGGTGATGGGGTTTTGTCCTCCTCTTCCTTTTATAGCAAGCTTTGCCATGATTTGCAAAAATGACATGAGTGAGAATGTCATGATGTTCCTCCCTGATGCCTCTCCTGACGCCTCTTCTGACTCTTACTGACAGATATATAGTGTAAGCTCTGCTTCTTCATTTAGTATGGATCATGTTGGCAGTGAGATCAAAGAGGAGGAATCTTGGGAGATGCCAAACAGTTTTTAACTGGCTTCTTACAAAAGCCAAGGGTGTTTTTTAGTATATATACATAAGAATAAAATACTTTTTATTCCTCCTTTCTTTCAACAGCTCCTTCAGTCTTCTTGTGTCACTGCAGAAAATTCTTGAGTTTAAAGTTTACTGTGAACCGTGTTTGTGAATATCTGTTATTACATATTTTACTAAACATTATTACTTACTTTTTTTTCCTTAGTTGAGCAAATACGTCATCATCCCATCCTAGTTCCTCTGCCAAAAACCTTTATAGTGGTTCCCACTGGTGACAGCCAACTTGATCAATCACAGACTGCCCTGCTGCTGAACTCCACTAACAAGCCATTTATAACTACAGCATACTTTTTTCCCTGTTTATTATTTTTTATTTTATGTCTGATCTCAAATGATATTTGCCTTGCTTTGCACAGACTCCAGAGAATAATTTTCAGAAAACTATTTGCTGAGTTTTTGCTTAGCATTTGGAAATATGTTAAGGTATGCAAAATCGCATCTTCTATTTGTAGTCCTATGCTGCGTCTGTTTGTATGCAGGCTGGCTCCTGTCAGGCCACTGGATCAAGATGGACAAGTATTGGTCAAACAATGGCCAGACAAAAATTGAAGGATGCCCAAGTGTTTTCCACTAGGAGATCAACTTCGTTATCTTTTGTTCTTGTTTGTTCTCTACCACAAAACAAAGTTCCAGTGGCTGTGAATATTGGCTCTGCCGTTTTGCTTTTGTGTGTATCTGTATTTTTAGTAAAAGGAAAACAGAACTTGGTACATGAACTCTTACCAGTTCCTGACGTGTAATAGAGATTCTTCTGCCCTAATTTCACCGTAAGAATTATTAAAATGCCAGATTTTCTCAGAACTCCAGTAAAAGATGCAATTTTAGCTACTTTAGCAAAGGTATTATCGTGACCTCAACCAAACCCATACGTTACTTTCAGTGCATTTTTGTATTAGAGTTCAACATGTCATTGATTTAGACTATGTTATTTCCCAGAGAACAAAATACCATTTGTTACTGCCAGGAAGCCTTGATAAAGGGTGTGGGATATAGAAGGTGTTTTATATAAAACAGTTTATACATAGCCTGCTCACATGCCATTTCCATGTCCTTTATTACCTCTCTTTTCCTTTTTTCCCTGTGCGTTTACTTTCTAGGCTGATCCATATTCTGTTTTCTGTTTGCAGAAGTAACTGAGGAATATTGATTCTTGTCTATGTTGGCATGACAGATCAACCCCTTGGAAATATCACTGAAGTAAGAAATTAAATCCAAGCAGTTGGATTTTTACTCTCTTCATCCTCCACTGAGTACTTTAAAAGCCCAGACTTTTTATATAAGCAGCTGAAGAGAAGCAGAGTCACTGTTGAGTGCATTGTTGTTCTGCTGTAGCTTCCAGATGGTGAGGAAAGAAGTCCTAGGGAAAATGTAGGACCAGCATGTTCTGTCAAAGTCAAGCTTGTGTCTAGATGGAGAGGCTTATGTAAGGCAGCAGGAGAGGAAGGGTGCCTTGTGTAGCTGCTGTTCTAGCAAGTAAACACTGAGTACCTCTCATGTTTTGACCCAGAGGCTGACAGCAAAATGCACTTTTGTGCCTTTTTACTTAGCTCTCTCTGACTTGCAACTTGAGGTCATTCTCTTGCCTTGATGTTTTTTCAAATGCATGTTTATCTTCCTGTTATTATTTTTTTTTTAAGGCTTTGCTTTTCCTGCTTAAGCCAAGCCACTTTTCCTAAGAACCCATATACACCTGCTCAGCTAATTTAAAACAGATATAGCATGTTACTGATTCTAAGTGGCCTTGAGAGGTTGTTGATGGCATTTGGCAAACAATGCAGACGATATGCAAATCACCAGAGGCAGCACAGAGTCTTGTTCATAAAGATAAATTCTGTTTTAAGGTAGCTTTCTAGTTTGACTTTGAAAAAGTGTGGTAGTGTAGCTTTAAGCTATTGGTATTCTCAAATGTAGTTCAGTCAGTGTATCTCAGTACCTTATGGGGACCTCTGGCTACCCCTCTAGCGCTTAACTTGCCCGACATCTGCATTTTGTTTTGATTTTCCTCTGGCTGAATTCAAATCTCTGCCAGTGAGTGCTTTCTATGTTACCCTCTTATAACTATTTCCCGTTGATTTTGGAGCGATTGTCAAAGGCAGTCTCTATTTATTTCTGCTATAAAAATGTGACTAGCAAGAAAAAATGTTTTCTCCTTTTGATTTGGATACAACTTCTTCAGCCCTCACAGGTTCTGTCTTAACTTGGTTACTCGGGTGTTGTCCTTAGCTTTGCTTCTATCTATACATAGAACTTTCTCAATGCAATTTGTTGGTGCTTTGTCCTCAGGTAGGCTAATCTGCTTGGAGGTGGGATTGAGAGTCAAGAGCCCATCTCCTGTTCACCAGGGCTTATATTGCAGCTACTTTGCAGTGAGGACACAGGCTACGTAACTGGAGGGTTGATGGTCCTTCAAAGCCTTCTCATGGTTTTGGCTCCCGGTCTTGAATGCCCAGAAGTACAGACAGGTTTTTTCTGCAGCTGATTGCAGAAGCATATTCTGGAAGCTTGGCTTACAAAGTTGCAGGGAGTTCTAGGACAGGTGCAATTGTGTGTAAAATTGAGAGAAAGTTGTGACTGGAGTTCAGCTTTTCAGTGGTGGTGTCTACACCTGGGAGGGAATCATTCAGTAATGTTGACATCTGGTTTCCAAACCCAGAAGTAAGTCTGAGTGGTGGTCTGCCCTTAGATAATCAGACTTTCTTTTCTTTCCTTTTCGAATGTAGCTTTAGTCCCTCCATTATTTTTCCGTACTAGAAGACCATGTCATGCAGTTAATACCTTTGTAACCACTATTTTACAAACTATTTTATACAGTGCTGTGGCCTTTCTGACACCTAGCTTTTTTCCCTAGACAGAGTATATATTTGATTCTACTGCCTTTTGTTACAAACTCAAGGGAAATGTAAGAAAATTCCTTTGTGAAGCCCTGGACAAAAAAAAAACCCCAAAAAGATCAGTACTTTTTCCAAGCGAGGAGAAATGAAGCTTTGTACTATGGCTCAGTTTTATGAAATTAGGTTTTTTGGCTTCACTGTAAGAGCAGAAGCCTGGCTAAATTATTGTTATGCTCTCAGGTAGAGCAATTAATGCTGTGGCACTGTTCTTCCCATGCTCCTGAAGAATTATCTCTTAAAACTGTAGAATGAAATTTAAATAGTCTTTATCTTGGTCTCTCCCTCTCGCCGCTTCCCCCCCCCCCCCCCCCCCCCCATTATTGGCCTGAAATAGTTCACAATTTTTGAAACTTCATTTAAAATAAAGTTGCAGACATCTCTGAAAAGAGTTAAAATATTGGCTTGGTCAGAGGAGGGCAATAACAGTGCCAAGACTCTTCCAAGACTCTTGGGTGAAGCTACTCTGTTGAGATATTTACTGCCCTTGTGATTGAATCAACTAGAGGAGGATAATTACTGCTTTTTCATATGTCTATTCTGGGAATGGGAGTATGCAAGTTAGAAAATAAAATGTCAACCCATCTTATGTCTATAAGCTTCAGATCAGTACTCGAGAATTATATGAATTTCTTTCTTGTGCTGAGGTCTAAGAGCAAATTAACTGTGAGAGGTCATGTCACCATTTCCTACTCTGGTAATACCCCACTCCTTTGGGAGGACTGGGTGGTCGGGGAAGGGAAGGAATAGTGATGTCTTGGTGTATTGTCTCAAATTAAATTGACGTGTATTCAGGGACTGATGTGTGTATGTATGGTGACTGTCACGCACAGTTAGCAGTTTCATTTGGAGAGGTGCAGGGGGTTACTAGCAATAGCCTTGTCTTAAGCAGAGGGGAATCTAAGGAACATACTACCTCATGCACTTTTTCATTTTGGTGAATTTGCTTTTTGAGTCGTACTCAAACAAGTAGTACTCTTGTTCCTTTGATCACGTCCTTGAGCACCTTCCCCTTGTGCATGCCTTTCTGCCCCACTGCCTTCCAAATAGTTCCTGTGACAGCAGATACCCAGACTGAAAATGTTTGCCATAACTCATAAGTCAAAGTACTTTCAATCCCAGAATAGAGGAGGCTGCATGCAGACTTCATTACACAGTATTCATAACATAAACAAGCTTGCAATTATGTCATAGCAACAAGCGCTATGCTTACATGAAAGTTTGATTCAGGCCTCCAAGAGTGGAAGACCTTTGCATCCAAAATATCACAGCGACCTACTTCTCTGAAAGAGTGCCCTACATAATTTCAGAAATTAGATATGACACTAATATAGTAGGCCATATGGTGCCTTTTGCTGGTGTAGGGTGAACAGGGGGATATTCTTGGGGCCATGCAAATGTCTGTCCACTGACTAGGTGAAGTCAGCTCATTATTAGTTGGTGTGAGGTGTGACGCTTGTTTTCCTGATGTTGTGAAGGCAACGAACTCAAAAGTGCCAGTTGTTTTAAAAAGGCATTTGCTAATAGAATGGGCATGATTCTAAAAACTGGTAACCTTTTTTTTTTTTTTTTTTTTGGACTAGTACTGTCTGCCTTTGATGGCCACTGACAACGCCAGAGGCTACATCTAAAATTTAGACAACTCAGAACTTACCTCTCAATAATTTATAAAGAGAGAGGGTTTCCCAGGAGCAGTTAGACATGTTTAACTGATCTGATCCTGAGCTGCCAGAGCAGGATTATTTATTTTTCTGGTGGTGTTTCCCCAGACTGGCGATGGAGGTTGTTTAATGTGTGAGAGGTGTGTTGCTGGTGCTATGTTGGGGCATTGCGAACAGTAGGAGAACCATTATTGGGTGGTGTCTATGTCAGGGACAAATAACATTAGCCACAAATAACTTGTTCTTCAATCAAAGGCTTCTTTTGGGTTTGATGTAAACGTAAGCTCTATAGCTAGTCATCCAAAGGAAGAGAGGCCTTATAGCATCCCTTGAAGCAGGGAGGAGCTGGTGGTGGAAAAACAGGAGGGGAGAATGACCCTATATTCTTCATTATTAGTAGTAAATGTACACTTAATTGATAGTACAGCACTGTGTTGGCCCGGGTGAAGCACGTGACCATGTTAAAGGCTGGGTGCGGGCGGGGTGTCCCACCTGCTAAAGCAGCCAGCGGGGATGCAGCAGGTGGGGTCAGCAGCACGGGCCATTCCCAAGGGGATGGGAAGGGATGGCGGGAGGAGCAGGCAGAGGTAACAGCAAGCTGCAAATCCTGCTCCTTGTTTGGCAGTGGAGTCACTGCCCAACAGCTGTATGTGAATTTCAGTTGTCAGCACATTGGGATGGCAGAGAAGGTTTCAGGACAAGATGGTGCCTTACTCAGAAATCAGCTGGTTGTGTGGCCTGGAGTTCTTAAGCATTTGGTCCTTGCCAGAGTGCCGGATGGTTTTACCTGTGACAGTTTTACGCAGTGTGTCTTCTTTTGCTCTGTTGTACCTTGTCGAATTGCCATAAAGTAACATCCCTCCCTGGCACGGTACCCACTTGTTATTTATTTATTTACATTTGTGCATCATTGTAGAAATTACGTTTGCAGGTGAAAAAAAACCCCCACAAACCAAAGGATTTTGTTTCAGCCCTTTTCCCATAGTTTCCTTTTAGATTGATGGAAAATTTTTTGCCTCCCCCCTTTTTTTTTTCCCTAAGTAATACCTTAGGTAATACCAAAGTGAGCTTTTCTGTAGTGCCCCGTCCAACAAGAATGTCCTTTTTCTGAGTACTGCCCACATTTTAGGTGTCTGCTGCATAGGTTTTCTGTGTAATAACTCTTGTGGCAATCTGCAGACCTCAGCTGAAATACCCTTCTAACAAAACTGCTTCTGAGAGACAATAAGAAGCAGCGCTGCTTTGGGCACACTGAGGCAATTCAGGTGGTGCTGCTTGACATGTGTGCAGGGCAAGGCTTTAAAGAGCAAAATGCAATGCATGGGCCATCGAGCAGGCGGTGGGGATGTCTGGAGTTCCTCCTAAAGGGGGACTGCGCAGATGTGGAAGGCTCCTTCTTCATGCTCCCCTCCTGCCAGCCAGCGCAAGCACTGCGAGTGGTTGTCAGTCCAGGAAGTTGGCATCCCTTCACAGCCTGGTGTGTGTGTTTTTATTAGGTGGCATCCATGGGGATAATCTCATTTTGGCATTTAACCATAAGGTAAATGTTCAGTGACCTTTGGGCGATTTCTGCACGTAACACCATGTGCTGTCAGCTACTTGATATTGGTGGTGATAGTGTTTCTGGCAGAGCCTCTAAGGTGGGAGCCCTCATTGTTTGGGGGCTGCCTTGTTTGCTGACAGACAGGACTATCTTCACCTGCTGCCAGCACAGGAGGCACCTGCTGATCAGAAACTTCTTTTATCACAATGTTCAGTTTGCTGTCTCACAGCTTTTTGAAAGAGAGGCGTTTCATCTCTTGAATTTGGAAAGGAATGATATGGTTATATTAAGCAGATGATGCCTATCTGTGACTGAAAGGGGGTTTGTTTGTTTTGGTTTGGTTTGTTGTTTGTTTTTTTTTTTTTTAAGATGGCAGTTACAGTGGGGTATAGTGCAAGTGTCTCAGCTGCAGACGTGAGATGAGTCAGGTCTGGATAACTGTGCTCCTGCAGAGAGTGCCTGGGTTGTCCTGAAGGTTCCCTCTCCAGAGCTGTCTGGTCTTTCTCCTTCTTCTGTCTAGATTGGAGAGAGAGGCTGTGTAACTTGGGTGTAACTGTCATGAGTAGTAACATAGGGTGGATTGGTTTGGGTTGGTTTTTTTGGTTTTGAAGCAAAGCTGCTATTTGCACTGATGGAGCTTACTGGGGCGTGAAACCAGCCTAAACCCTGTTGGACAAATAGCACCTAAGATGTTCCTGCTGCAGTGTTCAACCAGGCTCTATGCTGATGGTGATTACCAGGCAGATGTCTGCTCTGCATAAAATTTTAGACCCAGCACTGAACTGACACAGATTTTTATTAGATTTCATAGGAGAATGGCATGCCTATGCCATTTTGGAAATGTTGCAGTCCTCTTAGACTTGTAGCTACTTTTTACGTTGTAAAATACATGCCCTAAAACTAGTGCCCATACACTGAACTCTCCTTGAAGAATGTCTTAGGGGTGGACACATAAGTTGAGCTGATAACATGGATGGTTGTGATGATTAAAATATCCCCAAAGGTTAGAATCTGCCTTACCGATTATACTGAGCAGCATTTCTGGGTAGTGATGCCAGTTCGAATGGCATTTGGACGCAAATGATTCTTCTCTTAATGTTTTACAAGCAGAGGATTTTTGAAGAGTGGTGGTTATGTGGGTTGTTGGGGTTTTGTTTTGTTTTTCTTTGATAGGAAAAGGTTTGTTTTCTCTGTGCTTTGCATCATGTCTGGAATTCAAACGAGAATGGGAATGTAACAAAAGTCATACTCAGTCAATGACTTTCAAGCAAAGAAGGAAAAACTGCTGAATTTTGAGTGTGGTAGGTTTTCTTGTTTTTTTGAGGTTTTTTTTAACCTGAAAACACCAACTTCTCTTATCTATTTCCCTTCTTTAATCCAGGAAGGGAGTGCTTTACTCTCAAGGACAAATACATGCGTACCCAAAGTCCCCTGGGTCCTAAAGGTTTTGCCCATTCCCTTTTTTCTTTGCTGTTGCCTAAGGAAATGAAGTGATTTGGCTGGCTCAACCATTCCTTGTTTTTACTATTTCCACAGCTGCTGGCCAACTACCTCAGGTTTTTAAGGTTAATTTGACTTCACTCTTCAAGACAACTGGCAGGGATGTGGGAAGGGTGTGGGATGTGGCAAGCAGTCTGCCAGCTTTCTTAAAACTGCAATAACAAACCCCAGCATAATCTTGAAGGCCTTACTGCTGCCTTCCCTCTGCTGTGATCCAGGAAGGTTTTGGGTGCCTAAAGGAGTAAAACATCTCACAGAGATTTGTATTAATCCATGAGAACACTGTTTTGAAGAAGTCCATTTTTATTTAATGCTGCTCTGCATTTCAGAGTTTGGTTAATATGGTAACTCATATGAATAATGTAGAGATGTAGCACACTGTTTATGACCACCTGTGCACAGTGGTCTGTAATATGGCTAATAAAGGGAGAGAAGCTCCCAGACATGCAGTAGAAGAATGCTGTTCATTAAGAAGTCATTGGGGACCAGTAGTTTAATGCTTGCAAGTAGCCAAGGCAGTTGTGTAGACACAGTCAGATATATAATGAAGATTAAGCTGTTCAGTATTCATTAAACTGAAAGTAACAGTTATATATGGTAGAAAAGAATGTTTTGGGTGCTCTTTGCCTATGGAGAAGCCATTATATTGATTTCACAGAATTCAGAACCTGAAGGACTTCATTAGATTGTCTTAACTTGAGGGTGCAAAAGGCCTTGGAATTTCATTCATATGCCCTTAGTAATATTGACCTCAGAGGTTTTATTTGGATTAAATTGTTGCATGCCACATTCAGAAGAAAGTTCAGAACAGAGGTCACATCAGAAGTTTAAGATGCCTGTCTGGATAAGCTAAGGTACGGGCTTAAACGCTGTGATTCAAACACTATACTAAAAAAGAAAGCAAAAGTGTCATTAGACCACTGCAGGAAAATTCCTTTGGGGTTCCAGATTTGGGGAGATGCTGCCAGTATAATTGGGTACAGCCAAGTAACACCCACCAGATTAAGCACTGAAGAAGTAAAATTCTCTGTGTTACCACTGAATATTGTTCCATCCTACCCAGTGATTCTTGCTGTGGCATAGCATTTCAGGGGACTGCTTCATTTTGTAGAAGAAAGTAACACTGGGGTGTACAGCAGGGGAGAATCTCCTTGGTGTGGTTGTTGTCATTGTTGCCTTGTGCAGAACGGTATTAGTAGCCACTGAGTGTGGTACTATTAATTATCTGCCTTTGGTTTAAGAGATTGAATAGGGGATTCATAGTTTAAGGGTCAGAACTGGTCACTGTAATTATTCAGCTTGAACCCTTCCTGTTAGAGTTAGCCATTTAGTTTTTCCTATAAATTATGTGGAAGCATATTTTTTAGAGAGAAATACAGTCTTCAAGACTCCATGTGATGGTGAGTCTACCACCTGGCAACCTGTTCTTGCGTTTAATTACCCACACTGCTAGAAAATTGAGTCTTAATTCATGATAATTTATTTATTCTAGATAATAAAGCCTTTGGGGCTGTCTGTCCTTTTAGTAAGTGTTTTTACAGTGCCCAGCACAAAAGGATCTCTGACTTCTGATGGGAGCCTAGGTGCCACCAGAATGCGCAATGTTAGCTTGGAAAAGTAGACAGTGTTTCTCTTTACTCAGTCTTAAAGCATATAAGCTTAAGGAGTTAGGTTCCTCTGTGCAGTGACTTCTTTTTCTTCCCTTGTATTTCCCCTCCTTATTTTACAGACTATATGGTGATGTTCTCAGTAAGGGAATGAGCATTGTTTTTCACTTCTGTTGTTTTCTGGGGCTAACACTAAAAAGTTCCCCTTTTTCAATTCATCAGCTGCATTGACAAATTACTCTTTGGCAAAGAATACAGCACAGTAATCTTGGAGTATAATTTTTATGTCAGTCTGGTTTCCTTTATTTCTGACAAGGGTATTGCTGGGCAACTGAAAGATATGGCTATATATTTTTGTAAATGCATTAATAAGAATGTTCATCCTTGCATAGAAAAAGTGTTTTAGAATAAATGTCCTGGTCAGACAAAGGAATAGTTAAAGTCTGGAGGAAGTATGCAGCATGACTACACATTTGCCTGATTTCGGGTTGCTGAAATATTATCTCATATAGGTTGGGACTAAAAAAGGTGTTAGGTTTTTTGAATCAGCTGCCAGTGGCTCCAACAGGCTCTTGGAAAGCCAAGGATTAGTCAGATGGAGGAATGTCTTGGCCAAAACTCTCTTTTCTCTGGCTAAACCTACTCCCTTGGCAGTGCCGCATTGTATTCTTATAAAAGCTGCTGTGGAAGCTTGAGGTCAATGCAAAATTTCTTTATGAGTATTGGATCCTCCTGGGAACACTTAAATTAGATTGAGAGCTCCTTCTGCTCTGGAATGTAATGGTGAATATGGGCCATTTCTAGGACATTTTGTTTGTTTTATGAACCTGCTTCTCCAGATTCTCCTTTTGTTTATCCAATCACTACAAATGACTTCTTGACAAGGCAGGTGATTTTGTCTGCCGTGCATTATAGCAAAGAACTGATGGCTCCAAACAATAGACATGTTGTTCCCATCTCAAGATGTCAAGGGCAAGCGTCTTTCAGCTGTGATTACCCATATGCCGTCTTTGGTTCCATCTGAGATGTCTTAATCTTTCCTATGTTGGGAGGACGCCTTACAACAAAACATTACCTAGCAACAAAAATACCTCCGGTTGGTTCAGGGAAAGCAGCGGAAGAGTTGTTATTAATCATGCTGAGATGCTGCATTGTGGTTTAACAAATTGGAAAGGAAAGGCCAGATTAAATATTGACATTTACTATATTCCAACTGTGTTAGCTTTCACTTTGGCTGACATGAAAATGTATATTCAGTGAAAATGGGAAATAAAAACCCTTGTCTGTGTTCTTTTGGATAACCTGATGTGGAGGAAAAAAACCCAAAACTAACAGTGATTTTTATTTGGGGAGGATGCAGATGTAACCTTCCAAATCTGAGAGGCTGAAGGGACTTAAATTCTGGTCCAAAGGGCTACTGGAGTTTGAGTGTCAAGATTACAGGGTAGACTGTCTTCAAAGGAAACCATTTTATTTTAAAAGAAAACTTTTAATGAGCTCACTGTGTTAAAAAATGGGTTTAATGAATGGGTATCATAGCTGTGAAAGACCTGAGACTTATCAGCAGTCTACAGTTTGCTGTATTTGAAGAGTAAATTTCAGTGCATTTCCAGCAGATTAAAGCCTGACTTTGTTTTAGCCATCTCTATTCAACAGCGATAACTTTACATGGCTAAGTTAGACCTTGGTGTAACAGATCTCCTTGACCCTAATGTCATATGCTGAGTTCCACTAAAGATTCTAGAGAAAGGATGGCATCATGAACTGTTACTGAAAATATAAATAGTCCATAACCATATAGGAAAGAAATGTGGTTAGAAATGAGGAAGGTAGTAATGTATGCAGAGGTATTTTGATGTTAAACTGTGCTGTTCTGGAAAGGTTGGGGAACTTTCCACTCTGCTCTTTCTTCTAGAGGTGGTAATTTGGAACCAGTCCGTGTATTGCTGTGTAGGTAGTGTGAGCAAACAGTGTCACGAGTGGGCACGGGTGGGTGGTTGAAATTGTAATTCACAATTTTTCTTCATATGATCTTCACTGAGATGAAATGGTGCCAGATCAGTCAGTCTGGTTTTGCTGAAGCCACTGTTTTCCTGGTGGTAGCTTTTCACTGCAGCCATTGTTTGCTACATGTGTTACCTGCAGATGGTGAGTGAGGAGGAGAACACAGATCTGTAGAAGGACGAGTGCAATTGCAGAAAGGGCTAAAATAATCTAGCATTAATTTCTATCGCACCTTTTAAATTAATCGATTAGTGCAAGGAAAAGAAATTCAAGGCATTACTGTCCAAGCCCCTTTGAAAACTAGAGCTCCATCTTGAAAAAAAAAAAAAAAAAAAAAAAAAAAAAGCAGCTGCTTTTTTTTTTTTTTTTTTTACTGGTTTCAGTAAAGAAATGTCTTGTATTCATCAGCCTAAGAAACAACTTTAGGTTTGCTACTTCCAATGAGTTAACTTGTTCATCTTCTGGAGAGAGTCTGATTTTACAGCCTATGCGTGCAAACTACAAGATTTAAAAATAAAATAAAATAAAAAAAATCTCTAGAGAGTTAAGATTGCTGGGGGATGATGTAGGCTAGTGTAAAGTTTTGAAGTGATGCATATAATGTTCTTGTCAGTTTTTTTTAAGCTGTTGCTGTATCCTTGTAAGTAGTTGAAAAGTGTCTTTCCTCTGGTAATAGCCGTAGTTTGTAGATAATGGCTTGTCAGAAATGCTGTTGTTTCATAAAGATTAGCTATGTGAAAATGTCTGCAAATGCTTTTTCTTGCTTGTCTGCTACTGAGAGGGTACAACAGGAACACAAAAGAGGGGCTGGGAGTACATGGCAAGGAAGCAGTCAAGACTTTAAGAAGTAATAAATGGTGATTCTAGAAGTCCTGGACATCTGTGTGGTAGAGCCATGTGAAGAAGCCTTTTCAAAATCAGTGTTGCTTCTGATTCAGGAGTGTCCCAGAGAAACCAGCTCACTAGTTTGTCATCAAGGATATGTGGTGACAGATCAGGTAGTAGGATTTTTAAGAAGGGTAGAAAATCAGATTGCTTGCCTTCACAAAACCTCAGCATTTAACAAAATGTGTGGCTTTACACAAAGTAAGTAATTGGGGAATATCTTGTGTTTGATATTTGAAATTGCCACAAATATAGTTAACAAATTAAGAAACAATTTGTATTTTGGACTTTTTATGCTAACATCAGTGGGAATTGAACAATGTCTTGATGCTCTGAAAAGCAACAGGCCAGTCTTGATACAGGTTTTCTCATGGATCTCCAGACTTTGATGTAGTCTGACTCGCAGCTGCTGGTGTGAAGTTGCTGTTGAAGACTGAGTGAGAAGGTAAGCTGTACAGGATCGTGAACCACAAAGCAGATAAGGTGTAAGCTTGCTGAGAAACACAGTTTAGAGCCAACTCAACCTTGTCACAAATTTCTGTCAAACTTGGTAAATAATTTTTTAGGGAAGTATTTCAGTATTTGAATTTTTAAGTTGTCAAAACATTTCATTTCAGAATCTTTCTAAATTTTAAATTTCACATATTTTTTACAAGACCAACTTACGTTGGAGAAAATTTAAGTACTAAATGCAAAAAAACACACAAAACAAAACCCCAGAAAAAAGCTTTGTTTGTTATTCACTTAATCACTATCCTCAACTGCCCAATTTCTGTTTGAATTGAAGGGAGAAGGGAGCCGAATATTCTTTTCAGTCCTGTGGTTATGATGCACAATTAGAACAGGGCAAATAAGAAATACTTCAATTACATAGAAGCTTTTTTGCTCTCAGGAAAAGATTAATCAACCTGGTTTTCAGTGATTGGAATTCAGGAAAGCCATGTTAGAGACTCTTTTTATTTCCTCCCCTTTTATCTTCCTCCTGCATTGCTACTGTAACAGGTTGGGGGAGGAAGGAGGTTTGGCAGCCAGCAGGAATAAGAGCACTTGTCACCACTTGAGAGGATTTGGGAGAATTTCTTCAGCAGATTGGAGGGAAGAGTAAGAAGTTCACATCAGCCTAGAGGTATGTGTGAGATTTGCTGAGTGACTTTTGTGGTAGATGCCCTTAGTACACCCTGTTGTCAAAATCCTCTTGAGTTTATTTTATTAAAAAAGAAATTCTCCTTGTGCCCTCTTTTTATCCAACAGACCTCCCTTTCCAGTTATCAAAATCTTAGCTCAGTAATGACAAAGTGGCCTGATTCCCTTCCTCCAGCTGCAGAGTGCTGCTGTGAGTTCCCGTGTAGTGGCAAGAGAGAGAGACCTTTTTTTTTCCCTGCATCCTAAAGGCACCCTAATGTCTGCCACCTCATCTGATTGTCACAGCTCCTCCAGCGATCACAGACACCTCACCACGGCTTTCCTGCTCCAGCTGCTTGCACCCACAACATGCCGCATATTTCGTGTCACAGAGAATCTGGCATACCCAGCAATCTGCCTTGTTCTCTTTTCCCTGCTTTGGCAGGACACACCGAGGGCAAGCATTTTGGCTCAAACTTGGCCTGTCACAGTGTAGGGTGTTAACTCCCCACAAAACTGGTTCGTGGCTGGGACACAATTTTTCCATCTCTTTCTCCATTTTTTAAGTGATACAAATCTGTTAGCATTTTATTTAAAATAAAAATAATCAGAAACACTGAGAGAAGCATGTTCTTCTTGTTGACATAAACCTGAAAACTTACTGAAAAAGCGTGGGCATCCTTGGGAAGACCAAGTGTTCCAATAAGGAATCTCGTCGCAATTGTGGCTTCTTCTTATCTTGTCATTGGACTTTGTCTCCAGGGTAGAAACTGAACGTGGCTAAATCTCTGCTAAGAACCTCTTGAGGGAGCTTTCCTACAGGAAAGAATGAGTGACTCGGGGTATAAGCCAGAGGTATCATCAACCTGTCAGAGTACTGGCACTCAAAAGCAGTTGTCCTTGATTGCTGTGTATTGGTGACATCATGGCTTAAAATTTGACTTGCTAAAAATAATTCCAGTATTTTAAAGTGAAATTGTCCCTTGTAAAAGATGCTAACTTGAGGGACCTAGAGGTGAAAACCTGTTTTGTTGGGATTTGGCAGCAAATGGAAGCACATGAGGATGTGCGTTAGCACTTTGGTATACAGTGCAATATGGGAACGTCTAATACTTGGATGGCATTACTATTTTGCAGGGGGCATATCCAGCCTTTCTCTAAGCAGGCACATTTTTCTGCTGCAAAATACTGAAAAATATTTTAATGTGTCATTTGTCAAATCCATGCTGGTCTTTTTTTGTCAGGGCATGGCCTCAGTTGAATAGGCAGTATGAGAACATATTCCCACCAGGAAAAGCAGCGTGCAGAGCACATCCATTACCATTGTCTTGTCAGTCCAAGTAGCTGAGGCTTCCTGGGCAAAGAATCTTGTTTCTTGGTCCCAGTAACACCAAGCCTACAGATTACATTTTAGCTGTGTTTTTCTTCGTAGTGAGGGAAGATATTTTTTTTCCTTCCAAGTTGGATTTCTGTGCCTGCCCATTCCTCACGCTGAAAATGGGCTTGCTTCTTTATGCTCTGGCTTGTAGTCAGCTTAGGAATAGTCACCACATCCTTGCCAAAGAGAGTCACATTCCTTTCTTGTTCTGACAGAGGTCTCTGGATCATTTTTTGTCTCATGTTTGTCAGGTATCACTAGTATCTAACGCACGTGAGATGAAAGAAGGCACACCTCACTTTGGATGAGCAATTTAGATAAGTTTCATCAATTTCGGTTATCCTTGCTGTTTGCCATAAAGAGCTGTCTGGAAGAAACCATGACACCTTCTGCCTCTCCTCTTTGTGCAGATTTTATTCTTTTTTTTATATATAAAATGTTCCTTTCATGTTTTTGAATCACTGGTAGTGATGAACAAGAAACAAATCTGTAATAAATTTGTGATGCCTGAGCAGTTTCCTCAGCAAAAACTACAAAGAACTTGATTAAAATACGTGCATATAGTAAAAGTGGGTAAGTCTGTATTATGTCTGCCCTGAATTGGTTGAACCCCAAGGAAGCTACTGTACTACTTTCATGTGGTAGACTGTGTATTTTAAATAGTAAATCCGGTCCAAGGAGTAGTTATGGTGGAATCAAATGGAACAGCACAGATTGAAAAGGCAACATGTCCTGAAACACAAAGTAAAGAAGTAAAGAGCTGGAGTGCAATCTTCAGTATATGGATGCTGATCACAAATGCTAACAGATTTTAAACTGAAATGCTCATCTATATACTTGTATCAAAGGAAAAGAATGCACTCAAATTGTATCCTCACCCTCTTTGATGCGATATGGTGCTGACATTAAAGATGAAAGATGAGAGGAGGAAAAAAGTAGTTTTAATGCAAGAGATTTGCTAGCATTTTTGAAAGATTTTGTTCGTTTTTAATACTGAGAAGATTGTTTTAAGCATGTTAGACTTTTGAACAGGAGAAAATGACCGTATTTGATTTTACCCAACATTCATACAATTGTGCACAACAACTGAATATAAAGGAGTATTCTGAAAGGTGGGATGCAGACATCTGCATGTTGGACCTGAACTGGGGCCTTCCAGACAGGTTCTGACCAGGGAACTGGTCACGGTGTAAGCATGTCCCACAGCCAGGGCTGACAGACCCCCTTAGAGGAGAGGAATGTTCAGCCTGAACTCGCTGCTGTCACAGTCTTTGCAGACTGGAGCAAGTTTGCACGCAACTGTCTTCTTAGTGTGGTAGCTTCAAAAGTGCAATTGTACCCATTATGCTGAGAAACCCTAAGATTTAAAGAAATCAATATGGATAGTATTTAGGTGGTTGGAATCTGCTCTTCTGGAGAGACCTCATGAAAAAGGAGAAAAATACCAGTTCGTATTTCTGTTTGAGGCTTTTAAAATTAAATACAGGCAACATTATGACTTTGAATATTTTTATATTTGCCAAAACCAAACTGTTGCTCTTGTGTCTGTTTCTAAGCAAATATGAGCCTACAGCAAGCACTGTTATATCCTCAGGATTTTGTTTTCAAGTAGACAAGAGCTCAAACACAAATGATCCAGAAACAGAAAATGTAGTATATTGGGCAAAGTTTGGGGGGGAATTAATTTTTTTAAAGGCACAGGTAGTTCACTTTGTTCTAACTGATAGAGAAACAAGAGAGTGATTGAGGCCAAGAATGAGTTGCTTTGGAAAATCATGGTTTGCAACCCTATTCTCAGACCATAGATCCACATCCTCCTTTGCCATGAAACTTTTCCCCCAAACTCTTTGCCCATTTTGGAGCCACCATGTCCTAGAGAATTCATTGATGATGTTGTGCCTGAATGATTGTTCCACTTCCCTCTTGCTGCTGTTCGCAGGCACTGGTACTCCTGACTTGGTCTAAAGATGTGTTAAAATTAAGAACTGTGGCTGTGTTTGTGAAGCTCTGAGATGGACAGACTCACACTTCCCATTTATGTTTTCACTTTGACCTCTCAAGGTCTTTTCTGCTTGGGGAGATTAAAAAAAAAAATGGGTGTAAAGACCCCTCTGCATATTTGCTTGATAGTGTTTTGAGAAAAGTTTTGTTTCGTGTTTTGGAAGTTTTATTCATTTTTGACAGTTTGATAGAAGATGGCTGTATTAATATGCAAGTAAAGCAGTGCCTGCATAACAAGCACTTGTAGATGACCACAGTATTGCAGTAGTGAGTGGAAGGTGGGTTTTGTGGTATAACAAGGAGGGAAAAAATGTATGCTGTGAGTGGAAAAGGGGATCTAATAATATTACATAAGTGGAGTAGAGAAGGTAAGTGAGTAGAGGAACACCTGGTCCTTCAATAAAGAACGTGGAAGGACAAAGTGAAGGCAGCAATGTGTGTGAGGAGTGTCAAGGGGGGAGAGCAGTGCTGCAGTGCAGAGGCAGCCTCACCTGGAGCCCTGTGCCCTGTCTATCCTCAGCAATAGCAGGTAAATTCATGCATATTCATAGTGATAGAAATAATAACAATAATGAAAATTAGTAGCAAAATCAAATTAATGTGGTCTTCTGCAGCAGAAATATTTACCCGATGTGTCCTGCCAGTTACAGAGATTGGCATTAAACCTAGACATTACCTCATCTTCCTGGGCAGACAGCCTATTTCTATGCTAAGCAAGTCTGCAGGAGTGAACAACTGAATACCTGCCTGATTAGCTGTGCAGCAGCAGATCCTGGTTAGAAGCGATTTCCCTTAGCGCTTTCTCTCTTTTGCTCGCCTGCTTGCTCTCTGCAAGGTTTGTCACCATGAGTTATCAAACTACCTTTTTTATCTTGAAGGCTGTGTTGCAGGGGAGATTGGCCAGACAGGTGGGCTACTATAAATGCTGGACCAAATCAGAAAGGTCAAGAAGAACAGAAGGAAGAAACTGAAGTGTGTACATACGTGTATGTATTTCCCTCCCCATCTCTGCATGTGTCAGTGCCAGCTAGGTGAAACTGGATTAATGAGGAAGGGAGAGATAAGTGCTAAGAGGATTGTGCTATAAAAGGAGATTTTGGGTTTTGAGAATAGATGAGGGTTTCTTCATGAAAACTTTAATTGGCTACCTTAGATCATTTCTTTAGCTTTGTTCCTGGGTGGCAAATCATGTTTCCTGCTGGGCGT
The DNA here is from genome assembly GCF_017639655.2 of Falco naumanni. Taxonomy (NCBI): domain Eukaryota; kingdom Metazoa; phylum Chordata; class Aves; order Falconiformes; family Falconidae; genus Falco; species Falco naumanni. The sequence continues at coordinate 58,803,633 of NC_054056.1, read as the reverse complement.
AAAATCATAGCGTAATAATGATAGTTGGCCTGTGTAGAGTGTCTTCTATCACAGACTCCCAGCATGCTGTATATTCCTTAAAAAATTAAGGCTCATAATGTATTTCAGACAAATAGTCTGACAAGTAGTAATAAAAATAGTAATAGGAGAAAAACAAAGTGGAGGGGAAAAAATCTCCAACAACAGCTGATTTTTTTGCAGCACCTTTAAAAGAGCACCACGCTGTTGCATCCACCTGCTTGGCTACCACTCATCTTTTTTTCCTTAACAAAGTTCAAGGAGTCCAGGATACAGTATCACTGTTACTGATTTGTTGAAGTCCTCACAGTAATGTCTTTGTGCATTTAAGAGCTGTGGATGTCTGTAGGTCACACCTCTACCTTGGTGTTGGCACACCAGTATTTTCCCACGTATACATCTGTTTCCATTTCAAGCCTGTATGAAGCTGGCCACCTGGCCACCTTTGTGCTTTTTCCCCGTTTGGCTCCATCGGTTACATTACCAGGAAGACATGGTGAAAAGGCACAGTGAAATTAAGCCTCTTGTTCTTCTGTTTTGATGTTCATAAATCTGAAGTCATTCCGCACAAGGGTAGTATTTATAATCGAGTGGATTTCTTATCCGTTTTGATCAGTGGATGTATTTCTAAATCGCAGTCCACTCAGCTGTTGAAAACAGTGAGGAACTACCTCATGAAGAAAAGGCCTCAACTGATCGGCATCTTTCACCTTCTTCTGTCCTGCCAAAATACACGTGGCTTCTACTGGACCTGCTCTACCCAGTCGCCAAGCTCTGGAAGTAACTTTTTTCCTTGCAATTACTGGTCCTAATTCTGAGAAAGCGTATTACTGAAACATGCATTACTCTCCTGGAAATGGCATGGGGTCTGGAGGTGTAGTCCTGCACCAGTAGACCTGCAAAACAGCTGAGTTATTTCCCAGGAGGGGAGTTTTCTGTTGGTAAATGGCTGCAAGTTGCAGTCTCCTGAGTGTGTTAAAGGAGGAGAAAATCCTTTAAAAAAAAAAATCCCATGTCTTTTTAACAGCAGTGATTAAGATGCTATAGAAACACAGAAGTGGACACTGATTCTTCACTCTTAATTACTGGTAGAGCCGGACATTTTGATTTGTAAGGCTATCATGTTGGTTAAGTGGCAATTAATATTTCTGACAGAAATGTTACAGAAGGATCACAAAGGAATAGGGATCCAGTTGCTCACTCAGCCTTGCTTATGAGGATTTTGTCGTTGTTTTCATCAAATCCGTTGAAACAGTAACACCATCTTATGTTGAGGCTTTAAGAGGCAGTGGCATAAAAGAGATGCCATCAGCAAAAAGGGAAGCAGTGTCCTGACATTCCTCAAGGGAACAGTAGGAGCTTATGGCCTTCTGGAGCAGAGAAGGAAAAGGGTATTTGCTTGATCTTGGTAAACTATGTCAAAGTTCTGCATTTCATCAAAATATCTGAGGGAAGTCTCTGACCCAATTGGTTTTTTTCCTCAGCACTATAAAAGATAATAAAATTCTACATTATTCCTGTATTTCCAATACTTCATAGTCAAAAAAGGGTACTCTCCTGTTGCTAGTGATTTGGCCTAGTTTGACACAGACAGAAGACCTTGACACTTTTCAGGCAGATTATTTAAGTGGTGAAAGATTCACAAAGTCAGATTGTCCTCTTTATGAAAAGACAAGTAGACTACTGAGATATTTCTGGATGTTAATTTGTAGCTAAATTATAAAATTCATTGGGTTTCTTCATTTAAGAATTTAAGCTTTCGTAGCGTCGGGGCCAACTAGCGTGGTGGAACATTGAGCTGCCTGAGTTATCGAAGTATACAAGCATTAGCTTGTTGGCTAGGAGAAGTGCTAGTACTCTAAACATGAGTTTGAAGGAGTCATCTCCATAACCCTTGTGCCTGCAGGCAGGAATGACTAATGGAAGAAGAAAAAACCAGTTCATTTCTGAAATAAAGTGGCATTTTCCCTTCTGTCATCTGCAGATGAGAAGAATGGACATTGGGTTATGACACTGCTCTCTAAATTTTTCTCAAGGGAAAACAGAAGCGGAACATAATCTTCATTTTTTTCAGAATGTTTCCTCACTTAAGGCAAAAGCAAGAACAACGTTGCTTAAGACATGACAGAAAATACTATGTTGTTTCAGTGGTCATGTACAGTGCCAGCACAACCTGTGCTGCTTTATGGCCAGTGACTGTGCAAGAGTAAACATTTTTTTCAGTGTGTCCCTAATTAAATTTTCCTTTTAAATCCCCAGTACTCAGACAAAAAAATGTGCAAGCCATTGGTTACAACACTCCTCTTTAGCAAGCATTTTTGCTTCTACTCAAAAAAGAGAAGTATCTAGAAGTTGTCCTGTAGCTTATCTTTTGACCTGACAATTTACATCTTCATCTGAATTGGAAATGTAGCAGGTTGCTAACAGGGAGGTATGGTAGATCCCATAATACTTTTATCTTATCAGCAATCTCTGCCTGCGTCAACATGACAAAACAGTGCTGGCACCCTATACCTGGTGGCAAATGAAGTTACTTCCTCTTTAATACATATTCTTAATAGGCTTGAACTCCTAGATCCATTGATGGTGTGATCTCTGCATTAAGCAGATGTATCCTTTCGCATGATGATTATAAAATACTGAGCCTCCACCCCTGCCCTGAATTGTGATCTCTCTAAATTATCTTGACTTATATTTTTGCTTTTGTTTTACCACTTCATACTGAGCCTCCACCCCTGCCCTGAATTGTGATCTCTCTAAATTAACTTGACTTATATTTTTGCTTTTGTTTTACCACTTCCTTACAACTGCTATGATTTTACTCCATAATGATATTTACCCTGGAATATGATGCCATTAAAACGTAACAGCTATCCTGTTTTACTTACATAAAAAGGCAAAATACAGATCACTCAGTAAATAAGGAACAAATAAAAGTGCAGAGCTTGCTTTTTTGTTTGTTTTTAATAGTCATATCATTAACAGTCGTCAAAAGGGTAGGCAATGGGACTTCAATTCTATAGCTTACTGCTGTCAGCCACCAAACAACAGTTCAGATCATATACAACTTTGGATATTGATAATCTGATTTTGACAATTCCTTATTGTTTTAGTGATAAAATTGCAACTCCAAATAAAATGTCTTGGCTCATTACGAACACAAAACTAAAATGTTTCCTGTATGCCTTTTGTAAGAGAAGAAGTTTTATTGAATATTGTTGAATGGGATGAATTTTAAATAATTGTCATGCATTTTGCAGACAGAAGTGGAATAGGTGGAGCTCAGATTTGAGAAGAGACTGCTGGGTCTCTGCTTACCACACTCTGCCAGTGACATCCAGATCTCTATGGGGGCTGCAAGTTAAGAGGCAGGATCCTCAACATCCTGTGTTTTCAGCTGATTCACAACTGAGGTATGCTGGTGTTTGGGGTAGGAGAGCACAGCATTGTCCACAGTGCACTCTGCTCAGCGGTGTTGTCTGTGGTCCAGCACAGATGGGGAACAAGTGTCAGAAGGCTCCTCTGATTGCAGGGAGAGGTGCTCAGCTGCTCTCCTGGGGGACAGGGCTACTGAGCGTGCATCTCCACTGAGCTAGGAGCTCTGGCTGACTTTCATTCTCCACAAAGCTCAAACTACATTTTCAGCAGAGTGCAGTGTTTACCAGATGCTACTAAAGTGTGGATATTTTCCTCTGCTAACGTTTCAGACACTTAGACACAAATGAGAATTACAATGTACTAAAGCCACTGCAAAACATTTCTTCCCTGTTTAAAATTCCCACAGAAATAGGGCTTCAGTGACTGTGAACATTGTGTGTGTGTGCATGGGTGTGCACACATGCATGTGCATGTTCCTTTGCCAGTTTGCCTGCCTGCAACAACTTTGGAATCAGGAGTTCCCCAAAAGAGAAACAGGTCTTAGATATGTGATGGTTTCTTCAAAAGTGAGAAGCAGGTGAAAGAGAAAAAAAGACCTTATTAGTGAGCCCATTGAAAGAAAAGCTGCAGGAAGAACCCAGTGCCTAGTCAGCACCAGGATCTTATGTGAGAAAGGGATGGTATGGATGCTTCAGCTACTGAAAGAACTTTTTCTAGTGCTTGCATCTTACTGAATGTCATCAATCCAACCAGAAAGCTCTGGGAAATCAGATATTGTTAGTTCTGCTGTTCACAGACCCATGTGTGATTTTAACATTTCTTTTGAAGAATATATAGGGTGAATACTGCTATGTAGGTATCTTCGGAGTTGTATGCTCTCCAACAGGAAAGTAATTTGTGTAATCACCATGTAGGCTTGCCTGCACATTTCATGAAAGCTCTTCAGCAAGGCAGAGTTGCTGCTGCCTGCAAAAGCTTGAGGGTGCTTCCCGTTTCTTGTCCGTTTATTTACTGTCTTTGCAAATCAACCAGTAAAGGAACTTGCCAAGTTGAATCAGTTGTCGTGGGCCATGTTGCAGTCGCCTTTGCTCCAGGAGCTAGGCTGGGGCCTCAGATTCCTTTAACATAAACCAGAAAACCTTCAAGGTGGCAATTGATTTCAGTTATTTCCAATTAAAGATGGATCTGCATGGGCAATTTAAGCATCAAAAGACTGTATTCTGGCCACTTTTGTTTTGGGGGGCAGGAGAAGGGGACAGTGATGTGAGAGTCCAAGGGTCTTTGTTTCTTACTATGGTGTTTCAGGTGTAGTTCTGGTGAACTGATTTTCAGTTCAGAAGATCTATTGTAGATTTTTTGTTTTGTCTGTATTTCTGTATGTATGTTAAAAACAAGGATTGGATTTTTAAGTAACTCAAATACTGAATGACAGTAAGCTAAGGTTATATTAGTATCTTTTCTTCTTAAGCTTTAAAAATTGGCAGAAAGGATGGCTAGATAAGTTATGCTGTATTACTGAATACAGTTTTATTGAAGTGGTTTTGCAATACCTTGTGTGCTAGATTCACTAAAAAGGAAACAAAAATTATGTACTAAATGCTTTAGCTTTTACTCACCATTAAGGTGGTGGTGTTAGTACATGTAAGAAATTCTATGGGTTTTTTAGGACCTGTTTTTCTTTGCAGTTCCTATATTAGAGAATTCTGAAGGCCCAGTTTAGTTACTGAAACATGAGTTAGTCTTGGCTCTATCCAAAGGTGGGCAGTGTTTTCAAAAGTAGTAGTAAGAATGTGGTGTAAAATAAGAGGTGTCGGCCTTAGGGAATTTTCCTCTGCTAAAGGGCTGCCCAAAATGTTGATTCTCTTTTTCTCACTGTGTTGTTTCAAGTCTTGTGATTCATGACATTATTTGGGTTGTATTTTCTGTTCTTCTTGCAAGATGTTGTGGAATGTACCTTGAAAGATGCTTAAAAATAGTCTAAATTGAATTGAGGTGGATGTTGAGTGGGAGGTTAAGTAAGGAGGAGAACATACTTTTCATAAACTCCTTTGATTTATGGAAAATTAATAAGTAATAATTTGCAGAATCATAGAAGTGTTCATAATTCTCGGTCTACATACAGTGTGTATCTGTCTCCATGTACACACAACTGTGTGTGGAATGCTCCCCATCGCTATCCTTGCTCAAATAGAACAGTTTGCTTACAAGAAGATTTAATGAATTCCCCAAAGACCAGGGTCATGCGGTTTAGCATCAGTGAAGATGAAGCTGCTTCCTATATTAGCTTTTTTTGTGAATTGTGCAGTGTTTGAAAATAGGTAAGAGCTTGTGTGATGCTAGGAACATTGTAAAAAGCACCTGTGAATTACCTGTTCACGTGGTATGTGCATGTGTTTCGATGGCCATACATACTTGTAACTGTCTGTCTGTATGAATAAGAGTCACTTCCAGTCTTCTGAGATTTTTTGGATCTTGGGCCAAAGAGCTTTTGTGCACCTTGATCTTGTGCAAGTTACTGCTCTTTGCATGAGTAACAGAGCAGATATACAGACAGATGATGATGTGTTGAATGTGATTGTTTAACAAGTATACTCAAAACATCTTCTTACCTTGAATCTTATAATATCATTCACAAATAGCAGTTTAACTGCCACGATAACACTGTCGAAGTGGGGCTGACATCATGTCGCCCCCCTTTTTTAAATGGCAGATAGAGTGAGACGTAGAGGTTTCACATGTTTTCTTGTGTTCTGTGGGTAATCATCGTTAAAGTTGGAGTCCAGATCTTTTTAACTCCGAAACCATTAGAAAATTATTATTAGACTGTTATTAATGCATGCACTTAATTCAGCTGTGAACACTGTTACGTGTTCATACATGTTATGTAATATTGAAATTGTTGAATGAAACTTTAGTGCATGAATAGGGAATGATTGCATAGAGGGAAAGGTGAAACGCCACATCATGTTGGCATGCTACTTTCCAACGTGACTTTTGACTTAGCAAAGCTACTCAACTGAAGGGCTGCATCTTAAATTTACTCTCAAAATATCTGTGTTCCTCTTTATACAAAGACAATGGTGTGTGATCATTCATATGAAATTAAAAATGTGTGGCTGGATATGCAGTTGGGTTCACATTGCCTGCATTTCCGTAGTTTTGGGTTAGAATATTGGATCTTAACACTCCTCTGATGCTCTCTGGAACATAAAAAAGTCTCCTGGCAAAAAATAGGATATTTTTTTTGTAGAAAGGATTCACTCTATAAGTACAATTAAAAGAGGCATCAGACTGGAGAAAAAAAAGGCAAAGACGAGTATTCTGCTTCTGAAAGCAGAAAACTGGTGCCATTACTGTAGGGCCCAAGTGTTGGGACTGTAGCCCCAAGTGTTTGTACATGGTATTGTAAGTGTGTGGCTGCTCAGAGCATCCATGTCTTGCAAATACTTTTCTTCAGTTTGTTAAATGTATTTTAGGCTCTGAAAGTCTCAGACATGGGGAGAGAGAGCAGAGACGAGTGATTGTAACAGATATTAAAATTTGGAGGGTTTTTTTGCTTAAAGCTGAACAAAGAGACCTTACAAATCACCAAGTGCCGAAATGTTAGAAGGAAAACATTCATGCTACCATAAGTGTAATAAAATTTGATGACTAAGGCAGTAAAATGGTGAATTATCCTTATTGCCGAAGTTCCAGGGAGGGGTGGAAGTTGTGTTTGATAGCAGACCTTTATATCCCATGCCTTTTCCTTTTTATTTGCTCATCAAAGCGATACTCACTTAGGCACAGCATACATACTAGTCTGCAGTCACCCGTGGAATGTAGGTGATACATCATTTCTCTCACTATGATGATCTATCACACTGGCATAACTATATGCGAGGTAAAAAGCATTTTAGCACTGAAAGCAATCCAGGAGGGTTAGATGCATCATGAGTGGTGAAGACAATTTCAGGTACTCTTGACTAACTGGAAGTATTTCCCTTCTTAGAAGGATAGGGAACAGAATGCTTCAGAGAGGGATTTTGCTGTCAGGTTTTGTAGTTCTAACAATGCCTAGTTTTCGAGTTGTAGTAAGATAAGGGACTTTAAGACAGGTTGAGGGACAGCTCACCTCTCTTCATATTACCACAAAGATCATGCTACTATGTGTCCAGAGGTGTGGCTTGTACACTGCAGATTAGTAAAACAGAGAGAGATAAGTGTGAGTCTATAAACAACAGGTAAGTCTAAACATTTCTTTGATATTTTCTTGGTTGAAATGTTTATTCACGTGTGTCTGGCTGTTCCCAATTTATTTCTTTTTAATTAATTAATTAATAATTTGCTGAGAAGATGGTAGCAAAAACAGCCATTAAAATTAAGTTTTGAAATCACTGAATGGTGCTGCTGATACACACCAATGATATGTATGTGGGTACAGATGAACGTCTCAGATTGTTGAGCCCAACAGTTACTGTATCTATACTTTACTATATCCATACGTTCAGGTTTAAATTATCCAGCTTTTCACACAGAGAAAAAGAAACTTCATTATTAAGTAGATCCAAGTGTCTGTAAGACAGTTCTGTCTGGATAAGTGGGTGTGCAGTCCTGGTGTTGGTAATGTCATTTCCAAATGGGTTTTGAGGACTGTTCTGGAAGTCTGAGACCTGATTTGTTATTTAGTGCAGACTTGTCAAAGCTAGTGAGAGCATAACCCCGTGGCACTTCTACTGGGGACAAGGTGCTTGGTGTCTGGGTGAGTCAGGTTTAGTGGTAGGTCTCCTGCTGGCATTGAGACATTGGCAGACACAAAGTGTTGGAGAGGACACAAGGCAAAGCAGCATCATTAAAATCAAAACCAGGGTCAGCATGTCATGCAGCAGTGTATAGTCTGTGATGATGAGCGTGTGAGGCATTGAGGGAGAGACTACTGCAGATCTTGGGCTTGAAGCAGGTTCTACAATAAGTGCAGGATTTTGTGCTGGGCAGGATTTCCTCTTCCTTTGAACTTCTCATCAGCTTGTTAATTCCTCTTGCAGGAGTCAGCCAATCAAGGGCTGTTTCCTAATAATTGTCAGGAATGGTCGAAGTTGCAGAACCTCCAAAGGAGACAGCAGGTGATAACCCCTCCCAAGTCACTGCAGGGGTAGTGCCAGTGCCTTTCTGGTTGTCTGTGAGACCAGACATTTCCTGTAAGCACCAACAAAGAGGCAGCTGCATGGTTGGTGCCTAATGTCATTGAGAGTATCTTCTTGCCAGAAAAGTGTTTGATGCCAGTTCAAGGAGATCAGCTTCTTCAGAAGTGACGTATGTAGGTACCAGCTCTCAGATTGGCAATGGCAGCTTGATGGAAACATGCTCAGTTCCTGTGCATTTGAAATTCCTGCTAAGTTACAGGCATTTGCAAATTACATCAATAAGCAGTATGATATGGATGAGTTGTTTAGAAAAACATTTGCCAGGTTTCTTTGAAGATGTTCTTAATACTCCACGCTTTGAAGATGCAAGTTTCTGCTAGTAAATCAAGGGCTTAAATTCTTCATTATAATATTAGAAACAAATTTGCAAAAAGAGAAATAGAGCAAATTACATCAGGAACACTTCAGTAACTATTATTAAGGACCTTTCAGGTATAAATTAGCTGCGGAAGCCAAGAAGCAGTTGAGCACTGAGCTCCCTTCCAGGACGCTCTTCCCAGGAACACCCAGGGAGCTCCTGGCTATTGCCAAGTGGTAATGAAGCATCAAGCTTCACTGAACTTCCGGTGTAACTTACTGCACTGCACTTTTGTTCATATGATGCTTGTTAGTAAACAAATGAAACATTTGTTAAACCTGTTTGGTATTAATTTGGGACATGCAAAAAGTTCCTTGGAATGTTAATTTCCTATTTTTGGTTTCCTTTCCTGTCTAGGAAGGTAATTGAAGTGCAATTCTACCCAGTTATCCTGCATGATAAACTTCTTTTTTAAAAACTTGATGGCTTTCCAGCGTCATACAGACCATTTATGTTAAAAATCAGTACTCTAAGAAAGTGTGAGGGAGTGGCAATTACGAGCCTCCACCTTCAATTCTGAGGGGTTGCTTTTGGTCAAGGAAAGTTCTGTACTGAGAATGAATGCAGATAATTAGCGCAATTTCTTTTCTGTCATCCAGAAGAGCAGATACCGAAGTATTCATCTGGTTAACACTTTACCACCTCTTAATTGTATATGTATGGTATTCAGCCTCAGCTTTAAAGAAAGCAGGGAAATAGCATCACACAGTTTTTTAATCACTTTACCATGCCTATACACTTATCATGATATAGTTGTTTTCATGGGTGATTTCCTTCTTGACATACTCTCTTCCTATAAAGAACTCTGTGAATTTAGTATGAATAAATTAGCTTCACCACCCTGCACCCTCTATAAGCATTTCTTGGGGTTGTGATGTTTTTGTGGGTTTTTTTTTGGGGGGGAGTTGGATAAATGGCATCCCTACAGAACAGAATTAAGGTGTTTCTATTCTGTCAGCTGTGCATCTCCACAGCTGTTAAACAGACAGATTTAATGTCAAACTTGGTCTCTAAATTTCTGTACTTTCCAAAGGCTGCTATTTACAGTGACAGAATCTTCATCCTTTTCCCCACACCCCTACACCCCCCCACCTCCTTTCTTAAACTGTGGTTATGGTCTCTCAACCTTAAATCTAATTCAAATGTCTTCCTTTTGTTTGGAGAATGGTGCTATATTAGAAATGCATCTGATGCATATATTATGAAAGCTAAAGGGTTGAGGAGAGGAAGGGGGGCAAAGAGTGTGTATATGTCATTACAGTCATTTACCAAATGCTTTGCTTTGAAAGTCTAAACCGTATTCAAATGTAGGTTGTGTAGTCTTCTTTTGATTTTTCCAAGATCTTATCCTCTATTTTTTCTACTGTAGAAATAGTGACTCCCAAAAGAAGTGTAAAATAGCCTTGTGTGTGTATAGGAATTAATTTCTTTCCATTTAAACTAGTTGTCTTTAGAAGTTAGAAGTGCCCAATACACTTTATTAGATCACTGAGAAGCTAGGCACTGGTTATTCTGTATTTGAGAAGAGGAAAAAAAAAAAAAAGTTTTATTAAAGCCCCGTCTTGTTGGCTTTGTGTTGCTTAGCAGGTAAAACTATTCTTGGTAGTATATGAAGACCTCTTGAGGAGGAAGGGATCACAGGTCTGTGTCACATGTCTGTGGGCTGTTGAGCTGCCTTTGATCTAGCAGCTAGAGCTGAATTTTGTTTGGTGGGCTTTCACAGTTCCCCAAGGATGGTGTATTTTGAAACGTTCATTGCAATAGCTTACACTGCAGTCCGTGCAGCTCTTTGTGGACTCTTGAGGTGGAGGTTTGCAGAAATCACACTTAATAGCAATGGCTGCCCTGGCTGCCTGTCTGTATCTTTCCACAGTGGTTTCCAAAGTAAAGCTGAGAAATAAGCCATTGATGCCATGTTCTCCAAGGTCAATATCCCACTGGCAACCCAGACAAGGAAATAGACTCGATCTAGAAGTCACTGAATTGCCTTTTCTACCTGATCTAGTAATCCTGTCAATTCTGTCCATGCTAGAAAAGATTCTAATTCAAGGGCTACTCTGATTAGAGGATTTGGAGCCTCCATCAACAGTAGTGTCTTCAAATGCAAAGAGTATTTCTTTCACGCATTTATGACACACGTTGAGCTGGCAGGGAAGGATCAGTGGATGGGTAAATAATTCCTTGCATACTGGGCAGATGAGCTCTCTTTCGATCCCCTTAATGGTAACCGGGCTCTTCAGCCGGCAGCCCTCCGTCCCCGCATGCTTATATTGTAATGTGCCTTACGTTTCTGTAAGAGTGTTGCTGTCTGGTTTGGGAAGTAGGAAAAGGACAAAAGATATAAAAGCTTGCACTTTCATGGTTTTAATCCGTTTTTAAATATTTTCTCGGGCAGCTACTTGCTTTATATTGAATTTAAACCACTTGGATTTTTATTTCCTAATTAATCTTGGTGCATTTCTTTCAGTTTTTAGGCTATTGCAGTGCTACTCTGTAAGTACCCAAATTGCACTGCGGCATAGTTGCAGCACCACAAAATGCAGTTATTTCTGTTAATATCATTTTTGTCTGCGTGATGTATTAGGTTATTTTTTATTTGTTCATCTCTCTTGTCCTCACATCTACCTACATGGGGCTCTGCTCATATTCATCTTGGGGATTTCTTGTTCTAAGACAGTTATTCTTTACACCATTCTCACTATATCCTAGGACATGGGTATCTTCAGGTAGTGAGGTGGAGACAGGGAGAAACTGTGGTTTAAGTACTCCATCTCTCTTTAGCTGACAGTATGTTTTGAAGAGTTTTTCCTTGTGCTGCATGTTGAAGCAGACATCAGGCTTGTCTGTGTTTCAAGGATGGACAAATAAGTAGGGAACTGTAGTTGTTTTTCTGACCCTTCTTCCCACTTAACCAAGCAGAAATTCTATAGCGAAGAGAATCTCACCCATTATTTTGAATAGTAATGTTAATTGTACCTCATCCATTACCTAATCAGGTCATGCTTTATTTTGCTCAGTCTGAATTATCATTCACATTTGGTTAACCCAGGAATGCAGAGTAGTGACATTAAATACTTGGTTAATTTGAAGATCTTAAGATTCAGCAAATCAGTCTTTAAATATCAATAACAGAATGTTGGAGTGGCTGCAGCATTCTTCCAGCATTGTATAATCTTTATAATAGACTTGATTCCTCATATTAATGCTTTTTTTGGTATATTTCTTCCCATTTGTTCCCAGCAGAAATTTCAAGTTGAAATAGAGTGAGCAATATTTCCAAGGGCTTCAAATAGTAGGGAAATAGAACCATTTCACAAGAACGTTTTGACACACACACCCATTTGTATCCAAAAGAAAAACATATTTGCAGTTAAATAACAGTGAATATCCTTCAGTTCTGAAAAGTTCTTTCACTCTACCTGTCAAAAGCCCTTTTGGTAACCAGCAACCCTTCCATGATATACAGTGTATCTCCCACTTCCTCTGTCAAACAAGACATGATTTTACATTTGCAATTATTTTCTCATAGTTAATATGGTATTAAAGCTATCTACTGTACTTTAGCATGGCACTTAAATGCAAAGTGGGTTATAAAATTAGGTGACTGTTCTTGCAGTGATTGGTCTGCCTTTTAAATCCTTCCAGTGTGTCCATTCTCTGTGGTGTCTCATTGCCTTTCTGGGAGTCTCCGTCTGTCAAAGAACTGATTGTTTTAAGAGATGGATTGCAAAAGTTTGTTTTTCTCCATTTCCTGAAATGCTGCCTGTTAGGTTGGACCTACCTGGTCTTGGTAGGCTTTACAGAACTTAGGTGGCAACCCATCATCACCTGGCATTTTGCCAGTCCTGAGGGACTTGATAGCTTCACTGGTTGTCATCTTGTGAAACGCTTTTCACTTCATTGGTCATAGCTGCTATGTCGTGTCCATTCTGGCAGATACGCTGGCAGGTTAATTATCATCAGATGTATATGATCTGGGGGGCAAAAAAACCCTTGTAAACTGCTGACTGTATGAAGAGTTTCAATAAATAATTTCTAATCTGCAAGTGAAATACCTTTGCTGGCCTCGTGGGGTTTGTGCTGAGCCAACAATAATTTTCTTGCTTCTCACACTAGCTCTACTTAGTATATGTCAGAAAGTTGTGGTAAAATGATAGAATGAGTTAATACTTGGTCCTTGCAGAGTGCTATGGTAGTGCATTTGGCGTCTCTCTTTTTAACATTAAATGCTCTATGGATGTCTGAAATTCCCAAGTATTCTTTCTTCAGCAGTCTTAGAGCTGTCTCTTTGCAATGAATATTGTGTCCCACTTATGAATATACAAGTTGCTGAAGTTTGAACAGTGGAAGCTAGGTGGAAGTTAAAGGCCACTGTACACAAAATGTAGTCTGGATTGAAACTAGGAATCTTTAACATGGCAAACCCACAGATCCCAATGTATATGTGAAGTAACCCAGCCAAGTCCAGTCCGTTTTGGCACACAAGCTCATTGCCTGCCTTTCTCCTTCCTTCCAGCACTTGTTTTCTCCTCTTCAGCTGGCTGTTGGGAAGTGCTGTGGCCTGTTCAGAAGAGCTGCCACGGTGATTCAGCCATGGGGTGCACGTGAGGCGTGCATGCAGCAGGAGATGGCCCCTGTGCTGTCATTTGGCTACGTGTTACTCATAAATATCACATCTATTTCACTCCACGGTTTGTATGTGTGTGTGGAGAGAGGTAGCTGGTTAAGTAAAAAAATCTTGAGTAATTCAAATATCTTTTGCACTCACCACCAATATAAAATGGGTATAACAGTGCAAATTAACAAAACTATTAGCATGAGAGAGGCTGAGATCTCAATCAAGCCCTGAAGCCCACCATTTACTTGTGGCTAATGACTTTGCATGTCGTCAGTTTTGAATACCTGAGCAGTTGACAGGTGTCCTAATATTTTTGTTTAATACGGTTGGCTTGGTCCATATATGAATGTATAGATGAAAGAGATTTTATCTATGACTGCTTTATCAGGTGAAGGCCATATCTGGAGTTCTGTGTCCAGTTCTTGGCTTCCCAGCACAGGAGAGACGTGGGCATACCGGAGACTCAAGTTGAGCAAAGAGCCACAAAGACAATGAGACTGGAGCATCCCTCCTATGAGGAAAGGCTGAGAGCTGGGACTTCTGAGCCTGGAGAAGAGAAGGTTCAGAGTCATAATCTTAGCAATATCTGTAAATACCTGGAGAGAGGGTGCAAAGAGGATGGAGCCAGGCTTTTTTCAGTGGTGCCCAGTGACAGGACCAGAGGCAGTGGGCACACACTGAAACACAGGAGGTTCCCTCTGAACATTGGGAAAGACTTTTTACTGTGAGGGTGACTGAGCACTGGCACAGGTTGCTCAGGGAGGCTGTGGAGTCTCCATCCTTGGAGATTTTCAGAAGCTGCCTGAAAATAATCATGGACAACTGGCTCTGGGTGGGGGTGGCCCTGCTTGAGCAGGACGTTGGAGCAGACGACTTCTCAAGTTCCCTTCAACCTCAACCACTCTGTAAGTCTGTGATCCGTGGGATGTGACATGCTGGGATGCACAATAATTACATTATGTTTACTCAGTTAGCCAGAAATTCACATTTTTTGATTTTAAACCTGAAGTTTAAGTCCACACTTAAAAGTACTAATGTCTTCTGGTTTTTGTTTCCATGCAGTGTTTGTAGCTCATGTACTTACAGTAACACAGTCAAGTTGATACATAGTATGGGTCTGAATAAAGGTGAAGGAATGTAGAAATTAAATCAAAACAACCTTTTATTTACAATAAGTAGCCTCCTTTTAATAGGAGCAGCTTTACTGCTGCTATTAAGCTTTTGAATTCTCTGTTTTGTCTATATGATTGTTTTGCTGCCTTTCATTATAATTAATTGGGTAGATGAGTTTTCATTTAGAAAACAGTGGAATTTTTTCACATGAAGCCAATAGCAAGGGAATGCTGCAGAAAATCACTAGAGCCTCAGCATACAACCTTGTTTTGGTTTTAGGATAGAGTATGTGGAATTACACACAGCTGCAAGAAGAGTCTGAGAAGATTCTCAGACAAATTAGAATTTTTTTGAAACATCTGCTGTTTCTATCCACCTTCTCATCTAGCTAAAATTCAGTTTCGTGTTTCAACTACTGCCATGTACTTTTCTTTTGCCCTGACAAATGCAGTCTTGCTCATATCCATGGCAAATGCTCCTGCAAAGATTGTTGTCCCAGCTTGTCACTGAAGTTGGTGATGAATGTTGGCATCACTGGTTGATCAGAGACAGGAGCTGATATTTTGGTGAGAAATGAGATATGATAGGTAGGAAATGAATAGGTCTTGAAAGCAAAGGCAAGCAATATATGTGCTAGAGATTTTGTTACAGAGGAAGGGGAATTGGTGGAAGGATTAGAAGAAGAGTGACAGGGGCAAACTTTCCTTAGCTTCTGTGCTCTCAAACGCTGATGCTCTTCCCTGAAAGCTCCTGTAAACATCCTCCAGGCTCTCACGGTATCCTTCTTGGAAGTCTCCCTTGCTGTTGTGTCTGCAGAAACTTGGCAATCATGAGGTTAGGGTTTTGTTCTGACTTACACCACCTGATGGTTTCCTTGCGCTCTTGCTCTCTTCTAATATTCATCTGCTTGTACCTTCTTGTAGACTGCAGGGCTCATGCAGCTGGAGAAGGGAGCCTTTGCTAGCAGCCCTCTCTGCAACAAGGTTTATTCATCAGACTTTGCATACTGGAACTGTTAACCCCTATCTAACAAGCAACCCTTCCAGTCCTTTGCCTAAATGTTTACCTAGTGACCCAGCCTTAAAATTAACTAGATGGCTTCTTACATAAATCTTGCCCCACTCCAACAGTCCCTACCAACCCTTTGCTTGGCAATTTGTTGTAAAATCTGGACCTCCCTTTCTGATTAGTCTCTGCAGCCTTGTCCTTAGCCATAACCCCTGCAGTACAGCCATCTGTCTAGCTTGATGATACTTTTTTCCTTGTAAATCCCTGTCCATCCCTAGTGGGTCATGTAAATCATTTAGCACGCTGCTTGTTGTACAGTTCTTTCATAAGCATATAAAAGGAAGACAAAAGATGGAGATTCCAGTACACAGCAGAGTTAATGGATGCAGGAGGAGGGGGTATGCAATTAGGCAGTATGAATAGGTTATAGATAAGGAATACTGGTGTCTTGCACCTGGAGAAAGACAGTCAAATCTCAAATACCTCTGCAGCAGATTAAGAGGAATTGGGAATAGTAGAGCTTTCTTCCCCTTCAGAGCCACGTTTGGCTTGAAAAGATTTTTTTTAGCTCACAGGCATCACTATATAGGAATAGCTGTACTCTTTTCCAGATTATTTCAACAGTGCGGTCACTTGTCATCAGCACTGAGCTGGCTCATATGCCCTGGTGGCCATTGGGCTGACTGCATGCAGAAGGACATGGGTGTTAGTGTACTGAACTCCTTGAGCCCTGGTTCCTTGAAGGCACAGTAGCTCAGCTCAGGGCTGGCCTCCAGTGCCTGAACTGAGCCGCCCTCTCCCTCAGTTTGCACCATAGTGTCACAAAGGGCTTACACTGAGCAGGAGCTGATAAGCCCTGATAGCCCAGCATGATCTCGGTGGTGTGCCCCACCTTCCTACTATGAATTTGGTGAGGCTTTTTTTAGTGGGTGCCCAGGCCATGGGCTGTCGTGCTCCTGCTGTGAG
Source organism: Falco naumanni (assembly GCF_017639655.2). NCBI lineage: Eukaryota > Metazoa > Chordata > Aves > Falconiformes > Falconidae > Falco > Falco naumanni. The sequence continues at coordinate 58,786,991 of NC_054056.1, read as the reverse complement.
CTTGTCCCATCACTGGATAGGTGATGAGCACTTGTTTCTCTTTCATTCAGTGCAGCTGCGACTGGTCCTGTGTTGGTCTTACAGAGATGACCACTCTTCCTGGAACATCCTTGGCACAGCCAAATAGCTGGATGAGAGGGAAAATGCCCCCTAATTGTCTGTAAGTGAACCATTCCAGTTCTAGAGGAATGTTTAAGGGGAAAAAAAAATAAAAATTAAGTGTTCCATATTAAGTTTCAGCTTGATTGCTCATCATGATTGGCTTAAACCCAGAAGTCTGATGCTTAATATTCTTCCTGAATCTTTAACTGTTGTAACTCTGGACAACCTTCTGATCTGTACAGATGTCATCATAAGCTTTGTGAAATTCTTACCCTCAGCAGTGTCTAACAGCCAATTCTACTGTCATTTGCATATTGCAGGGAAAATTGTTTTTTTTAATGAAAGTAGTCAACACTGTTTCTCAAGGCCTGGTAAGCCCCATGGTTTAGATTTGATCGAGTTGTAAATTGCTCAATGTCAGCATTTGTAGGGACCACAGAGTTGTAGAATGGCATGGCTCTGTGCATGCAGAATAAAGCTACGTGCTTACATGGTATTTTTTATGCCTGAAACAGTGAACAAATAGTAATACTCACAACATATGGAAGGGCAGGAGACTCCTTTGTTTTGAATGTGTGAAGCTGAGGAAGGGGTGGGGGGAATTAGCAGAACGTGGAAGAGAGTTCCACCTTTCAGCTAGAGTTTTGGTCTGTTAAGTGATGTGGCCAGATTTCAAGTCAGAGGACTCTTTTAAATCATGCAAAACACCTGAGTCAAGCTATTTCACAGAGGATTGTTGCTAATTGTTAATGACCTATTGAATATTTTAGATGAACAAAAGTACATGGTTGGAAGTAAAATTGACTGAAAGGGCTAAATCAAGAAAAAGTCCCTTACCCTGAATGCAGAAGTTCACCTAAGATGTTAGGGACATCCTGTTGTTTGAAATTAATCAACACAGGAGACAGCACACTCAGCTTTGTTATAGAAGAAAAGCATTGGTGTAGATGTTCCTCCTAACTTCCATGATTCTGTAGCAACTATGACACACTCAGTTATTTTTGGTTTAAAATGTTGCAAACACTAAGACGTGAAAGATTTTTGTTGATGGCATAACATGGAATGGAATAAAATCTGTTGCATCAGAGAGGTGCTAGTATATATAGTATGCATGGATGTTAACCTAAACTATATATGGCATAAGGTCTCCTCTTACTAGACAATTGTACCATTGTCTAGGATATGCTAAAATTCCTTTGATACTTTACTGACAAAATTGAACCTTTTGTCAACTACAGTTACAATTATGCTGAAAAATTAATTTTATACCATTATCTTTTAAGTTACAGCATGCCTAATTTTGTCTGTGTAGCTCAGAATAAAAGAAATCGCAGATGTGTTATGGGAGCTGAAGCTGTGTGCTGAGTTAGGACATGATCCATTCCTGGGAAGCATGGCTGGGTCCTGTGGGAAGTCTAGGAAACAGGATAGTCCTTAAATACTCCTTTGACTTGAGCCTAATTTTCATAGACAGCATATGTTTTACTGAGCATTTTGGAGGACTTTGCACTTGAGATACAGTTTTCCTTATTTGATACTCCGGTGAATATTGAGGAACCTTTTATCTTTTGCTTCCTGGCTGAATGCAACTTTAGATGATGCTGTGAATAGAGTGTGTGCCAATCTGTAATGAAATTTCCAAGTACAGTTTATGTCAGGCACAGGGCTTTGACCTTCCTGTTTTGTTTTTGTAGGAGATGTGCAACAGCAGAGTCTAATCTTCCTCTTTCTAAAGTCAGAGCTTGTTTGGTGAGGTTTTCAAAATACTCCAATCTGATAAATCTATCTGACAAGATTTATGAACCCGTTAATATTCCTTAAATTAACTTAAGACATCCAATCATCTTGAGAGTTATGCTTACACAATATCATGTTGGCCATTAATTTGATTTCATATCTAGCTACACACAGTCTTTGAAAAGTTTTATGCAACACATGCATTTGTATACTTTTATCTGTAGTATTGAGCTACTTAACTGAAAATTGTTCTCAGCACTATCTCTTCTTGGTAGGGCCCAACATGTCTGTACATACTGTGTGTGACTGCGCTATGTTCTGTCCTACCTCTGCTTCATCTTTACTTTTCTGTTGCACAGGACAGAACTGTGACTCTTCGGGAAATATTAAAGAGGGTAGAGCATTCCTCTGAGGACTGTTGTGCATGTAGAGATGTTGGCAACTGTCAACTTCAAATAGTATATACAGTCTTTTAGTAGACATATACTAACCACCAACAAACTGCAGATTCTGTAAACCAGGGAGTAATATTTATCTGGTACGTTCCAAGTAAGCTTTAATTAAAGTCCTTGAGTGAAAAATACTTTGATACACACACAGACTTACCCGTTTTGCTGTTAAATGTTTACATTTATATGCAAGGCTTCACTGTGGTAGTATATATCTCAGCAGGCACCTACAAATACATTGCATGCAGTGATTTATCAGCCTATACAGTGTTATTGCATAAGTGTACACTATGCAAGTAACACATCAGCCTGACTTAAGAGCTTAAGCCTGGCACCATCCCAGTTCTTCCAAGTGGCTACAGAGTCCAGTAAACTAACAATGTATCTGTGTCTCCACAGCAGAAAGTTCTCTGTCCTTGATCAGTGACTGACTTGAATCAGTTGCTAGTGAAGCAAAAACATCTTTCAACAGCATTACTAAGCTGCACTTGAACAGCAGATGCATCTCTGCAGCCTGGGCAAACCACCCGTCAAGTCTGCAGAAGCTGCTGCAAGCCATTGCATCTGCAACCTTCCCTCCTGCCCTGACCATCTCAGCTCTTGGAGGGCGATGGTGTATGACCTGTGACAAGGATGGCCCAAAGTAAAAACGTCCGCCAAAGCTTCAGAAATAGTTAGCAACAGCAGTACAAGGCAGTAGCTTTGTTTTGTAGGGGCATGAACCCTTCTTAACTGAGCTGTCCTGCTTTGCTCGCTGCTGGACAGGCATATGGAAGGTCGGATTAAATTCCACTGCTCCTCCCTGCTCTCTTCTCCCTACTGAAGTCAGTGGACCGTGCTGCTGGGTGTGGGGCTGACATCCACATACATCCATGGCCTCGTCTTAAGGACAAGTATCTGTGTTTCCCTCTTAGCCGTTGAAGTGTGTGGTCACTTTGATGAGGAAGACTGGGCTTGCTAACTGTCTGCTTTGTGGTCATTGTCTAGAGGTGTGCTGGGCCAGTGAAACTGGCTTTTTGAAAGCCTAATGCAGTTTTAATGACAGCTGTACTCCATTCCCTGAAGTTTTTTCTGGGTTTTTTCTGTTTGTTTTTAGTGTCTGTAGAACAGATTTTAAACTAAATGAACAAAAGCGGTGCAGAGCTTAGCAGGTCTGGGAGGATCCTGGGTATATCAAAACCAAATGGGAACCAAGACTTTTACCAAAACCTAGAAAAATAGGGGCTGCAAGTCTCCTGTGAGTTGCCTGGCTGGCTTTCTACCTCCAAATTATTTCCATACAGCAAGTTTAGCAGGGATGGACCCAACAGGCATTGGTTGGGAGTCTCCAGGATTTCTTTGTATGATTGTAACTATTGTATTTTCCATCTTGGATAGAAAAGTGTGCTTTTTATTGTTAACAGTATTTGGCATGATATCAGCTTTAAAGAGAAGCTTCTTCAGAGAGAACCAGACTATGAAAAGAATATACCTGTCTGTGTCTAACAGAGGTAGACAGGCCCCCTTCCTGCAGGAAAAACACTTGTTTCCATTTTTCTGTGGTGATTTGCCAAGTGGTCTGGATGGGAAGAACTTCTCTGCCCTGTTCTTTGCTCCCATCTCTGGTGTGGCTCTGGCCAGCAGGCTCAGCTGCTCTCTTGGCTGAAGATGCTCCGCTGCTCATGGCAATGATACCCTGACAAAACACGGTTGACTCAAATCAGACCAGCCTCCTCCCTGAAAAAGAAAACTTTCAAGTGAGAAATAAGTCTGATCACTTTAATCTCTTTATGTCTTCCTCTGTGCCTTCCCTTTTAAATTAAAGCACACAATCTTGATCTTCTGTCTTACTTGGAAATGGAAATCTGAAGGAGTGGTGGGGGGGAGTGGAGAAATAATGATGAAGGAAGAGATAAATGTAGCAAAGGTGGAAGTGATAGTTTATTCATGGTGTTACATCTCTGTTATCTTGATCTGGCCTACTTGAAGACTGGGTTTTTTCCCATCCGAGCTCCTTTGATGAGTGTTGATGGTTCTCTCCCACTGCTGTGGCTGTGGCCCGATCCTCTCGCCCCATTTCCCTCACAGTCAACATCCACAGGATGTATATTATAATTCGTGTGGATGGAAGTAGAAGCAGCAAAAAATAACCTTCCCTGGCATGGTAGGCAAACCATCCATCTGTTTTCCACCAGCTCCCACATCTCCTGTTTCTGAAGATACTGCACCTATTTTGCAGCTGACTGCCAGGCTCCAGCTATCATGCTGGAATCAACAACCCAGAGATTCTCTTCTACTTCTTATTACCTTTCCTTCCAGGAGCAGTTCCTTAAGCCCAACATATTTCTGGAAATCTGCTGGCTTTGATTATTACCTTTTATTTAGAGAAGTATGAGATTTGTTTTATTTCATTTTGTTTTGTAGAGAGACTTTCAAAGGCAAGGCAATGTGGAGATAGCTTTCCATTCTTGCTGCCAATTTTCTCATGCTGTTGGGGATTTATTTAGGCTTTGTTTTGAGGCAGAGTTGGTTGGGGTTTTTTTCACCTCTCTGGTATGGCTAACACCAACTATTAAAATTGTGAGCCAATCTGTTAAAATCATGATTAGTTTAAAGATCACGAGCCTTTAATAAACAGGTTATTTTCTTGAGGCTTTGCAGCCTACTTGGGCTTTTCAGGCTTTTCTGTGTAACCTGCTGGAGGCCTTCTGTAATGGAAGCAGATTCCAAGGTAATCAGTTGTTTTTAAAAGCTATGACTTTAAATAGAACATCGTGAGACTTGAAATAAAATTGCAAGGGTTGGCAATGCTGAGTCTCTTATTCTAGAAGCTTTACAGTATTTTAAGTGCTTCTGTGAGACATTTAGAGCAGCACTTCCCCCTCCGGCCCCCAGATGCCTCATTTGAAGCAGTTCATGCAGCTTGCAACATGGCTCTGTCAGGGTTCACAGAGACTCCAGCTTCTTTCCTATGTGACCCAGACGTTCTGTCCCCTGAAATGTGCCAGACAGACAAGAGGTTACTTTGAGAAATAGTTTGCACTTTTCCCAGACTCTGCTGCTCAGCTTCTTTTACAAATATATAGCTGAGGTAATGTCACTGTAGATAGTTATTTGTACATTTTTTCCAAAAGCTGAATGTTTAAGCTAAGAAATTCAAGAAATTTTGTTGCAAATTCATTTTTCAGGTTTCCTTCTGTCTCTGCTTTAGAAGCATTAATTAGGACTGTTTGACAGCATAAAGAGTCTTTTGACTGAAGCAGAACCAAAGGACTTCCTCGGCAGTGTACAAAGAATTTGCTTGAAGGTCTTCTGACAGCAGCAAAGCGGGGTTTTTTGTTGTTGGTTTTTTTGGATTTTTTGGTTGGTTTTTTTTTTTTGCAGGTGAGCATGGTTGTGTTACCCCTCACTTGCATTGAAAATAGTGTTAGTTACTAGGCAAATGCCGTAAAAAATCATGCTGTTCTGTTCCAAGGCACCTTTTTACCCCCCAATGGAATTGTAACATAATACTTTCTTTCCAGGTATCTTTGTCCGAGTTGCAATGTAACAATAGTGATTGCACGCTTCATTAGTCTTCACATGAGGTTTTCAGACTTAAACATTTACAGTAGTACAAGGTATTCTGCTGTAGTTCATTACGATGTCCTTTAGGAAGCTTGGGTTTGAGTCAAGAGTAGTAGTGCCTACCAGAACATTTTTTTTTCCTAGATGGTGGTGGAACTGGAAATGAATCAGGTTATTCCCAGTTTGTTGGATCTTCTGTAACACCCACCACCACCACCACCTTCAGGAGCCTCACATGGAGAGTTGCTGCCCGTCCCAAAGTCCGTGTCTCATGTTTGCTTGGTGGAGTTTCTGCTTTGCGCAGGTACTTACAGGTGTCAGCAAAGGCGAGCAGAGACTGCTCTGTAGCCTAACAGATGCACTCGGGGAGGCCCAAGGTCAAGTATTTTCTTCAAAGCTGGCAGAGGTAGTTTTCCATACTCTAGGTAAGTGTTCTCTGTTTTGGAAGGAGTTTTCATTTAGGTTTCTTTTATCATCCTTCCCCCTCCCCCCTATCATTTACTTCTGCTTAAAGGAAGAACAGTTAACGTTCCTATTTTTTTCTGGGTTTGATAGTCATTTATTGTTATTGAAAATTTAGCACCTTTTACATGCTCTGCAGTTAGAAATAGCAACAGAAACTCTCTGGAAACCAGAGCACTGTGCAATAGTAGAAACGGTGAAACAAGGCAAGGTTGAAGCGACAACAAGTCGTAAAATGGCTGAGCAACCTGTGTGCTGTACAGCTGCATGGAAGCCTTCAGTCTGCCTCAGAGTGTTGAAATGAAAAAAAACCCCAAAAAACCAAACCCAAAACAGAAAGTGAGGAATGCAGCAAGGGCAGGAAACAGAGATAGAAAGCGAAGTGACTTTCTCACAAACTGCCTAAGCATTAATGCCAGAACCTCCCTACCCGATCCAACCACCCTGACTTTAATCCTGCCCTAAGTCCTGTGCCATACCCAAGAGCTGTATACTTAAACTGAAAAGTATATTTGCACACAGCCAAAACCGTGATCTTCCCAGTGACACAGCACACCGCATAAACTGATGTCTCCTTTGTTAGTCATTTCTTGTGTACATTTGATGGGATGGTCCTGGCTGAAATAGAGTGCTAATGCCTTCCTAGTGACTCCTGCTTACCCCAGCTGGATGTGGAGTTGAAATGGGAGGCAGATGTACACCAGCTCTTCCCTTATATATTCTGTTTTTTCAGAATTTTAATTTAAGACACATTTGGAATGAATGTGAGACATTCAGTACCAGCAACAGTAAAGACCTGACTTCAGTCTCGCATAACCAGAGACTTTGGTAAACTGGTCTCAGGGGCAAGGAGGCATTGGGGCTTGCATCACCAGCTCTTTCAACTTGCATCAATTCTCTCCAGGATATGGCCCCTTAAGGACTCTTCTTCCAAGCGCTGGATTATATGTTTACCAAAGACTGTCACTTTTAGTCAAGATGGGGGAGGCTGTAATTGGTTTCATTTTATACAAATTCAGTGTAACTCTGATGAATTGCAAATTTGTTGAAGCATCAGGTACCCTGATGCTGTAACGAAACATAATTTAATTTTTAACTCAAGTTTCATTCAAGAACACATTTTTTTTAATATTTCAGGTTGATTTTTCTGTCTATTTGTTTAGCTTTTAAGTTGGAAGCTGCCTCAGCATATTATATGTCCTGCTGTAGTGGCACTTTTTGGCTAAGCTCACGGGAAGTTTTAGAGTTTGCTGCCTCCTGAGAGCGTAACTCAGTAAGACAGTGGTTTCGTTGGCAAAGTCAATGCAAGAGCCTTCTGGCTCTGTGCATCTGCCTGCCATCACCAAGGTTTTGGCAGTATGACTGTTGGCAGGGCTGAACTGCTGAGCTATCAGTGAAAATATCTCTGTGGAAAAACAACTCTACAGGAAAAAAAGGTACTGGATATTGTTACACTGGATCAATTCTGCGATGTAGGATGGTGGCACAGACAGTTGAGGTGGCTAGCTGTGGTGTGAGTCCAGGTGAGTGGGACCCTTTAAACCTCAGCTCAGTGCCGTAGCCAGCAATTTGTCAAATGTTTCAGCACTAACGGTGGGAGTGTATTATGGAAATACCATAAGCCAACCAAGACACAATTACAGGCTTCTGTGATTTCCATCAGTTGTCAAATATTCCCCAAGTTAAAGTTTTCATGTTAAAATAAGTAAATGTTAAATTAATCAGAGTGATTACTGCATCATTTTCAGAAAGACGGTTAGCTGCTGGTATTTGTAGATCACTGATTCATCTTGGAGATGCAATGTAGCAGGGAGTGTGGATACATCCCTTGGAAAAAGAGGCATTTCGGCTGTGTCCTTTAAAGCCTTTCTTCCCTTCAGATACACTCGTGACAAAAACACTTTCTGAAAGATATTCAGTGGTGGTTGAAAGCAGAAGATGAGTTTATGCTGCAGGTTGTTAAATGTATTTACAGCCTTTTTGGGGAGCTCAGTGGGAACTGTGCTATGGTTATTTATTGGTCTGCTTCAACAGCTGCTGGTTGAAATTGAAGAAAATCTATTGCCATGATTTGCAAAAACATTATAGATTGCTTGTGTTGCGATGAGTTATGAGAGGCAATTTGAGTGAAACCAAACACATGTTGGTAGCTGTAGTATGTCAGGAGAAAACACGTAGTTTGCAATATTCAGATAATCAATATGAATGGATCTGCAGTTTCTTAACGTATAAAAGTAGTCTTGTTTGCACTGATTTCTCAATTTCCTTTGTGATTTCTCAGGCCTGGCCAAAGGGACTGAAGGTTCTGGTTTCAAATTTGAGTCAGTGGTGGTGACTTCAGATGGTGCCTTCCAGCCACTCTTTGCTGCCCTGAGCTGTGCAAACACAGGTGTTTCCAGGAACTTATCTGGCAGAAAAATAATTTGGAAAAAGAGCAAAGAGCATTAGAGCAAGTTACTGATCGATCCATGTACCCAGTAGTTTAAGCATGCACTTCCGCAGATTCCCATTCTTCTGGCAGCATGCAGTTCTTTGTCAATTCTTTCAGGTTCACCTTTGAAAGAAAGGGATGAAGTTGGCAAAAAAAAAGATTTTTATGTGAGTCCCTCTGACTGCAGGCAGTATGCAATATGGGAAGCCCCATGAAAATAGAAAGACCTGTTTGTGAATGCCCGTTTATATTCCCTCACTGCAGCAGTGATCCTTTGGCGCTTTGTCCACAACTTTTCTGTTCACTGGGAGCATTGCCACTGGGAACCTTGCTCTCTGCTTTTTGATTTCTCTCCTGTGAAGTGGCCAGAGAGGTGAAGAGCACCTTCAGGTGACTGGTTGCTTGCCCAGCACAGACTTGGTGTCTGAACTAGAAAGAGTAGTTTGCCAGTAAATCTTTCCTGTGGGTATGCTCATCTGAAAGGAGAGTCCTTGCAGTTATTGAGAGTTGCAACTGTTGTCACATCCAGGACGTTCCTACTACTGGTGACTGTAGTGCCAAGGTCATGGCGCACAGCGTTTCTGAAAAATGAAGACTGTTGAATAAATAAAAGTACATTAACAAGAAATAGAATTTGTAGATCATACAGGCAGCTAGCCAGATTACAATGTGTGTGAGAATGTGTGTGTAATTATGTTGTTTCAAAAGATGAGCTAGCTCTGTAGGGCAGGGACTTTCCTCGTATGCTATTTAATTTTATTCACCACATTAAAAAAATGTAATGTTGGAATTCAGTCAGTGCCTTCAGTGATATTTTAGTTTTCCATTGCATTTAAGGATAAAGTTGGACTACGGAAGTCTTTTTCTGCTGTGTTTGGTACTGATCCTTGTCAGCAGGATACTGTGTTTGGTTTTAGCTCCCTCACTTCATGAGAGACAGAACTGAAGCAGAAAAAGTTCTGAATGATAAGGAATTTCAAATAGGTAAGCACAAAGAAAAGATTGAAAAAATTGGCTTGCTTGGTCTACAGAAAAGGAAACCAGAAGGGACGTTAAGTCTTTGATAAGCAAAGTGTCAGTATTTAAGGGACAGTGATCAATGGCTTGCCATAATTTCCAGAGGAAGCAATCAATCTTAGGTGCCACAGAGGTGATTTAGGCTAGAAGTCTGTAAGACCTTTCTGTTGCTGAGATGGTTAAACATCACCAGTGGCTACCTGAGGCTTACTCAATGCAGTGTCCTCACTAGAGGTGAGAACAGCTTAGGTAATCGTCAGTCATAGGCAATCTGCATGCACTTGATCCTACCTTAAAGCAGGAGGTCAGACTAGTTAATCTCTAAATTCTTCAGCCCCATATTTCTATGTTTTTCTGCATGAATAAAAACCCCTACAGCACCCTGTGGCTAAAACAGAGGAGTTTGTTAGATCACTGTCTGCTTTCCACGTCTAATTTTATCTTCGTCTGCGCTTGGTCTTGCTCTATCTCCGGCCACATGTTCTAGCGTACTTCCTTGTGACAGTTCTCCTACAGCTGTGTGGTGACCTAGACTGCAGTGCTGACCCAACAGGAAAGCAACCCAGTAAGGGAGATTGGTTTAATGTGACTTATTCAACCCATGTAGCCATTTAGTAGATACAATGCAAACATTTATAGTGGTGATAGCTTTTGTACTCTTGTCAGGAATGTTGATTAATGAATAATGCAGGATACAGTATCAAGTCTTCTGGAATTTTCTTCAGCTCTTAATAATGACTTGGGGAAGTCACTTAGCAATTTTATCTTGTTTTCTCATCTGCAAAATAAAAATACTTGTCTAACTTGCAAGAACTGTTGCACAGCTCTTAGAATTAAGTTTTAGGAGTGGGTGAAAGTCTGAAAATACAGTATTTTTTTAAAGGTCAAAACAGCATTTTCTGATAATTGTGGTACAAAATTAACTTGAGCTGACACAATTTCTTATCTCTATGCCAAAGTAATTTGTCTCCTGTGAATGTAGAAGGTAAAGTCAGGGTATCCAGTCAAAGAGGTATTTCTTAGACATTTATCACATTGAATGCAGCCTGTATTTTCTCCTTTTTATTCTCATCGTGTAAGGAGAGGATTAATATTTTCCCAGCTGGTTTTGCCTACACTGGAGCACTTTATGGTCAAAATGCATTGATTACTATGGAAAGGCTGGAAAGCTTTGAACAATTCAAAAATGCAAGCTGTAATCAGGGGGTTGTGATCGTGCTGTCATTCTGCGCAGAGAACTGGAGAGGTCGGAGCCACATGAGCTGTAAACACACTGTGTCATCCCTGCTTAGGCTCTCACAACATGAAAGCCCTGATTGGTGGTTTTGGCACATTTTCCTGAAACGTCATTGGTGTAGATCCTACTAAGCCAAAGAAGTAAATAGGTTTTGATCCTGTGTAGCTCCAGTGGGAACAGAAGTTGGGAATACAAACACAAATTCAAGTTGGTTTTAGGAGCAATGCTTGGCAGCCCATGCGTAAAAACGTTGAGCTTCTCTCTGGTGGCAATGGGCTGTGTGCTGGTAGGATGTGTCCTGTAAATGTATCTGACGACATGTAGGCTTCCTCCTGGGCTGCAGCAGTATTTATATATGGATGATTGAGTATGGTCACCTAGGCGTTTTGAAACACCAAGATATCAGTTTGACCCTCATATATAAACATTCGTGTCAAATGCAGCAGTAAATACTGAGCTCTCAGTGGCTACCTGTCCTCTAACTGTATACTTGTAGGATGCTTTATCTGTGGTTTGGCCAGCATGGTGCAGACATCCTGGATTACGACTTTTAGCTGATATTGCTCAGGACTTCAGTGGAATTTCACTGTTTGATTCTTCCTGAAGTTAGTATCCACTTTATGGTGCGTTGTCATTGCTGGTTTGTAGTTACCAACTCTTGCCATCTTCCTCTATAGTCATACATTGATTTGCATTTTCTTTAAAACCTGTCTTCCAAGGCTACTGATTATAGAAATAGTTATGAATTTTGGTCTCACTGAAAAGAAGTTATTTTCCAGCTCTCTCAGTTGCAAAGAAAAGCTTAAACACATGATCCCTGAAGGCTTTGAAACTAGATAAAATTCAAGAAAAAAGATGTAGGAATCTTTAAGCTCTCCTGATAGAAGCACTGCCTTAATTTCTGAATAGTTTGAGGTGGTAAGTCATGTTATGATGTTTGATTCCTTATAATACTTATTTGTTAAATATCTGTGTGTTTGGCTGTGTTTTTAATCAGTGCCAGCTTCAAGACCTAAAATGAATGACTCTAGTCATTCACGGATATTTTTTTCCATTGATGACAGTATATTCAAACACAGACAAAAATATTAATAACAAAAAGCTTTTTTTCTTCCTGTTCTTACTGATAATGCTTCTTAAGTATATTGGTAACTTTTTTGCTGTCCTTAGATTTTCTGAATAATACCTTTAAATGTAATTAGTAGGCTGCTTACCGCTGCTTCACATTCTCTCCTGAAAGATGCTAACCAAAATGAGTTGTTAGTGTAATCTCCCTAGCTTCACATCTGTGCTCTGTATACAGAACGTCTTATGTCATAACTGTTCTTGAAATACAGTTGAACCCCATATGGATTTTCCGGTTAGTTGTTAGCAATTGTGGTGAGCACTAGGAAATCCAGCAAGAACTCTACAGGACTGTGGTGAGAGAGGGCCAGCCCCCAGATAGACCCAATGTGCAATTTTAAGGATTTCCTATGGAATTTTGTTAATAAAAGGTTTGCTGACTTTGAACTAATGAGAAATAAATGTTGCTTCAAAAGTCGTTGACAAACCTAACTAAACTCAGCCAGAAACCTCTCAGTTTTGCTACCTTTTCAGGCCAAACAGTGCCTCTCTGTATATGTAGTTCTCAGCTGTAGTTCACTGGCTTGACAGCTCCTCTTCTTACCAGGAGTTCTGATTTAACACTTTTGGGAAATTTTGGGAGACAAAAGGAAATTTTATTACATGCAATGAACTTACAAACATCAAGATGCAATATGAATGCTAAATTAGTTTAATTTAACAGCACCTTTTTGTTAGTTATTTTGTGAGTCCATTACTATTCTATTAACTTGATGATTTTTATGCAAATAAACTTTCCTGTTTAAAAAAAGAAAGAAAGAAAAGGGCATTGTTCCTATGTAGCTATGTTTCTTACCAGGCAACTGCAAATGTGGTAATGCAGTGATATGGCTATCCTTTTAATGTAAGGTCTCTAGACAGTACTTCACTGAAGGGTGTAGACATGCTGTTAGAGGATCATGTTTCCATAAAACAACAGAAGCTTAAGTTAGTGCATTAGGTTTGCTAAAACACGTTTGCTTCCACATCTTAATCTTGTTTTCATTGGATACAATCAAATACTTTATCATTGAAATAACAAAGTATGTCAGCAAGTAATTGTATTTGCAAATTTCAGGCCATAATTATGAGAGCATATGCAAAATTACGGGCAAGGAAAGGGTAACCCAGTTAAGATGAGACTGAAAATTGGGCTTATTACATATACATGCTTTTTGAAACAGACAGGGAGAGGCAACACTTTCCCTGGAAAGAAAGAAGTCAGCATGGTGCGGGCATTGCTCTTTAATGTGCTTTGCCCGTACAAAGGACTACTTTTTTGTTATTATTTTAATCCTTTTCCAATTGAAGTTTTCATTTTGGGACAGTGACAGAAATGATTTGAAAACAAATTGAGAAATAAGAGCTGTAATGATACTAGAGCTTTTCTTCTGTTTAAAAGTTAATGTTTTAACAGCTGAAGTGAAGAGGCTGGAAAATAAGTAAAGCAAAACCTCAAAAGCAAGAAAATAACCTTACCTCTCATTAGTATTCAAGCGAATCTGCAGCATAGGACCTTTGTCATACAGCTATTTATGGGAATAGTGAGCTAGTTGCAGAGCCTTCGCACACTTCCCCAGCAGAGTAGGAAGGTACATTTTGGAGAATGCTACAAAAGTGCAAATGGGAATAAAACTGTCTTTTCCTCTGCGTTTCGGAATGTACATGTCTGATCTGGGTGGAGAAAAAAAAAAAAAAAGAGAAAAAAAAAAGGGTTATTTTATTTTTAGGGTGAAAGAGATCGTTTTTCTAAACGCAAACACCCCTTTGTTCCTTCAGTCCTTTCTACTCCAAATACAAGCCTCCTGACCAAAGCTGAGCTTCTGTTCAAGGTGTAGGGAAAGGGCTGCCATTCCCCCCGTGGGTCTGGTCAGTGCTGCCTCAGAGCGGGTTGGAGGCAGCATTTCAGAGACTGGAAGCTGCTTTGCCCTCAAGTCTCCACATGCCAACTCCACGCTGCTCCTAGCTGGGAGCTAGCAGCTGAGCTGAAGTTTGTAACTCCAATTCCATTCTCAGTAGCACTGGCAATGTACTGGGTGGTCAGTTTGGGTCTATTTTTAGGTTATGAATAAGGATTACGTGTTTCAGCTGTCTACACCTTTTGTTTAACACCAGACTTCTTTCCTCATTTACAGTCTAGGCTGACTGGGAAATGTGAGTGGAAAAGGTTTCTGAAATCTGTGGTTTCTTAACATCAGAATAGTGAGGTTTGGTTTAGGTTGCATGGCAGTCTGACACAGAAGGCTCACTTACTGCAGAATAAGTCTCTTGAGTTTAATTTTATTTGCATGCCACATTCCTTAGAGCAAATAAAAAGTGCGAGTTTTGAAATCGTTTAGATGGATTTTCCCCAAACCTCAACAAAATCTGTGATCTCATTGTTCATAACTTGCTTTGTTAAATTCTATACTTGGACTATGCATGACAATGTTTGCCACTGCACTTCTTACAGCTCTGTTAAGTCTACATATGTAGTTTATTCTGTCAAGATGTTTTTCTTATCCTGGCTTGTTAGTGCAGTAAACAGTTTTCACCGTTGCGGCAAGCTGTTTTGTAAAGGGTTATCTGTTGTGACAGCCTCAATCTTTACCTGTTTCTTCAGTGAAACATCCAACAAATAGTCTTTGTATTTGAACGTGCATTTTACATATTGCACTGCACAAAAGCCATGTGTTTATTTTGATTCTAGTATAGTACATTTTGTATTCTATATGATTCCTGGATGATACTTAGCTTTATTTTCTGCTGTGCTAGCTCATGCTGCTTTAGCAGGGTCTGTTGGCTTGTGCTTTTCACCTCTAGGAACTCCTCCTATGTTACTCCTCCCTTACGAACACATCCCGAGGTTGGAGCCCGTTACAGGAGGCACAGTGCAAACATATACAGAGAGGCACTGTTTGGCCTGAAAAGGTTGCAATCTAAAAATGAGCCTGATGATGTCTAGACAAGACTGTAAGTATTTAGTACCTTTACAGTGCTTTGCATCTTCAAAGCACTCTGCAAACATTAACTGATTAACATAACTGCGCCATCTGTTTTGATGTTTACATTTTGTGCAGGCAAAATTCCTGCTTTGCTTTATTACCTCTTGCAGGTATGTGGCTGTCATTATTATGGCCCTTCAGAGGATGGTAAAGTCAGGTCCATGCACGTCTACAGTAACATTTTGCCTTAAAACTCAAGCCAGTGCCATTGGGGCCCCCCTCTCTGACCTGGCTACAGCGGCTGGGATTATTTCCCTCTGAAATTTCAGCCTCTAGTCTGTAGAAACTGTTGTTCCCATGGCTGCCGGAGGCTGCTGCCTCTCTTGTCGCTTTGCTACTTAACTGTTTTCTCCCCGGCAGTGGACAGGCAGGGACGCATCCAACACAGCAGCTTCTGCATGGAACGCTCCCAGACAGGGAGCTGAAATATTGGCTCGGGCAGACAAAGTGGTAGAAACCAAAAGTGAAAAGAAGGGGAAGTCTTTACTCAGTTTTCGGCAAGAGGTTGTTTTTCTCTCCGACTTCATGCATGGCTACCAGAAATGTAATTTTCTTTCTTCTTTTTCCAACTTGATAATGGTGATTCTGTGTAATGGAGGGGTTGTACTGATTGAACCAGCGTTAATTTTCCATTTCTGTTTAAATTTCTTCCTAAAGATTTAGGCAAGGTCTGGTTTAAGACTGATTTAAACCAAAACACTAGTAGCACTGACAACCATTCAGAGCTGAAAGATCTTAAACCAAAACATACTCTTCATTTATGTCTTCTTTTTCTTTCATTTTCAACTTCTTCCCATTTCCATGTTTCAGGTGTTTCAGGTAGATGGCACAACCCAAGACTACCTTTATTTTCAAGTTACTGCAACTTTGTTTTGCAGAAGAGCTGCAAAGAAACAGCGCTTTGCTGTCAGCAGGGAGAGATGGGCAATGTTTTGATTCAGCGAAAATTGCAAAGACGCTCCATGAGAGAAGTGGATTGTGAGAGATGTGTAGTGAGGCAGTGTGCTGGCAGACTTTTGCGTCAGTAAAGGAGTCATCATTTAAAATCTCAGATTAAGCTCAGATTAAATTGTGCCGTGCCATTTTATGGGAATCAGCTGTGACCGAGAGGAGGCGAGGCGGCTGCGAAGCATCCGGGAAAGGCCTGCTGTAGTTGCACCTCATTCCTGAATTGCTTTGCACAGAGAGGCAGACATCACGCATGGTCCTGGAAGAAACTCTTTTACAAACTTGATGTCTGGCATAGTTCACACCATGGTTTTAAGTGTGACCTCAAGGCATTTGCAAAGAGTATCTTTATAAAGACTGTGATGAATGTGTAGGATACTCGCACAGACAAATTTGCAATTAATAATCCAACAAACCTGCGACATTCGAAGTATGGTGAAAAGACAGGCTTGGACGGACCTAGATGACGGGTGTGGCTTTTCTTCACACTGAATATTTTTTCAACATTTTTTTATTTGTTTGCATACTCACTTCTGGTAGAGACATTTTGCTGTGCTTGCAGGGTAGGATACAGTAGTGGGAGCTTTGCTCTGACAAAATGGAAGCCGCCTTTGTCAGGCAGTGGCATCAGAAAAGTGATGTCAAATGCCACCAGGCTCTGACTGGAAGCCTTTACAGAAAGGTCCAATGTTTTATAAAAAATAGGCTGTGGTTTAGAAAAGGACTGTGTCCTGTGGGATTCCCAGGGTGAGGTGAGACAGCCACTGTTACTCCCCTTGAACAGAGCCTTTCCCTCACCAGAGCAAGGCTGGAAGGAGAGAGATGTGGCCCTGAGCAACCAGCTCTGAGCGGCCCAGCTTGAGCAGTGGGTTGGATGAGATGACCTCCAGAGGTCCCTTCCAGCCTGAACCCTTCTGTAAGCCTGTGATTCAGAGCCTTCCTCCTTTTCCTCGTATTCCCTCCTAAAGTTTCCTCCTGCCGATGTGGTTTCTTTCAGGTATATGCTGTAGTCCCTTCAGTAGGTTGCTCTGGGAAGAAAGAGTATGAAGACAGAGAACTGCAGATGTTACGAAGTTATGTGCAGCTGATTTTACAAGCTGGAGGAGCGCCTCCTATAAACCACTGAGCATCGTTCACTCAGATGGAAGGACTTGTGCTGAGAGCAGGCAGCACTCTGTAGACTCTGTAGACTCTAACTTTATGTAAAGAATCCCACAGCAATTAGTGAATTATGCATCTGACTAACTTGATGGAGATTAATTGTAAGCCTGCCTTGCCTATGATTGCCCTTATTAGTCCAAACAGTTCCCTGGCCCCCCCACCCCCCCAAAAAAAACCCCATATTCAGCAATTTTTCTATATTCAGTAAAGGAAAATGTTTCATATAATCGATGTAGATACCTCAGTAATCTTAGATGTGGGTCTTCCAGCTTTTTACCTCCTTATTGACTCATATCTCATCTGCCTTTTTACTCCTAGTCTCTCCTCCACCCCTTATTTTTGGGGGATGAAGCTGCAGCATCAGCGTTTCTTCAGTTAGGCTGTAATGAGGTCCCACCGGGTGTGGGAACTTTAAATTTTTAGGCAATTTACAAATAATTTTGTTTTATTCTATAAAGTAATGGTGATATGCAATAGATGGCCTGACATCTCACATGAAGTAAAAGGAGGTATCTCTTACTGAAGCAACATGACGAAGTTTCTGAAAGTCTGTATAAGATGAAAAATATTTGCATGTAGGCATAGAGGGAAGCACTGTGCAAGCATCTAATTGCAACACTCTGTGCTGACTGTTTTGAATGTGTGTTGGTTTTATTAAGCATTCTTAATAAGAAGCCAGACTTTTGCTTAGGCAAAAAATACAATAGAAACAGCGGATTCAATTCTCAATTATTGGAGTGCATGCAGTTGGGGAAACCTGTCTGGATGCAGTAAACCAGGTGAATTTATTCCATCTGTGAAAAATTATAATAAACTGGTTTTGTGGTGCTGTATCGGCTGACTCACCTTTTGTGTGTACGTGTGTGCACATGCATGTGTATGTATGGCTCTGTTACGTCTTGAAGTTGTGGTTTCATGTGTTACATTATGAATTGCATATGAGGGTAACATACACATGACAAACTGCGGATCCATATGGGATGGTGTTTTAACATCCTGTACTTTTAGGTATTTTCAGGGAACTGTGCCTGAGGAGGTAAAGGGGGGATCTGCTGGTGACTTCTCACTACAGGTGACTTTTCATGAAAATGTTGCTGTCAGACACAAAATGGCCATGGCTCATTCCTAGATCAGAATGCAATATAAAAAGGAAATAACCTTGTATATTGATATATGGTAGCCATGTCAGTTATCTCACTAAAGAGATTCATAGCTTTGTGGAGAAAGAGACACACTTTCTTCTAGCATGAGAAGAATCCACATTTGCAAGTCTTTAATGATGCAACATTTCTGGTTGGGGAAAAGTTACTGCAGATCATTATTAGCCTCTTCAGTAACTCCCCCTGACCTCTTCGCAGTTAAGCCTGACTCTGGCCATGTCTGTGGTAACCTAAAGCTGTGGCTTTACTAAGGATAGTAACTAGTAATGAAATAATTCTACACTCTTTAGCGCTTAGCTCAAATAGTTTTTAGGGGCATGCATGAAGCAAGATGTAGTACTATACAGATTTATCAGGTCTCCTGTGAAATTACTTTTAAAATGCGTTCTTGGATTTGTCTTTGCAATAAGTGTTTCCATCCCTACTTTTGGCTCAGAAACCTTTATGCTGGGCTACATGATGACTGACTTGTTCTACACAAATCTCATAGTTCAGTTCTCACAACAGGCTAAATATTTTGCTTAAGGTAATTACCTGACTTCAAAGGAACTTTCATAGAAAAGTAATAATATCAAAAAGAGCCTATGTGCTATAAATAGAGTATAAAGTTCCACATTAAAGTTGTGTGTATATTACAGGAATCTTCAGAGCAGTGTGAAATATAATTAGGGCCTTCTACTGAGGCATAAACTTTTCAGTAATACGTGCTAATCTTATTTGCTTAGAATGAGGTGGGAATATACCTATCAAGACATCTTTTCAAATATTTGAATCCTTTACGTCTGAGTTTCTAGTTATACTTGTCTGACTTGATATTTCTTCATTGTCATTTTTCTATACTGTAAAGTTTATTTGTGAATACACTTTCTCCTCTAGACAGGCAAAGTCAAAAGCATGAGCTTTCAGTGGGACAATTGGAATTTTAGTGAGATGTAAAGCACATTTTAAGAAAAGAGGAAGAAGCAGTAAAATAAATAAGTTCATGCGTAGTTAAGCTGTGTGCTTTTCACAGGGTGTGTTGATTGCCTGAGAGGTCACATTGTAGTTGAAGGCAAGTCAGGTCCTTTGAAGTAGTGCCATTGCTGTTAAGGCCTCTTGTCTGCAGCATCTCAGTTCTTGCTACAAATAAAAGTCTGTTGGAAAAGAATATTTTTAATTAATATACAGCTTTTCTGAGGAAAACGTGTTCTATTTATTCCTCGTTTACCTCTTCTTTCCTCACCCTACAACTGAAGTGTGTGTCCAGAGTACCTCTGCAGAAATAATGCTTTAATGGAAAGTATTGATTTGGTGCATAAGGGTTAATACATTTACCTCATGATTACTTCAGGAACACTCTGCTCCCAGTGCTGGCCATGCAAGCAGCTTAAGAATAAGGCAAAGTATTGCTTTTGTCCAGAACAGGAATATTTCTAGTCTTTGATCTCTGGAATTTAAAGCAGCACTTTTTGCTTGGAAGGTATCATTACTACTAACATTGTACAGATGGAAAAACTGAGACAGGGCCAGTGACTCATCCAGCAAATTACCGATGGAGGGAGGAAGGGACCAAGCTGCCCTGTCCCTTCAGTTTCCTGCCGGACCAATTGCTGTCGTGTCTGATTCGGCGGACTGAATGGAAGATAGTTTGGAGCAGCACTGCTTTGGGTACTGTTATGTATCAAGACTTCCAAAAAGTAGTCACTCAGCAGAATACTGCGTTTGTAAACTTGCTGTTGTTTCAGTGAGAAAGAGAGAAACAGAGTTTGGGAGGAACTTGTATGTACATGACAATTAAATCTAGATGTTTATGCCTCTCTTGTAATTTATTACAGGACTTGCAGTAACCTAGAACGAAACCAAAACCAAGTTACCTGAATTACTGTTTTACATCGGTTCCCAGTGTATTTTCAACTTTATATTGCTGGGCAAGCTTTTGCTGTTCCAGTAGGGTGTAAAAGGTTCTGAAATGTTCTTCAAGCTGTGCTTGCCACAGGCAGTTGCCATAAGTACTTATTTTTGTATCTCACTGCTAAAATCAAATCAAATCAAGTCAAAGTACACTTACTGTTTTCCTAATAATATGTTCTGTGTAAGTAATAGTTCCAGGTGTCAGTAGTGGTACACGTAGGTGACGGGGAGAGTGGCCTTACTCCAATGGCATCTCTGTTAGGAGCTCTGAAATATTTTTCTGTTGAAAAAAGGATTTGCAATCTAATGAACTGCCTTACTGACCGTAAAGATTTCTGGAAATCTGGAAACTTCCAGGAGGAGACCGGGCTGATTTCCTCACAGCGTGCTTGCGGACAGCATGGTGACCTCTGGGGACCCGCATTTGCAGGGCTCCCCAGGATCTTACCTGGGCACCTCACCTCGGGTGCTGTATCAGAGCAAGAGGGCTCACAAGCCTGAGGGTCTGCGGCACTTCTGGGGTGGTACCCCAGAAGCCTTGAAGGCTAGCCAAGGGAGGTGGTTATGGAAACTCAGCTTCTACATGCTCTGCCATCCCTGAAGTCAAGTAACTCAATTTATTTCGAAAACTCCAAATGGGACCCCTGTCATGAACACTTGTTTCCAGAAACATACTCCTAGTACCACCAAAGATAGTTTTTAAAATCTGAGGTGACTTTAAAAAGGGGTGTGTGTGTGTGTGTGTTTCGGGGGGGGATTTTTAAAAGATTTTTTAAAATAGAAACTTGGATTCTAGAACTGAATAGAACTGGACTGAATTTTTAGATAATAAAAGTGTATCCTTATGCTTATTATGTGGTATTATAAGATACTATTTTCAGGTTGCCCCTTATTCCAATTGACTGGACATATGAATTTAATACAAGACCATTATTTTAACTTCAGAAAATTTTCCTTAAATCTGGTGCCAGCAAGCTTAAGATGCAGAAGGAACTTTGCAAATTAATTGTTTTTATAATTTAACTGAAAGAAAGTAGAATGATTGGGACCATTCAGGACATGTGTGTTTTCAAGTTCCTCCTAAATTTTTTCCTTCTGATTTAACAAAACAAAATCAGGAAAAGAAGTAAGAGGCTGATATCATACAGACATAATAAATTAGGTCCCATAGCTGGTTTAATTTAGACAGGTTCTTCCATCTCTGCATCACCGTTGCATTGTTTACTCGGGAAAGAAGACACAGTAATAAACAAACACAAAGACTTAGGGCTAGTGACCGCCTGCGTATCACTTAGCAACATCAATATTTTTGTGCACAAATAAAGGTCTCCTGCACAGTGCCTGCTGCCAGTATGCGTGTGTGCATGCGTGTGCGCCTCTGTAGTGCTGACCTTGTACGCAGAGAGATCAGTTTGTCGGTGATTGGTCACTCCTTAATTTGGATGTCTAGACATTTCAGTCCGCGCGAGCGAAAGGCAGACATCTAAAGACGTGAGAAGAGATTCTAAGGGACACCAGGACCTTAAAATAATTCCCCAGCAAACTGTAGATGTATTTTGTTAATTTTAAAAATATATGGTAGAAGTGATTGAATGGAACACATGACTGAAGGCTTTATTTTTTATTATCTCTATTAATTAATATGCTTCTTGGATGTTTTCATGGCTGTGATATAAATAGGTAAAGCTTCCATAAAGGTTATCTGCAAGTGTAAGAGAGTTAATATTATGATTGCTCTGCTGGCTGGGAATGTGTTTTCTTCACTTGCTAAGAACCAGAATCTTTAGAAAATAAATGAACTCTGTTTGAATGAACTAGCAAATCTTAATTTATAATGTAAATATATAATGTTAAAACTATATTCAGTAATGTCATCTCCCAGAATGTCCAGATGAATAGAAAATTATTGTCCACCATCTGCGTTTTATTGAAAACCTTTCTGTGTGCAAGCAAATGTGTTTATATCCACACATAAGAAGGGCTCAGTTCTGCCAAATGCTGAGAGCCCTCAATTCCCACTGATGCCGTTGGGCATTTGAATATTTCCAGGGCATTAGCCCTATGTTTGCAAAACAGTGGCATGCACATACATTTGCAATGGCCCAGATTTTCAGTCCTCTTTAAATATATGTGCAAATGGAGAAAATGATCACGCAGTTACCATTGGCATGGATGGTTGCGTTTGGGATATTGAATATTTGAATAATGAATTAAAATTTACTTTTTAGAAAAAATGTTTAAATTGAGAAAGCTGTATCTGTGACCTTAATATTTTTCTGTAGTAAGATGCAGAATGTGACAGAGCTTGAAGGAGCTATTAATATCCTTCAAAGACCTATTTTAGTTTTCTTTGGTTTTAATCCTTTCGGTCATAAATCCCAGAAAACAGCAACTGGTGATCGAAGAGCAGCCAGCACTGAGAAGCAGGCACTCTGCAGCACTGCAGCAGCAAATTCTTTTGAAAATAATGTGCAATAGTTTGATTTCAGTACTGATGTGGTGTACTCTACCCAGTATCACAGTATTCCCATGCAGGATTAACTATAGCAGCATCACAGAGAAACTTCTATACCACTGTAGATGTGTCTGTATTACAGGCTGTGCTGGTGTAAAGTGTTTGGGTAAGAATCACACCTATAACTGAACCCAGTGTACTTGTGCAGAAACAACAGACCAAATCTTGGAGCTAGTCTGTACTGGGAGGGTTCCCAGTATAGCATTAGCAGGGTGGCTACCTAGTTGTAGCTGTATTGATGTGACACTCACACACACCCCCTACAATCCATGAGAGCAATTCATTTCAGCATAAAAATCAATTTACCTTCACGTTTTTGCTTCCTTTAATTCTGGGAGGAAACTGCACATCTAGAATAGCTTCAGGTTGTTTCTTCTACAAGATCGCCCTGTTCCTTTCTATTTTTCCTTTTCTTACCTTTCCTAATGTTTGGCACAAATACTATCAGTAAACTACATTACCTCCTGAATTCTGTATCGGATGAAGAGTTGCCTTCCCTTGGCAAACATCCCCTAGCTTTGTGTGGATGTGGTGGCAGAGAAAGAACCCACACAGACATGTGATGGCAAAGCACTAACACTGACAGGTCCCTTGATGTCCCCTCTGGTAAATCTGTCCCATTTTTAGAGGCAGGCTACAATTACTGAATATTCCTTCCCCTCTGTCTTCAGCAAAGTTTGTCTCTATGCAAATATTAAAATACATTCAGACCCTAAGCCTAGTGTAACTTGCACTGCTGATGGAGCTTCTCCTGGAGAACCAGGAGGGCATTTAAAAACAGGGAAGAAAGTGGGGTTTTGTTTTGTTTTTTTTTTTAGAAAATACACCTAAAACACTCTTATAGAGCAAATTGTACTTTAAAAATTGTTAACTAGGTAAAATAAACAGCAGTGGGGTTCTCCATCACCGGCTTGCCCTTTTTTATGTGCTAGCTTATGTGAAAATGTTTTATTTGCAGTATTGCCTGCTAGTTCTTGCGATTTTACTGTACATTCCATGGTTTTCTGCAAGTTTCAGCTCTGAGGTTCTAATGATTATCTGAGAATCTCAGCTTTAATCATAACACATAGCAACAAGAAAATTAATGCAAAAAAAACCCTTCAGTGAGATGTTATGGAAAGGGAAGGTGATACCTGTTGTAAACCAAACTCAATTTGTCCCACACTTGTTCTCTTATCAGTTTCATGCCTGCTCTCACACAACACCCCCATGCTTTTAAGTTCAAAGAGATGCTGTCCAAGAGTGATCTGGCCAGGATCAGTTGCATGCCCCTGGAGGACAAGGGACATCATGCACCAAGTTCTCGTGTTGCTTGACTTCTGCATCTGCAGTGCCCTGTTTTGGGGGTAAATCTCTTTCCTTTGGCAGTCAGGCACGTTATTATGGTGTGTCCTTTTGCTTCCGAAGCTTGCTTAACTTAGCTTAGGTGAATCTTAGTTTGCTGCCTGTTGCCTAGGTTTGCCCTCTGTGGGTGTCTTTATGGCTGCAGCCTGCTTCCCTGCTGGGAGAGCAGGAAAAGGAATGGCATGTATAGCATGGTGCAGCCCGCTGCTATCCTCCTTCTGTCAGGGCACAGGTCTTCTGCTAATCTGCGCTGCAGGTTTCCTAAGGCACAAGCTTCCTGGTCCTAATGCGAACACCACAGTCCTTGGTGCTTACCTGTTTGATGGCTGTCAGTCCTGTCCATGGTTATCAAAATGTTTTGGGGTTTTTTTTTGTAACTTTGCTCTGTTGCCTTTTGTGGTGTTTTTACTGACAGGCATTTCTGTTCATACGTTCTTCAGAACAATCTTAATATTTCTGCTACAAATGCTACAATGCAGCAAAACCAAGATTCTAGTCGGAAGTATTTTAAACTGTGACTTAAAGAAGTACAAATTAAGGTATCAGTTGAAAAATAAATTGCATCTAATGTTTTTGCAATGCTGCAATTTTGTATCTGACTGTCATTTGGGTTTGGCATATCCATGATCTGGGTTGCTAGTATTACAGGTAAAATGGGCCAACAAGGACATTTTAAAACATTACATTTTCTTTAGTCTAGACGTATTTTCACAAACAGTCCAGCTATGGCTAAGGGTCTTTGTAGGCCCAACACAGTTCAGAAGCTGCTACTTTTGGAACAATCTAGAGCTCACTGCCCCTGAAAACAATAGAGAATATTACTCATTTATTGGCCATATTGGCAAAACTGAGTGGTTGCTACCTTGTGCAATCACTTTGTTCCCATTCCTGTTCTGCCTCGTCTGCTTTGCTGGTGCTCAGAAATCACTTACCGTTCTGATCCAGTTTGCTGTGTGGCTACTCAAAGGTTTCTATCACCACAGCAGCATGAGTATGGCAAGATAGGAAATACCTAGAAGCTGTTCAGCAGTCTATCCTGGGATTTTGCCATGTATGTCTCTGGGTGTGTTACATCAGGAAGGGAGTACTGAATGTGTACCCAGCACCCGTAATGCATTATCGTAATATTCATAAGCTTCCGTGAAGGTCACTTGGTTTTGAATCTTTGGAGTCATATTGCTAGGAATTATGCTGTCCTCTGAGATGCTAGTGCTGAAATACAAACTGATGGAAATTTGAACAAATTGTATTTTTTGAATGCTCTCCATGGTTTTATGTACGATTTGACTAGACATTTAGATGATTTAGCTTGGTTAACCTGAGCACGTAACCAATTTTATAATTGGGCAGCTTTAACATTTGCACATTCCCATTTGTTAAAATTTAATTTTATGGTAGCAGACACTTAACTTTTGCATGCATTTAGTAAATATATAATGTGTTCCTGTATCAGGTCCTTTGATAAGGTATTCTCTAACCGAGCTCCATAGAATTAATTCCAATTCCTGCCTATATTTTGTTCTTCTTGTCTGTAGTGTTCCCAGCAGTGCAGTAGCTAGGATTTGATTTCTGTCAGAAATGATACTGCTTCAGTCTCGTCTCTCTAAGTCTCCGCAGGGAGGTTAGAGGGTGGTTATCCTCCGGCTGGTCTGGACCTCATCCAGCATTCAATGAGAATGCAAATCCCCTTGAAAGCAGATACCTTCTCTGCAGTGATACTGCCTTTATGCTGTGTGCGCTTCAGGAAGCTTATGATAAGTTTGTATTTGCATTGAAATACTGTTATTTTTTAAAGGTACCCGATCATTTGCTCTTCTGAAAGCTTCGTAAACGTTCCTAATTCTTTCCTTTTTTTTTTCCTTTTTAACAAGAAAAAAAAAAAAAAAAAGAGCAAATGGAACATGACTCAGGGCCTTGCCACAGCAGTGTAGGAGATTGTTGTTAACTGCTTTGTCAGAACAGAAGTTTGATTGTCAAGGCTTTTGCTGTAGTTCAGCACGTTAATTTTTGCAATGAGAGGATCCCACATCTTCCTTCTTTTCTAAGGCACAGTGTGGCAGCATGAGGTTTAAGCCAGCTGGGCTTCCTTGCTGGTCCTCGCCATCCAGGTACAGAGGCGTCGGCCAGAGGGCCCGATTTGAACAGGTGAAGCAGCTTTCGGAGTGGGAGTAGCGCTGGATTTCGAGAGCGGAGCTGGGAAGCCCGCAGCCGGTGTCTAGCGCCTGCTCTGGCCAGAGGGCTGGCGAGCTGTGCCTGCGGGGCAGGGCCGGCCGCGGGGGAGGGCGAGCGGCCGCGGGGCCAGGCGCGCTGGCTGCGGGCATGGGGGCGGCTCTGCGGGCGGGGCGGCTGCCCGCGCTGCTCCCGCTCCCGGAGCTGCAGCTGCTGCCCGCAGAGGGGCGTTGGGACCGGCGGGACGGGGCTGGAGGGGCGCACTGGCAGCCGGGCCAGGCTCCCCGATTCAGAATGCTCCCGTGCGCGCTAAAAAGCCTTTTTACCCTTCTGTAGCGAAGCAGATTGACCTTAAAGTGGCTGTAAATCTGCGACTCTTCCCCCGATTCAAGTTTTGTCTTGCTCAGGCCGTTCAAAAATAACCGTTCGCTGCGGGCCTGCCAACGGATTTACGGCCGCGCGTTTGCAGGGCCCAGCTATTTCCGTGCGCGGCGGCCAGCGCGGCTCGCTGACATCATGAGGCGGCTATAAAAACCCGGGGCATCACACCTCCCCGCGCACCAGCCCCTCTGTTGATCGCACTGTTGTCACTCCCTTAACAACCGTCGCCACGTCCCGCCTTCGCGTCCTGCCGCCACCCCCCCTCCCCGGCTCCCCGAGGCCGGCTGTCATGTTTCCAGAAAAAGCCAGCGGCGGCGGGGCCGGGGCCGCGGGGCGCTCCCGCCCTGGCGGGCCGTGGCCGGCAGGTGTCCCCGGCGCCGGGGAGCGGCCTCCGCGCTGGCCGCGGGCGGGTGGAGCGCCCGGCCCCGCCGCCCTTGGGCTTCCTCGGCCGGGCGTGGGCGCCGGGCTGCTCCTGCGGGCTCCCGCCGGCTGCGCTGGCAGGCGCTGCCCCATTGAGCGGGGAAGAAATAACGTTGTTTTCTGGGTTCAGGGAAAGGGGGAGGGGGGGGGGGGGGCTGAACCATCACCTTGGTGATAAATAAACATTAACTCCCCTAATGGTTTAATTAAGTAATAATTTGATTAAAACGTAGGTATTTCATAACATTTTGATTAGTCCCTTTCTCTACAACCCCACATTGAAGCCTTCTAACCAGCCCTTCAAAGCTGCCCAAACCCCCGTGCTTCCCCGCTGCCCCCATAATGTGCGGGGAGAAGGTCCCCAGCAGCTGAGCCTGTGTGAGGACCCCGTTTCACCAGCCGCGTTCTGTGAGGAGATCAGCATCCTGTGATCCAAACCGGGCAGGCTAAAGAGGAGCAGGTGGACATTACCTACACAAAATGCTGGAGGTGTCTTTCCTAGCTTGCCAGATTTTCTTCTTCACTCCTTGTCTGCCAGCATTGTGTTTCACCATTTCAGTCCCCGCTCAGCGAGGAGCATTCCTGCTCATCAGGTTGCCCACAGCCCCTCACCCCTGCCAAGAGCTGAGCCTCCCCACACGGGTGTCCTCCAGGGCCAGCCTTCCCCCTTCTCTTGGTGGTGCTGCGGGTGCCCCTCCAGCTAACCACCACCTCTGCAGGGCCTGCCGACACACGCTGCGGCTGAGCTGGTGGGCTGAATGCTGTGTTCCTTGTCATTCATCACAGTGGCTATTTTCTTCTTGATAAACCCTTCCTAACTGCAGAACAGGTCCTTCATCTCATCAAGACGTATCTCTGTTAAGAAAATAGGCTGGGTTTTAAAATGTGTCTGCTAATATATTGAAATTAGCCAGATTTTTAGGATTTTTTTCTTTTAGTGTTTTTGTGTAGACACAGTACCTCATGTTTCAGTGTTGAAAGCTGTTCTTTCCCTGATCCACTGTTTGGTTTTGGAAGACTTCGACTTCCGTAACTGAGCAGAAGATGCCATCTCAGTGAGTGTCAGCTCAGCTCTAGTCATCTATGGCCTTGTTTCCAGAGATGATGAGGATCCACTGCTTCCTGAGTAGTCAACAGGAAACAGAGTGATGAGCATCTTTGAAAAGGAGCCTTGTACCATAGAAAAATTGCTATATATGTAAAAAAAGAAGTGTACACGTGTGAATGCTATACTGATAGGGTACATGGCTGTGAGCATGCCTTGAGCTAGCTATGCGGCTCAAAAGGTTAGAGACACTGTAAAAGTTAGTTATACCGAGTCAGTGGCATTCCTGTGAGGGTTTCACTGGCACTTACTGGGAAGGGGCACTTGTTTGAGCTCCAGGAAAGATGTAGGTTTTGGTTTTTAACTTTGAATTGTTATTAAAAACTAGAACAATATTTTAAGCCTCTGTTTTCTTTTTTAACAGGAGGGGGAAGGTTTCAACAACTCTTCTTATTGTGTGCATTGATGTAACCTCCAGAGAGGTTAACAAGGTTAGATTTTTGAACAAGGCAAATCTCTAAATACGTCATTACATATTCAGGACATGCAAAGTGCTGAGCTCTTTGAAGGCTCAACATTTCTGGATGCTGAGAACTGAAAATGTGGCCCGCTGTATGAAATTACCATGTGTCATTAAAAAAAAAAAAAAAGAAAAAAAAGAGATGGCGATCCAGGTAGCTGAGACGATACTATGGCATTCTGCATGGCTTGGGAGAAAGGACAGGCAACAAGTGAGTGTTGTATATTGAAGGCAAGGAATGCATTGTCCTTATGGCTTCTCCAGAACTCAGGCTTGTACAATCACGTAGACACAGCCATGGGTTTTTTTCTTGGCTTTGCCACCTGCCTTCAGCTGGTGCTCAGGACAGTGGGTTCACCTCCCTGTGCCTGTTTCTCTGCTTACCCTTTGCTTTTGACACCCACCAAAACTTTAATTAGTTATGGTCACACAACGTGCGTGGGCTGCATTGTGGCACCGCAGGGACTCGTAGGTGCTGCGTTGCTCCATGCAGCGGAACCTGGGGAGGTGTGGGGGGTGGGGCGGTCCTTACTTTGAAACACTGAATTGGAAAAACTTTTTCAGCTCCTCATGTGGCTGTGTGGGTTCTGTTTGTGTAAGGAGTTATTGTAATAACCACTTTATCTCACAGCTGAAAGACTGCATCAGAAAGCCGTTAGAGAGCTGGGTTGTTTGGGATACTGGCACCAGACATGTTCCGTTGGTTTGCAGTTCTTCAGTCTGAAAACTTAGGCAGTTTCTGTTCTGCTCCATCACATTTAAGTCCAAGATATTTCCCCTGTTATTCAGAACTGATTTTCAGGGGAGAAATCATTCTATCCTTTCCT
Organism: Falco naumanni; assembly: GCF_017639655.2. Classification (NCBI taxonomy): domain Eukaryota; kingdom Metazoa; phylum Chordata; class Aves; order Falconiformes; family Falconidae; genus Falco; species Falco naumanni. The sequence goes on along the minus strand of NC_054056.1, from coordinate 58,757,542 downwards.
TTCCCCTTGTTATTTCTGAGGATGCTGATTTGTAGCAATCCAAGATGATGGATGATGCCTCTCATATTGAGATGATGGCATACTTACCAGGACCTAAACGTGTTCTTGCTGAGGGACTGTGTAACATGGAGAAACTAAGACTGAAAGCCAGCTCAGGTGAAGAGTTGCTTTTAGGACATAAGAATAAGTTCTTGTACAGAATTTTTCTACAGTTGTCTGTAAGTGCTTTTACAGAGAAATAACCATCCTGGCCAATCTCATGGTGAGTGGAAAATGAAGGTCTGAGGGTTGGAGTGATATATGACAGAGGTACGGAGAAGGATGGAAGAGACCGGATCGCATCCAAGCCTCTGTAGATTTTCTGTCCATTGCCATGCTGGTTGCATTACAATGCTTCTAATGCTTTTCTCCCTGGTGAGCTTTGAGTCCAAGCTGGTGATGGCTTGTCGTGGGCTAGTGTCACTAGCATGTTTGTTTGAGGCGAGGGAACCCACAAAAAATGAATGAAGAACTGTTATCTTGAGCCTTTCTTAAATGTCAGTATTCAGTCTTAATTGAGCTTGCTTTAACTTGCTTTAGTTTTTCTTTCGAGGGGTGAAAAGAGTGTTTAAGTATATTGAATTTCATGCTGTTTGCTGTAGAGATACACATTAACACATGGTGAGGAGTAAATGTTAGTATACTGTGCTACTCTGTCTTCCATAACTAATATTATTATCTAGTCGCCCCCTTAATCTCTGTTCTTTCCAATTACTTTACTCGCAGTTACAGGGAACTCATAATATCCATATCATCTAGCCTGTATGGCAACCAAAAACCCGGTTTGCCCAATAAGCTGGTAGTATTCGTAATGGTCTTCAATACCAGGGTCAAAAAGACTCAAGCACAGAACTTGGGGGTGGTTTCTTTTTGTGCAGTACATGCTATTTAGATTAGTGCAAAAGTTCTGGAAGCCTTTCTGTCTTAATTTTGTTAATATACTTGTTTTTGGTGTAATCTCATCTTTCATCCATCTGAAGCACAATATTGACTAATCTTTTCATTTGCTTAACCTGTTTACTAAACCCTGAGTTTCCCAGAGTGCTGAGGATAACACGTGAAGGTGACTCAGGTACAGTTTAAGAATATAAAGCAGCCTGGAATAAAGGGCTCAAGAATAGCAAGTAGGAGTTATTTACAGCAATTTAAGCTAATCTGTGTAACTGTGTGTGGAAGCTGAACAGAGCCCTTGCATGAAGGGGCAGTGATACTCAGCATGGGAGAAGTCAGTGAGTTCTGCAACAAGAGATCTAACACACCTTTCCTCTGGTGGCCTTCCATTTGAAGCAGATGTCACTAAAATACAAAACACCAAACATGAAATTCCATGAAAGCTTTTGCATAGTCTTAAACATCATAAAGAGGCAAGGGCTTGCACCTCCTCTCTTTCTTCATGGACAGTATTAATCTTTCTCTTTTTTTAATAGCTTCAGATTGCGACTCAAGATTTCTGGTGTTCCAGTAATGACATTAGTGTACAGACTGAACATGACGACCTGTATTTTAAGTTATTTACAGATATCTCAAAATTGACTTTTGGGGATGAGAATGGTCTTCCCATATCCAGAAATAAATTCCTTCTGGAAGGGGAGGTAAACATCTGGTTGACTGTTTTAATCCATTGAGTTTAAATAGTGTGTCTTTCCCCTGCAGAATATTTTTTTTCAATGTTTTTTTTGAGCCCAGACTACTCAGAAACATAGTTCTCTGAACAAGGGGGACCATAAAGCTTTGGCATTTATAAAAGCGATGGTTATGACATAATAAAACATGGGGGTTTTTTAAGAGTTTTGCTCAATTATGTTTACTGTTGATTTTCCTAGTTTCAGAAAACTCCTGTTTCATCTTCTATTGCTGCTTTTGTGTGTATGGTTGATTTTTATAATGCAGGGTGAAGGCATTAGCAATGTTTATGTGCTTTTGCGTTTTTTGTTAGGATTTTAATTACCATCAGTTTCTCTAATCAGACCATGCCGTTAACATTTCTCCTATTCCATGCTTGATTGGAATCAGAGTTGAGGTTTCACATGCAAGAACCATGTCATTCTTTGTTCCTGGTTCTGTGTCAGTGTGTATAACTCACACAGACATCCTTTTTTAAATTTGTAACTAACAGTGTTAAATTTTTCTGGAAAAATGTTAAGAAGGTGAGAGAAAGTCCATGACAAAATGATGAGGATACAACCCACACAACTGAATGTCTTGAAACAGAGGCTTCTTTCTTTGAGCAGACACACAGCGTCCATCAGAAGTAGTATCAGCACTAGAATGGCTCATGTACATGTTGCATTTCTTTGAAAAACAGTAGTACAGTACTGAAAAGCAAACATGTTTTTGGCTTTATTTAATTACCAGTAGTTGTCTTCTTTCTTTAAATGACTTGCCTTCGGTAGCCTGACAGTATTTTTTTTTGTCCCCTCAGAATTTTCTGTGAGCTGTGCCCTTACAAACAATTTGAACTTGTGGAAGTGGCAGGGGCAACTTTCGGAAACATGTAGCTGCCAAGTTTCCTGTGATGTGATCTTAAAATAGACCAGACTGGGAAAAGAGGGGAGGACTGTCACCAAGTGCCACTCTGTATGTCAGGACTGTTTTTACTTGATCTATATCGGCTGGTGAAGCCCTTTGTGAGCAGAAGAAAGAACCTCACCCCCACCCATTTCCTCTTTTCAGGCTATTTTGGGCTCACTGTGAAGTTCTCAGTGTACTTTCTCAGCCAGAGCAGCATTATGAGCTCCTTCTGGTAAATCACATTTTTGGGTTGGGGGGGGTGGGGAGGACTGTAAGGGGAAGACAGGAATTTGTCTTTAAACAGGTTGAGGTTTTTTTTCCCTTTGTGCGTGCATGAGTGTGTGCAAGAAAATACTCGCTATGGAAGTTTCCAGTATAATTTTTTTGACCCAGTTTACCTAGATAGCTTTCATTCATGCTAGCAGGTGGTATTGACATTTTCTCTTTTCTGTTTTAAGGAGTCATTAAATTTAATGAAGAGCTAGTTGCAGGAAGAGGTATCAGGATCTTAAGGAATATGTGGAATATTCAAGCTGATTATTCTTATTGATGCTTGGGTGAAAAATGCCACTGCCTAAACATACATCACTGATCTATTTCTGTAGTGGGGTGATAGCCTAATTCATTTATTTTTTTTCTTTCTCTGAAGTTTCCACCAGAATAATCTGGTTGTTTTCACTGAGATTTTCATTGAGTCCAACCACTGTGGAGAAATCAGAGCAGGAGTCCAATTTTCCATGTGGATGTAAAGAGTTCTGATGTTCGTATTCCCAGAAAAACGTCTAGAGAAGAAAAAAAGTAATCTGAAAGATGATGTGAATGTGTGGGAGAACACACTCTCAGATTTCTCTGCATAGAAAAATCAGGATGATATGAAACATAGCCATGTAAAAGGAGAAAAAGAGAATGGGGGGAAAGTTTGAAGGGTTTTATCACATGTTTGCTTGGGACTTTCTGCTGGTTTTAGCAGAACTGCACAGTCCTGCAGTTCTTCAAGTCCTCAAGACTGTTACTACTTGAACCTACCAAAGACTGAGCAGTTTAGAGGAGGAAGGTTTTGTACTTGCTACAAAATCTTCTCTGTGATGTTGTGAATACTAGCTTAATCCTAGGGAACGTTTGGTTGAAAGGCAACACTTGGGTTGAATGTAAGCATTTTCCAGAGAACCCTCTGGGGGAATGGAAAAAATGAGTGATCTGATTTTTTTTTCTGATCTCATTAAGTTTTAAATTCAAGAACAAACCAGGAAAAGATTATTCACATATTACTGCATCATAATAAGTCATCATTAAAAAAAAAAAAAAAATAGACTCACACGCAGTATCTGAAAATTCTTTGAAGTTTATTTGCCTTTGGGAAAAATGTACCTTGTGCAGTCATGGTGAGGTCAGTTGACAGTTCCTGATTTCTCAGCTTGGATTGATAGGTTATTTTTTTGCATTGTAAACACATCACTCTTCTGGGTCTGTGCATACCCCTAACAGGTACTTTTTGCTATCATTTTAAAAGGGAACAGGTATTTTCCACAAGAATCAGTTGGTTTTGTTTTGCCCCAAAATTCTAGTTTCACCACTGAGAAACAGTCTCAATGCGTCAGATCCCTTTTATGCTTAAATTAGGCCCAAAGTCCTTAGGGGAAAGATGAGAAGGAAAGGACTTGGTAATTTTAAATTTCTGTATGACTTATTCTTGGGTTTGTTTGGTCTGTATTAAAATCCTAAGTAAAAGTCCATGCTTTACAGTTAACACAATAGAATGTGAGTCAGTCTTGACAGCGCTGTGTTCTCCTGGTACTTATATCTTGTCCTATCTTTTCCCTGAGCTGAGGCACCCTGTCTGCAACATCTTAATATTTTCATATATTATAATATTTTCATGGTTCCTTAAGCTCTCTTGCTGGTTCTTCCATCGCCTGGTGGGCTAGCACAGTGCATATTGCTATTATTTTTCTCAGAAATGTGCTCTTGAGTCTCACTCATCTGTGCACCAAAACCAAAGTATGTTTTTCCCTAGAATTCATAAAGCTTCAGCAAGAACCCGGAAGGCTGGGAGGGGTAGGCAGAACAGTTCAGCCTAAGTTTCCTGGACTTCCCCTGCATAACTTGTAGGTTTCCTATTTGGCTGGCAGGACTAGACCTGGAGTCAAATGTATTACATCTACGTTGTCTCAAAGCTTGCTACACTGTTGTGGGATTTTTTGTTAGATTGTTTTATTCCTTGCAGCTGAAAATCTCTTCTGCAACGTCCTGCCCCTCACCTCTGGCATCAAAAAATTGAAATAAATGGCATGTTCATTTTGTTACGGTGATACAGTTTGTTAGAAGCCAATCCAGAGACCTTAATGAGTGTCTTTTGAGGAGTCCAGGCTCGAATGCCTGTAAAGAAATGTGCCGTAGCTCCTTGTGAGTATTTCTCTGTGGTCAGCTTGTTTTGTGATGGCGAGTCATGGAGAAGGATGGCTATCGGGGCTGAGTACACAGAGGAAAACACATGGGATTTCATTCCGGGGGTGGGGGAAGCAATTCCACCCTGGTGCGCCTGGCACCAACAGCCCATCCCATCATATGCTGCTTTAAGAGGAAGGTTATTGTCAGCAGCCAGAAGCGTAGAGGGTCATAAATTCTGGGATACATCCACATCTCAGTCGGTGTCAGTCTGCGAGTAGGAACTTTTCTCAGCCAGGCATGGTTCCGGGTTGCTGGGGACAAGACAGGACTTCAGTATTTACAGCCCCAGCAGCCTGTTGCTAGAGATTGCTACCACTGCGCAGTAGCCCTCGTTTGTAGTAGCTGGGTGGTGACATTGGCATAAGATACTTTGCACAGCTGGGCCACGCCAGTGCCAGATATGAATCTGTGGTACGAGCTGACCCAGCTGCACTGAAAGTCTCATTCTTCTATCATTTTTTTTAATCGACAGTGCAAAGTGAGGGTTACAGCTAATATGCTGTTGCACCCACATGCGTAAAATACGTAGACATTAAGCAAACACAGTTCTCTCTCTTTCTTTCCTGTTCTTTAAGCATTGTAAGGGTGTATTCTTAAACATCTGCAGTTGTCCAAGCTGCATGTCTTGCTCTCCTAAAGGCAGAAGGGGGGGAGGGGGGTGGGGGTGGGGCGCCGTGGACAACCAAAACCAAAAAGTGTTTGTGTGTATGTGTATATATATATATATATATATATATATATATATATATATATATATATATAAAATATGTCCCTTTTTCTGTTTCAGTTTTGCTTAGAGAAGAGCAGTTTTCAGTATTGAAATAATGCAAGCTGATCATTTTTTCTGAGTTGCAAATACTGAAATAGTGCACATTACACAGGTCAGCAACTAAAGCCCAATTACACACTTATTTGTAAATTGTCCAGTTGTGAAGGGGCAACAGTCAGCTTTTCTTTCCCAATCTTGAGTGTCTCATAGGTATATATTTACAATTCCTACACAAGCTTTATAAGCATAAAATGAGATCCAAGTCTCTTAGTTGCCTTGAGGGTTTTCTAGATTGGGAATGGACTAGGTTTGTCTCTAATCCAATAAAGAAGTTTAAAGCATTACTATAAAAGAATAGATATAAAAATATAATTAATGAGTATTGGATAATGCTGACGAACAAGTGAAGAAACTTTTTTTTTTAATCTTCATTGATGGCAGTCTGAATCAGGATTTAGCTCAGAGCAAACTGCCATTCTGAAGCATTCAAAAATAATTTGCCAAGACATTAGAAAAAAAGAGAATTGCTTAAAATAGTGATGTTAAGAAGAATCAACAAATGACATCAAACCAAGAAAAACTTCCAGTTCTTTTTATTTGTTTACTGGCTTTTTATTTCCTCCTGGGAAACTCTGAAGCCAGATTTTCAGGCTATCCTCTGCAATTATGGAACCCAGAAATAATAGTTTTTAAATGAAAGCCAAGTTTCTCAAGAAGATACGTGACTCCAGGAACTGGGACTTTAAAAAAAAAGCAAACGCCGCAATATTTGAGATGGCTTTGTTGACTTTTGACTTTCCCACAGGCCAGAAGAGCCATGGCCCTTGACAAAGACAGACGATGGTGCATGGCTTCCACTAAGATCTGCTTGCAAATGGCCTGATGCTGGCAGCTGGAGGTGTGAAATGCTGCATGTTACCAGTCTCTGGCCAAGTGGTGACAAAGAGCTTTGAGGGGCAGCTCATACTAACAATGAGAAGGCATGAGAGGGCAAACACTGCATGCTGGGCTACATCATTCCAGTCTGTCCCTGTTTTTTAAGTAGTAGAGCATGGAGTGATGTGAGAAACAAAGGGTGGAGCTGACTACTTGCATGAGTAACATCTGCAGGACTGGGCCTGATCCTCTTCCCACTGAAATCAACAGGCATCTCGCCAGCCCTGGCACTGGGACCAGGATCTGTGCCAGCAAAGAAAAGGGAAAACTATTAGGCTCTTTCTATGGCCTGCTCAAGGAAAAACTATTGGGGAAAAAAAAAAAGGGGGGGGGGACACAAATAGGTGAAAATAAATGATACTATTAAAATAGACACTTTTGCTAATATCCATAGGGACATGTTTTGTAAGCAGTGTCGTTAGTTCTGCCAGTCTTCCTTCAGACGTGCAGGAATCTTGGCGCTGGGTTGGAGGAGTCAGTCTCTGGGTTTGGAGGTGTGGGACATGAAGAACTGGAAGAGGAGATAGGACCGGCCACTGGCATCTCTGTGGTGGGGTTGCTATGAGGACAGGGAACGTGTTTTTCTCAGCTTGGGAATGTTGTGTTGCAGCTTTAAAAAATTTGGAAATACCATCCTCATGACCTGGATCTTTTCCATAAGCTTTTCCCTTTCTTTTCTTCTTTTTATTATAGTTAATCTTATTTCTAAATACCAATTTTCTTCCCCCCAAGCAATTTAGTAAATAATGGCATCTTTACCTCTTTCTCTACTCCGGTTCAGTTTTTGAGGTGGTTTTTCATTTCTATGGAAGGCTTTTTGGGTTGTGTGTTTAAGTATGGTAAATTAGAGTAGAAATAGGTCAACTGATCAGTAACTGCTGGTTTGCCTTTAAAAGCAAATCACATTAAAAATTATTCTTCATGTTCCTCAGTGTGTGTGCCAGCCATGTGTAATTTTAGCTTGTGGTAGTGGCAATGGGTCATTTGGGGCAAGGGAAAACAAACCCTCTGGAATCAGAGGTAAGAGCAGAGTAAGGAAAATAACAAAAATACAATTATTTGCTAAAAAAATAATTTTTTATAATTTTAGGAGTCATGCGTGTAGGACAGTTGCAGCTTTGAACCTACTGTGTTTGGAAAATTGCTTACCTTGGTCGCGCAAGCATAACTCACGGACTGATTTGAGAACTTCTGTGTTTAACTTAAATAAAGATAAAGTTTTCCTATTCACTGTTCTGTCATTGTCAGCTTGTGGGCCATAAGCAGAGCTGTTATGGTGCTGGCATATCTGCAAATATGCTTTTATATTACCTGGAGAGTTTTTAAGGTATCAAATCAGCATTCCTCGACTATAAAGCTGTATGGTTTACTCCTAACATTTTTTCTCCCTCTTCTGGCACTGTTCGTTTTGTGTAATCTTAAATGTCACATGGTGCTTTTCCAAAATTGACCACAATGATTGAATTGAACCTTTTGAAAGACAAGTCTTATTCGTAAAGGAAAGAATATCAGGGACTTGTTTGCTGTACTTCTAAAAATTGCTTGACATGTATTTCTGAACTGGTTGGGGAGCTCCTTTAAAGTCGTCCTACTCTGAAGTTCTCTTAGTTAATGACTGCGGCTTAGTCTGCAGTAGAAAATGGTATGTCAGCGAGGGTTGTGCGTAAATCACTCTCCTAACACATTCAGCTGTGCCAGCAGAAACTGGAGGGTAGATGAAATTATTTAAAAAAAAAAAAAAAAAAAAAAAAAAGATTATTTTGCTGGTGTAGCTTGTTCCTTGCAAGAGACAGGTTTAAACTGTACCGTCTGAGGGGTTCTTTGCTCATATAGGCTGTGTCGGGATAAGAGACAGTTACCTGTGTAACTTTCTGAACTCCATGAAGTGCTCTCATGCTAGGAGGAACAATGCCTGTTGCCAAGATGGCCTGTTTTCAGAAACCTTTGCCAGCCGTACTTAGACCCAAGCAATACTGATTTAATGTCTTTTTAGAAGTGGATTCGTTTAAGTTAGTGGAATTCCCTCCTTGTATTAATGAGTTAAAGAGCATTTCTTACAGTCGATCTGATTGACAGAATGTAAGTTGCAACCTGATGTGGATTCAGTGCTGACCGGGCTTTGGACACAGCACTGGAGGAGGCACCTCGCCTGAAGGATTCAGTGGCTCTGGACTGGACTGTCCCAGTTCATGGGTGATGGTGCAGCACGTGCTGTATGCATGAGAATGACTTCTGTAGCCTTCATAGATGCTGGCAAGGTGATGGAAAAAAATTGCCTGCGTGCACAAAAAAGAGATCTTTTGTATCATAAGTGCTTTCTGAGTGGCTGGATCTCTCTTCTGCTTCATCTGGTGATCGCTACGGTTCCTTCACACTGTGCCATCCCTGGCAAGTGTCAAAGGTGCAGGGCTAGCAGTAACAGCACTCTTAAACTCTTAAGTGTTGTTACAGTTCCTGTTGTTTTTCTAATGTTGTATCTTTGACATCCAGTGGTGCATGCCATGTAGAACATCTGTGGTCCATCTACCATCCCTGCCTTGCACTCAGTAACCTCAATGAGCTAGCAGTGTGAAGGAAAATGGCACAAAATTTCCCAGTTCCTCTTTCAGTGTTCAGAAGATTTTTTTTTTTTTTTTTTTTTTTTGGGGGGGGGGGGCGGGGGGGGTGAATCTTTTCCTTCTCTGTGGCATGGATGTGATTGTCCACATGGATTTGTTGAGTGTAGTCATGGGGGGGTTACAGAGGAGACCTGTCACCTCCTGCTTCTTTGCCACTGTGCTGGCACCACTTACGTTCCCAATAGTGCAGTGCCTCTCCGATTTCCTGTCTCTACATGCCAGATCATGGGAGCTAGACGGCAGTGCTGTACTGGGGCCAGAGCCAAAGAAGAGGAGCAAAAGACAAGAGCAGACTTCTTTCCTTTGGTGAAGCTGTGCAATAGGGGTCTTAGGTTATTGACTTGGAATGACTGACCCAAGTCTTTCTAGCAATTTGAAAGTGGGGCTTATAACTGGAAGCCCTCCTATCCCCTCTGTTTTTTACACTATCCTATTCCAACAGTGTTGCTGTTTGAGCTGGATTTAAATTCCGTGGAGTCTGTAGGGCTGTAAAGAAAATCCTGGAACTCCTGTCTTGCTGTCCCAGTGCTTCACTGTGCACTCAGATTTCCCATTTTGTTTGCCGATTCATTCTAGGACTAAAACCAACGTAAAGACCCAGCATGTTCCACGTGAGCACTCAAATCCTGCAGGAAGAAGTTCTGCAAAGGAATCTGAATGGTAACAGGAATGACTTGGTTTTGGACCTCAGAGGCAGCAGTAATTTGGAGACTAAGCGTGGAATTGGTAGCCCTGAACTAGCAGTAGCCATGCAAGGTTCTCTGCAGAGTGGCAGTTCTGGTAGCTGGACCCTTGTATAAGCTGGAAAAACAAGCCATGGTGTAGATGTTGCTCACAGTGCCTCACAGTGGCAGAATTTCCTTTTTTGTTAATGGAATTGATTGGGTTTTTGATCCAGTGTGACTTGAGAGAGTGAGCTAGTTGTGCTGCCTACTTTTTTTGAAAATGCCTTTACAAGATCACCAGCCACTACAGGGAGCTGCTTTCCAGCTAGCATGGCACAGGCAGACTGCCCTGTTCGCAGCTCTCATCCTGGATGTTTTTTCCAAATCCTGCCTATTCACCACAGGTCTCCCTTAATTGCTGACATCCTTGGTGGCCCTTTGTCCAGTGACTGGCAGACTGTCACCAGATCCCTCATCTCAAATCCATCAGAGGTGTAGCAAAACCCAGCTACTTACAGGGACTGTTCCATCCTTTCTTTTGTGACCCGACTTAAACCAGAGTTTTAGTATTGAAGATTGTTAGCAGTTTATTTAATGGCATGTGAATGCTCGTCTGAGAATAGGTTCATAGTTATGCTCTTGTGATCCAAAACAGACAGGAACACAAGTCTATGTGCATCTGGTTGGGATATTAGGCTGCAGGGCTTTTGGTCCATTTGGTTTTGGTGGTATGGTTGGTTTTGTTTTACTTTGAGATGTCACTTGAAAAGAGATTTGTCCTAATTTAGCAATAAGCCATGATCTGGAGGCAAATGCATATTTGATGATGTTATAGTGTTTATAGAATGCTTAGTTTTTTATTTTTGACAGGTCTTTCATGTGATAGGATCTGTGCTTTGGGGCTGTACTCTGCAAAACTGAGAATGCAGCAGCTCTACAGGGTTTAAGATAAATCAATCTGTTTTTCCTCTTGCCTCCCATGGTAAATTTGCTCCTGTGGTGGTTGCATAAAGCAACCCAGCTGAGCAAAGCCTCAATAAAAGAGAAGAGGCTTGCAACTTGCTTTCTGTCAACTTGCCACACTCCCTCTGTACATGCTGCTCTACGCCAGTTGCAGATTACCATAGTAAATAGCTTCCAAAACTCCAGCAGTCCTTTCTCCCATGTGCCTTTGCTTGTTAGCATGACCAAAAGGCTCTTGTGCTACCGGAGCACAGCTCATCCGCTGATACTGCACGGTAGAAACCAGTTTATTATCAGTGTCCTTTTTGATACTTTGATAGCGCTAGTTGTTCATGCATTCCTGCTCCTGGAAAAGAAGTGAATTGGGTATCTGGAAATGCTAGCCGTCACAAGCTTGGAGTTGGCCAGCCTCCCTTGAGGCATTTCCACTGAGGGCTAGACTTGGGACTTTGAAGTCTTCGGAGTGAATCTAGAAATCCTGTGGTGGAAAGGCATGTGGAAATCCAAGGCAGCATTATTTTTCCAGGATACTGGATACAAGTAGCCCATCAGAATAAAGAACTTTTCACCAATCTCATTTACCTTATGTTCAGAGCGTGCACCCTGTAAGACTGGAAATTGAGACTGTACTTTAACAGGCTGTAAATGAGCAGATTTTAGGCAGTTGGAATCAGGTGGTGTGCGAGGCTCATGGCATCGGTGGCGCAGTCCCTCTTCCAAGCAGAACTGACTTGCATCTGCCCAGCACCTCCATTGCAATATGGGGTGCCGGGTTTCCTGCTGTCCCACACTAGAGGTAGGAGGCAGGATAGCATGACAGCTCTGGCTTGCAAAGAGCTACTTTTTTGCTCTGTTTCTACACTGTTTGCACCATCTAAGTTAGTGAGGTACCTGTTTTATAGCGGTGGGTACAGCATGAGCCTACACTGGCATGCTGTAGCTACCTTCCTACATACTTGCTTTCATCCAAGTTGTACAGTATGAGGAAAGACTTGGCATTGTCTTCCTGACTTACCAAATCTTGTATTAGTCATGTCTTTGGGAGATGGTGGCAGTTCTTCACCTCCCACGCATAGCCTAGATATAGTCTTTTACCGGGCTCAATATGGATGTTAAAAAAAAAAATAAAATAAAAAAATCCCAATTCTTCAACTTCTTTAACTGGAAATTGAAATAATTCATAAATGGTACAATTTTGTTTGTATGAGGAGAGCAGTAGCCTATGCTATCAATGGTATTTTTTGCTTCCCTTCCCCCTCTTGCTGTTGTGGTAGGGCGAATTGCATCATTTTTAATAAGATTAGAGCTATTTGCATTTTAAGGTGTTCAGGGTATTAGCTGGCAGTGTGTCAGTTTAGTCTGTCTGAGCTGGCTTTGGTCACCTCCCATAAAGGTTAGAGAGTTCAAAAATATTGTGCCTTGTTGAACTGAGAGTCTAGACATGTCTGGAGAGATCCTTAGTTTTCAGGGTTTGTCTAAGCTTTGTTTCAATAGGGGTGTGAAAGCTACCAAAAATGACAAGCTAACACAAAGGTTTGAAAGTCATTTGAGTACCGTGTGGGTGAGAAATGCCTGTATCTGTACTCTTAGTCAAAGAACAGTAAAAGGGCACACATTAAAAAAATAAAGAGCACTGTAAAGTAAATGAAAGGCCCTTTATTTGTGTGTAGAAATTGAAAAGGAGTTTGGGGTTGCTCCTGGCTGTACTGTAGAAACTTAGGTGTGCTGTTCAGACCTCTGCGTGGCAGGCTGCAGTCGTGTGCATTCGGCCTGATCCCTGCAACCTTTCCTGGATGTGAGCCAGGTGACAGCCTTCCCTAAGGCTTCAGGAATGAAAGAAAAGAGCAATAAATATTCCAAGTATTATTCCCGCGGGACTGCACACTTTGCCACTTGTGGAGCCCCAGCTGATGTTGGTGGACCTGTGCTCCATGCAGCCTTAGCCACCCCTGTCCTGCTCAGGTACCTTACCTCTGGTGCCACCTTTCTGTTCAAGAGGGCTTTCACTGATGACCCCCAGTTCTCCTCCTTGAAAAGGCTAGTCCCCTTTCCTCTTCCAATTCCCATGAGCCTCTTTAACCCTTGGTGGGGAAAAAAGCATATTGTCCAAGAACATGGCTTTCAGGGGAAGATCTCAAAACAAGCAGCAGTGGTGCTTCTGTTCCATAAGCTCTCTTGAATCATGGAGAGTTTAATGGGCCTTAACAGAAGTTGGACAGTTGCCTGAGCCTTGACAGATGCTGCTGTGTATTGTGTGCTATCTGGAGGAGTCCCTGTATGCTGGGGTCATCTTACCTTGTGTAGGTACTTTGAAGCAGTGGTTGAACTAGGAATGCTTAAGGATATGCCACAGAGACTGCTTTTGAAGTTGCTGACAGATGGACAAAACGCTAGAGTTACACACTGTTGTTTTTCCCAAAAAAGCTTGAGATTTCTTGACTAGCAGATCAAGTAGCCTGGGAAAAGGACAAAAGAACAGTAATGTATGCGAAATATCCCTGTTGAGGTTTCCTAGAGAGAAATTAATGCAGAACAGGAGCTATTTGCTTCTGCAAGTTTCTACAGGCAAATTATAATTCTTGACTGCTTTTCAGTTCTCATGGTAGTTGGAGTATTTTAAAGCTCTGATTCCTGGAACCATATAAATAAGAATGTCAAGTTTCATTATAAAGATTTTATAATAAAGCATGTTTCTAGCCTTCCAGACTGCGGCCTAAATCTTTAAGGCATGGCCTTAGTAAACTCAAATGTTTCTAAACAACAGAAAACAATGGAAACGTTTTCTTGATCTTGGGATTAACTTCAAGTGGGTAATACTAGAATTACCAAACTTTCCTGATGGGTAGTGCTGAAGGCTCTTGAGGGATTTAACCTCCTCAGCAGTTATGTTTAATTTGAAGTGTGGAGAAAGAGAGCAGACAGTTTATTTCCCTAGTTATTTAGGCACCATTGGTGATATATTTGTGGGTTTGTGTGTTTAATACTGGCTTTGATGTTTTCCCTTATGCATCTTTCTATTATATAAATAATGTCCTTGTTTCTTAGTGTTTGTTGTTAGTGTGTGCAAATACATTCATCTTTTGTTTCACCCTTCCCTAGTGACCTGTTACATTTAGTTATAGGATATGCAGAAAGGAAATAATTAGTCTAACTTTGATCTGCCCTTGAAATTGCGCTGTGCTTTTAAACCACTGTAAAAGAGGAACAGTAAGTTTGTTTCTGCTCTTCTCAGCAACAAAGCACAGAGTGAATCTAGGCATTGTAAATTACTGTCTTACGATAGCCTAAAGAGCCATTTTTTAACAAATGAGTTGTAGATGGAGACTTTTCTTTCCAGTGGGTTATGCTGCATATTAGGGCAGTGGTGTGCTGGGATCTCCTGAACTGTGAAATCAGAAGAGACTGTTAAATCATCACTTCTGAGCACCTGTGTGGGTGCCTGTTTCATCCCACCTGCTTATTTTCATATAGTCCCTCACCTTAATTTAGGTGTCCCCCCTTTTTTACATTGAAGCTTAGTTTGTTGCTGATTCATTTCTGCATAGCTCTATAGCTTTTCTTTTTTTCTTTTTTTTTTCCTTTTTTCCCCTTCCTCTTTTCTTTTGTCATTTTGCCATTCTGCTTGGCACTGCAGGAGCAAATTATTAAAGGTTCCCTGCTCCAAGGAGCTTGGGTGTGTGTGGTGGGGCGGTGTGGGGGTGGGAATCTGCCAGAAGTTATTTAAAGTAGGCTGTGAAATTTGCAAAATGTTACGGGAAAACCAGGTATAGTTTTCTGTTCCTGGAGTCCATAGTCTGGGAGCAAAGCAAAGTTTGGGTGATGGAACAAAAACATCTTGGACAGTTGTTTATTCCAGTTGCTGGTGGTGAAGGACAGTCTTGGGTAGTATGGCCACAGCATTTGAACTGTGTGTCCATCTAGTTAATTTGCTTTTACTTAAGTTGGACCTTTCAGATTGCATTTTTGGTTTTTTTTAAACCTTTAATTATTTCCCAATGTGAGGCTTTTTTTCAGACGCCAGAAATGCTATAAGGTAGGTAATAGGAAGACAGAAAGCAGCTTTATTTTTGTTAGAATCTGGTCCTTGTTTTCACAGTTTCTTTTAATGC
The DNA here is from genome assembly GCF_017639655.2 of Falco naumanni. NCBI lineage: Eukaryota > Metazoa > Chordata > Aves > Falconiformes > Falconidae > Falco > Falco naumanni. The sequence continues at coordinate 58,742,484 of NC_054056.1, read as the reverse complement.
TTAGTAAAAAGGAGAGCAGAAGGCGTTTGGAATACAGAAAACACAATACACAATGGGGCTAATTTCTCCTGCTACTCCCCATGTTCGGGCTTTGTGGTTACTGCGTGTGGCTTGGTGGGAGATTGTCGTAGTGCAACAGAAAACTGTCTTGGTGATTCAGTAGATGGACCCTGATATAGGGGAAATAGTATTTGCTGTCAACACCCTGAAAAGGTTTCCTTCAGGATGGGTGGGTTGTTTGTTTTTTTTTGGCTAGGCAGATGTTGAGCTAAGAGTATGCAGAATTTTGTACAGTGGTTGTGAGCTTTTTACTCCTTAATCTCACCTCCTGTTTTATAAGAAATTAATATTTTTTGCTGTAGTTCCAGACGTCAAGATTGTAGATATAAGGACTGTCTTTTTTTAATTATGCAGTGCTCAGGTCACTGCAGTTGTGATTCTTGATTGAAGGATCTTTGTGTTGCTGTAATACAAATAAAAGGTCAGAATGAGCTAATTTTACCATGATGTTGTTTAACAAGCATGGATGAAATGTGAAACCAAGGTCTTTATAGATCCTCATAATTAAAGATCCCACTGTATAGTTCATATTATTTTTTGTTACTATTTTAATTTGGGTTAACTATTATTACTACTGAGCAATGGCTTCCAGTCCAGTTCAAGTAATTTTGTTCCTTTTATCTATCAGCTGTATTTCCTGCCCAAAGCCATTGTGTTGTTGCTTTAAGATGACATCCCCTGTGCTGTACCCCAGAGCTAGATGCAGTAATATATGAAAGTGTCTTTACACACTTCACACTATTATGATGCTAAATTATTTAGGTTTTTCAAAAGGCATTTAGTTCTCTGCTGAAAGAGGATTCAAATGTGTACAGCAGTGGTGGTTATTACTCAATGTATGTTTGTCCATAAATGCATATGAAAGGTAGAGATGTTAATTTTAGTTTCGCTGAGTCTACCAGGCTGGAAACTGAATGTAAATCTGAGTATGTATCTCTCTCTTGTGTTTGCCTCTAGCAGCTTTTAGAGTTACGAATGCACATTTTTAATGACTAAATGTAACATTAACAGAGAGCCATTCTGCCCCAATTGTTTCCAAGAGAATGGACTTGCCAGAGACTGCTTTTAAGTAGCCACATCTGTCTAATCAAGGTTTCCCCCATCCCCCTGGAAAAAAAAAATAATAAAAAGCAGAGAAAATGAGATTATTCATTTCTGTGCAAGCTTCAGAGTGGCAGCTGGACTGCCAAGTAGAAGGAAGAGATCATGCTGTATGGCTGCGTGAAAGACACTTTCCTCCAGAAGCTGGTATTTTTGTTCAGCCCTACAGCATGTGGGGAGGAGTCTGTATGGTACCACCAGGGCTGGGATGCAGTGGTGGTGTCATGATGGGTAACCTGCTGCATTCTGCAAGTGTGGGTATGGAAAACAGCAGCAGAGGTGGAATACTGTAAAGGGTGCAGGGTCACCATTAGGTTATTATGTTTTTCTTCCAATTTTTCGACAAAACCCTGCTGCATTTTAGGAGTTTAACAGTGAAACAAAAATATTTTGGAAAGCCATCATAGCCTTTCTCTTCATTTTGCCTTTCTATGCTCCCTAAAGACAAGGTGCTGCTTTGCTGGATGTTGGGGCTGGACGTGCAGGCTTGGTAGCATTACTGCTGCATGCTTGCTCTTTGCAGCTGTGACTGGGAGAGGGCCAGTGCCTACGTGGTGGGACCAGCCTTGGGCTGAGACACCCAGGGGACGAGTAGCTTCCCCGTGTCAGTGGGGACAATGTGGTCCAGCTTCTGCTCCTCTCCCCTGGCCTGCCACAACAGAGAGTTTGTGGCTTGCAGAGAGCAGGGAGGGTACTTGTGTTATTCTGCCTATGCCTCCAGGCAGTTTCTGCAAAGCAGCTAGCCTCTGGCATCTTGCTCCTGTGTTGAGGAATGGGTATCTGAGTCCTGTTGGACAGGCTTTGGAGTTTGGGGGGTCTATAAGGGGAAATGGAGTTTGGCTAGCTAGAAGACTCCATCAGCTCCTGGCACCTTCCTGTTCCCTCTTGTTCCCAGTAACGTGAAACTGATAATCTTAAATGAAGTGGTTAATGTACGTTACTAAAAAAAAAAAAGAAAGTATATCGCAAGGTTGTGTGAAAAGTCAGAGAAGGTTTTGGCCAACCCAAGGACAAGAGCGATTCAGAAAGGCGTGCAGGCAGCTGGTGATGAGGTAAAGTGCAAGAGATCATCCCTTCTCTGTCCCACCTATGCCAGCAGGTTGGGAGGCCTTTGCTGGGTGAGGCATCCTGCCAGCTCCCTGAAAGGAAGGCTTTCCAGGGGCGTCAGGGCTTTCACACTGCTGTACCCTCTGACCGGGCTCATGGGGCAGGGAAGAGACCTGGAGCAAGAGGCAGCACAACCACTTTTAAGGGTATGACCTTAAAGGAAGAGGTGCTGGAAAAGCCAAAGATAAAGACGGCCCAAAACATCCTTAAGGCTGCCAAGCCTAAAATTAGATGCAGCTAGGCTTTGTTTTCCTTGCAGGCTCACATGCCACATGCATCTTCCCCCGGTTGGCCTACTCCGTGATGACGGCGAGTGCTGACGCCAAGGAGCACTTGACTCTTGTGACTTTCTGTGCACCCCATTGTCACACGATGGGAGCAGGCAGGCGACACAGCAGAGCTGCCATCACATTCAGGCCCACACGGTGCGGCGCTGCTGACAGCAGTTATCCTGGGACTGTTGCCATTGACAGCCAAAATGTTGTTGACTGCAGGGAACATTGAAATTATTATTGGTGAGCAGATGAGGTATTAAGTGCAGAGTTGACGTTAGGAGTCCATGCACATGACACAATTCACCATGTCACACATTGGTTTAAAATGTGGGCAGTGGATCAGGAGCCAGTAGCAGAGAGATGCTGGATACCACACCCCACGTGCATGTTATAACCCTTTCTCAGAGGCTGTCACTTATGTTTTGGCAGGGCACCTATTAACAGTTATGCCCAAAAAATCCACTTGTGCTAGATGGACAAGAAAAATACGCATTTGGACATAGATTGGCCATTCTGGGTGGGCCAAAACATTGAAAGATTATACTTTGAGCTGCACTTCTGTGCAAATACAGTTTGATTCTCATGTCAGTGCATTAAAATGGAGTAGTGTGACCATACAGTCACTACTGTTTAAGATGGTGTATCTGTTAAGCAGACATGCTGTTAAATCAGACTTACTCTGTGAGCTCTGAAACAGGCTATCTTAATTTTATTCAGCATTCGCTTAGCACTGTTGTATCCACATTATGCAGCATAAAAGCCTGTTAGATACGTGCTCACCAGGGAGCCCTGTGACTGAGCGAGAGCCCTTCTGATCTGTTTGCCAGGTTGCTACCAACTCTGCATGAGACTTGGGCAGTTTTAGAGGGGAGGGATACAGGTAAAACTAGCTGCTGTGCAAGGGACTGATCAGCCCAGGACATTCCAGGAACACAGAATTCGGTTTTTCATTTTGCTTCTCCCTGCTTGTCCTGTTTCCTCCAGCTGCTTAGGGAAAGCAGCAGTTTTACAGCTGCCTTCTTTAATCCCCTTTCACTGGACTGCAATTTTACCCAAGCAGTACCTACATTAAAGGAAGGGAGAGGCACGGAGTATAAAGCTGCACGAAGGGTTTTACACTTGTCTCCTTGCTTGCTGTGTAGCCAGGATAAGTCATAACCGTTTTTCCAAATCCCTGTGAGTTTTTCTTCAAAATGAAGTGATTAACTTCTGCTGTAAACTTCCCCTTGTCTAGGGCATCCAGGCCTTGTGCTGAGCTTGACAGCATTCAAGATCTCCTGCCCACATAGACTATTAGGTTCTGCTTATCCTTCGTTTCCACTGCCTGGTGAAATATTAGATAACGGGGAAAGAGCTTATCTTACATGCGTCTGAACTGACAAATATGGCAGCCTTTCAGTAAAAAGGCTAATGCAGACGAGGCCTTTTTCCTGGCTAGAATAAGAATGAGGCCAGCGCTTGTCTTCTGCCACTGACAACGGTCAGATGCGTGCAGCATGATTTCCATAGCATCCAGACAGTCAGAGCACCTAAATCTACCTGTCTAGTCAATACATCAGCTTTGCTGGAGCGGGGAGCTGAAGTTTGTCATTGAGGCGGGTTTCTAATGCAGCACGAATGGATCTTTCAGCTGTACTCCAGGGTAAACATTGTAAGCCACGCAAATTTATTTACCAGCGGTGACAAATAACTGTGTCAGTCACTTTTGTTTTCTTCCCTAAATAAGACATTCTCTATAAATGCCCTTATGGATTTAATTTTTGCAGCTTTAACCAGGGGGGAGGGGAAATGGGGGGGATTTCTTGCTGTTTGAACAGGTTAATATTAGTGGTTTTTACTCTCTGTGTTTCTGCACATGAAAAAATGAGTTTAAGTTTGGACTCGATGATCTCAAAAGTCTTTTCCAACCTAGATGATTCTATGATTCTAATAAACTTCAAAGGGACCCGTTTCAGGGTTTAACAGTTTGATGGTAGCAGCTGGGAAACACTGTCCTGGTATCAGTATTGAGGTGAGTTTGGCTGAAAAGCATAGCTGAGAAGTCTTTACCGTGCCAGGGCTACCTGGAGGGGGAAGAGGAGCAGGAAGGAGGGGGCTGCTTTGCCCGCAGGGTGCTGAGCAAGGCCTGTTACTCATTTCAGAAGTTTCTTGGCTTGTCTCAGGCATAGAGCTGTGCTTGAAGTTTAACGCTTCCATTTTGAGAGAGTACTCACCATTATAATGTGGCATATTTCTACGTTGCATTCATACAGATATTTTGGGAAATTGTTTTCCCAGCCGTAAATCCTAAACTGTACATTTGCTGTCAAATTCTCAGCCAACAGCTAAAACCCGAAGTGTCTGACAGCTCATAAAGCTGGGGATCTAGTGGGAGAAACCGGTAGCCTTTTCAGAAATGAAGGACTAGAAGTTAATGGGTGGCTTGCTGCAGTTCGGGGAAACACAACTGTGCTCTGAATAGAGGAAGTGGAAAGAGTCGTTAGTTGGGCAAGCCAGACACACCTAGACAGCATCCTGAGCTGCTGCCAACCCACACGGGGTTTTTGGACCTTTTCCAGGCTTTGTTCCTGAAAATAAATTGTTCAAGATGGGAAACTTTGAAGATTGCATTGACCAGTGAGCTGTGCCTCTGGGTGTGAGCTTTAAGGGAGAGAACACAGGCTTTGAATTTGGGCTAGAGGCTCACAGAGAAAAAGCTGTGATCAAAGTTTAGCCTACATTTCATATGTTTGCAGGAGGTGATCTGCAATTTTTTTGTTGTTTCTCCTTATCAGTGAGGTTTATTCTGGCCTCAGAAATTGAGAAAGGGCTGTCAATCTGATTATTTAGTTTAGCTATTGACTTGCTTTGTAGCTGCAATTCATATAAAATGATTGCTGCTGGGTCTATTTCACAGGAGCAGCACATGAAGAAATTAACATCTATAAACCATTCAGAATATGTAAAACAATGGATATATGCTAAGTATTACGTTATTTATTTAATACTCTGATAGCCATGTTGCAAAACAAATGAAGAGGTGGGGATATCTTTTGGAACAGAATATACTGCAGTGCCTGCCCTGATCTGCATTAGACATCTGCACTGTGAAGTACAAGTGATGCTGAAAGATGCACTGAGAAAACAAATGGGTTACAATACTGTCGTGTTAGAAATGACAAAATGTGTAGGCAACAGAGAAACTAAAACTACTTCGGTTTCAGGCATAATTGTAAAGTATTAACTGAAGAAATACAGCAGGAAAGGTAAAATATGAACAGTTTGGAAACTGGGACTCACACTTCTTTATATGACAGAAGCTCTGTGCTAAAAAAAAAAAAAAAGAGCAACTTTTCTTTTAGCTGAATTTTTTTTTTCCAATTTAACACTGGAAACCACAACTCTTACCTATAAAAGTAAAAAAAAAAAAACAACACCAAAAACAAAAAAACCCACCTTCCTGAAATTTTTTTTAGGTATTCACGTTTAAGCTGGCTTTAAGGAGGACACCTACAATGAACAGAAAGTCCTAGTTGAGCTTTCACAGCAAGAAATATGAGAGCACATGAAGCAAAAATGCCAGAGCCCTTTCAAATTCAAAGTGTGTAAGCTGTCTGCCCAAAAAAAGGATAGATTCAAGCTGGGAGCCAGTTTGGGTTGTATGACAGATTCATGTTCCTTGTATGCACAGCCTTGGCTTGAGCAGTTCCCTTCTTCCCATCTTCTGTGTGTAAAACAGAAACCATATATATTGACAGCAAGGTAAAGTTATTTGATGTGTCTATAAAAAACAGGATAAGAGCTGGAAAGAGTGTCCCTTTTCTAATTAAATCTAATAAAACTGTGCTAATTCAATGACATGCAGCTTCCAAGGCAGGAAACATGGCAGGTAAGGTATCAGCAGGTGAGCAACTCAGCCTCGCCATCCCTAGTGTGGTACAGAAACGCTTCTCAGACTTCATCCATGAATCATCCGTGATTAGTGCACTGAGATTTCTCCTGTGAGACCCTTTTGTGTACCTACTGCAGCCAGGGAATCAGATCCTTGAGAACAGAAGTAGGCTGGGAAGCTCTTTCCGTAGTGTGTAAACTTTGTGAGGAAAGTAATTGCAAGCTTGCACTGCATTCGGTTGCGACTACAGAAATAGGAGTGGTGCAGCATGTACAGGGAGTATATACTGCCCTTCCTGAGGGTGGGGGCTGCGTGGCCAGGTCTTTGTCACATGCCACAGGGAGTTTGTATGCGTGGTCCTTGTGGTGTGGTGTGCCCAGGCATCGTGGATGGGAGCGGAGGTGCATGGGTGCACACAGGTGTCTGATGAAGTCCGGGCGCACAGTGTGTGTGGGAGGTCGAGGTGCTGTGTGCAGGTGGCCAGCACGTGCCTCTGATGTCAGACGTGTCCCAGACCCTGCACGCTCACTGAGTATGCACTGCACTGGCAAAACACGTACTCTCAGGAGTCATTTGTCTGGGACTTCTGAATGGCAAAAAGCCTGGTCTGAGCTGCTATGCAGATCAGGATGTCAGGCGTCCTGAAATCCTGGACAAATCCCCTTAGTGCTTTTGGTAAATGTGCAACTGGGATTTGCTGTTGTGACAGCAGATCCTGTGGTAAAAATACCTGTCTCCCAGCATTGCAAACCTGACTCACATCCCACAGGTAATGGGTGAGCAGTCGGTGCTGTTTCTTGAATCTTTGCGCAAATGCATGAAGCAGTCCTGGTGGCAGGGGATCACAAAGCTGCATTGCAAAGCACTTGCCTGGCTCAGGCCAAATCTCTGCAGCTGTGGCTTAAGACTCAGCAGATCAGAGGTATGGCAGAGACCCCTGATCTCAGACTGAACGGGATGATGTCTCTGCCCTTTGCTTCTCCAGAAGGCTGCATCTGCCCTGCACTTGCCAGTGCAACTTGACGGTGTGGAAGGTGTGCGGGCAGTGTCCCCTCCTAGGCTGGGCAGGAAGCACAGCCCTCTCCCTGGAGGCTGCATAACAACTTGGGTTTGTTTGCTTTTAACCCTTCACCTTAATCCTAATTTTCATTAGGTTTCATTGGGGTTTTTTTATTAAGAATTAGGACTGTGCCAAATTTGAAGCATCAGTAGTTTCACTACCACAATGGGGTAGCGTAGAGTGAGAAGGAGTGAATGTGCTTTTCCTGCTCTGTGTGTGCAGGCACACATGAGAGAGCACAGTTTCTCTGTAACTCTGAAAATTAGTATCTTACTCTCCAAACTTCCTTTCCCACAAGGAGATTCACCCAGAAGGTCTCACCCCACCCAAACAGGGTGTAATGGTATCTCTTTAGTGGGCTACACAAAAATGCTACCGGTGAGTCAGTACAGTGTCGGATGTACAGTCGTACAGAGTGTGAACATAGGATGAAGTAGTTTGAAATGCAGCCTCCTATCCAAAAATACCAGCCAACCAACTGTAAGATACATTAGCTGTCAGTTCCCAGTGTGTCTGTTGAGATTTCAAGCAAATTTTGGGTTTTGCTGGCACACAAAGGAAAATGCCATTGCAGCCACTTGGGGCCTGCCTTTTGCTCATCGGGAAAGGGCACCTGTCCTTTGCCACTAGGCAGATCTTGAAAATGCACCTTTATGATTTAAGTGCTCATATGTCGTCTTCAAAAGTGGCTTAGCAGCCCAAATTTCATAGAGTACTGGTATCAGGCGGTGTGTGAAGACTGGCGCGGGTGAGGCCGTGCTCTGTGGAAGCGCTGCGTAGGTGCTGCTGTGGTATCAGGAGAGGGAAGAGTGGGGACAGGCAGGGAGAGCTGAAGGGACTTCCCTTAAGTCACTAGAAGGTCTGTGATAGAGCTGGGGAGAGAAGTTGAACCTCAGTCTGATGTAGCTAGTAGACGATGCATTCTCCTTAAACATCTTTTATGCCATATATTTGGGGCAGTCTTGTATGTGCTGTACGCAGGGCCATTTTTCCATTTCTTTCTCAGTCCCTGAAGTCCTCCTATGAAGCACTTCAAGTTTAAGTATACTGTACCGAATTCAGTGTTATGCTGGTAGTACAGGGGAAGAAATGGATGGAGGAGCAGTGTTAGAAAGCACCCCTTCAGCCCTTACTGAGACCCCAGCTCTGTCCTAGAGTCTGTTCAAAAACATCCATCCCTCCTGGATTGCCTGGGCTGAGTAACATCACAGCCCACCAAGTAGTGGGACGCTGCTATTCCACGGATGAAGCAACACTGCATTGCCGGTATCATTAGGCTGCTGGTTTTGTTTCTGGCTCTTGGCTTCCACCCTGAAATGATGGTGTCACTGGAGCTGCCTACAGGTACAACAGTTATCCCAGCCTTATGCAGGGTACAAGAGGTTGTTGGTCTTTATGGTAAATGGTCAAGCTGCCTTCCTGTCATATGTGCAATGTCTCAGAAGTGGTTTGAGCTTGCAGATACCATTAATTATGTTGAAAACAAGAATACTGTCATTGCACTGGGTGGGATTGGCCTAATTTTATGTAAAGTCGATGCGGATTTAAGCTTCGTATTGAGTTACTAGGGTGCTGTCCATCAAGTCATGTTTGGAAATCGTTTTTTAGAAGCTGTGCCAGTTTTAACATGCTGCTTTAATATTTTTCTGGCTGCAATAGGGCAAGACATAGAAATCTTACATTGTCATCACACAGAGCTGTGAAGCATGGGGTTTTTTGGTTTGTGTTTTTTTTTCTTTCTCTCTCTTGCACTCTGTCATATGGAAACCAGATCAAGATTATGAAATTATTGCCCACAAACTGTGATCTTTTTTCTCTTTTGTGGTGGGGACTGACAAGTCAGTGATGGCTTGGTGCTGTTGGTACTAGCTGTTCATGCTGCACGCATTTGTATGTATCAGGAAGTGCTGAACTTGGCGTGCTTCTCGGTTGGCACACAGGCTGGTGAAACGTCAGATTTTTAATTGTGATAAAGTTCATGAAAGAAAAAATTATGGCAGATGTTTCCTTTTGTCAGAGCTGAAGTGAATCATTAAAATGTGATATGATGTACTATGAACTAGTCAGTGTAAACATCATCCCTGTGAACATGTCAAAAGACTGAAGAACGTAGACGATTCATGGTAATGTCAAAAACCATGTGGTCTGAATGCTGTATTACCAAGCTCTTCTCTTTAAATGCAGAGCATGAATCTTATGAATTTTTATTGCCTTTATACAAAATGAAAAGATAACATATTCTGCTTTGGTAAAAATAGCCTGGTAGCTTCTGCAACATGGTTGTCATTTCGCTGGTGGTATACTCAGAGGTCTGCTTTTCACAAGCAGCACTGAGGTATCCGATTCTCGCTGAGCACTGAGCTTGCTTGCCTAATTCCCTCTTTTCTAGAGGATGTATTTTTGGGAAGTCTTACTCCTTTGCCAGTCTGAAGGAAGTGGCAGAAACGCCGCTGCTTGCCGAGGAATGCCTGTGATGATGCGTTAAAAGTGGCTCCCGATAAGTGGTTATGGAAAAACTGCAGGAAGCTTCTGACGGCCAACATTCTCTGTGGACTTTCTCTCCCACCTCCTCACATCCCCTGCAGGAGGATTATTGTCTACATGTTCACTTAGGCCATTAGTCAGAACAGAAGTGCATTAGAAACTTCCTGATGCTTCCCCATGAGCTGAGTACATTGTATCTGCAGTTATTCTCATTGTGGCTGGTCTAAGAAGTCTTGACTAGACTCTGATTCTTATTCCCAGTGTTGTCAGTTCTCAGTATTTTAACATAAATTAAGTGGGTTTCTTAATGCTTCAGCTGTTGGAATCAAGGGAGTTGACAAATATCTTCATTTTGACATAAAGGTCAAAGAAACACCGGAAAGATGTGATCGAAGTGTACCCAAAGTCTTGTTTTATGCCAATCCTTGATCTCTGATTTGAGGGAGCTTGACTTAACAGTTTGGAATGCTGTGGATTAGGAATAAAATATTCTGTTATATCATAAAGTGGCTTATAAAGTGCAACAAATCCAAATAATTCTGCGTGTCAGAAGTCTCAGTCCCCATCTCTTTTGGGGATACACTGAAAGTGAGGTGAATGTGTTTTGCAGACCAATTTGAATACTTTTAAACTGTGGCCCCCTTCTCCAGATCAATTACATTGATTTACTGGGGAAAATGTGTGTTTGTGTGCATGGACATACACAAATTGTATGCAAACAATGTATTTTATTTTAAGCAGGGCTGCAGAAGCCAGAAGTAATGAACTTAGTACACAGATTCAGTGATAACAGTTGTTAATGGCAAGGCATCTATAGTTTTTGCACCATGGTGATTTGTGGAAATGCACTGTTCTTTTTTAAATCAGCATAAATTTTTACACCTCTCTTGCACCATAGGAACTTAATCCATCATGAAAACTCGGTAGAAGCTGCACCATTGTATCCTGAGGCAGATGTGAAATTTGTGTGAGTCACTGATTTGTGATCAAGCTGAAGGAAACTGAGTCTACAGTTCTTAAGAAAGAAGCCGCCCATTTGGGATGCATTTACGCAGCTCTTTTTGTATAAATCATTAGCGCTATAAACTATCCATTGTTGTTAGGAGAAGAAATTTAACAATGCAAATAAAACAAAATACTGTGGCAGAGCAATTTTATGCTTGATTGTAATGTTTAATGGCATGTTCTCATAAAGAGATTTTCCCATCCTTCAGACCTATCATGTCTGTGACTCCCTTTATTTCCAATGGTTTGGATGTCCCCCATTTTATTCCTAGAGTTTTTTTCTCTAGAGCAATTTCTGTAAACATGCTGCAGCATGGGGTTATCCAGGGTTAATTTCCCATATGATTACACATCCAGACAGCATATATGTAAATGCGGCAAGACAAGTGATAAGAAAACTGTAGGATAAAAGAAAATGAAGAAAATTCCTTTGTTTTGCTTGTAGATCCATTTTTCAGTACCAGTGTATTTTCCTTAATTTTCAGTGTTAATGCTAGCTTACATTGGCATCTTGGTTCTTTAAAAACATTATTTTTCTGTCATCGCTGGCCTAAATTTTTGCATTATGTTGATTCCCTTTCTCTCCCCTATCTCTTTGGATATTTCTTCCAGGTTCTTCTCTTCATCCTTTACTTTCAGGTACTAGACGGCACCATCATTGAGGCAGAGCTTTGTATCTCTAAACGAGCTGGTTATATTAGTGTCAGAAATAAAAATACAGCGTTCACATTCTACTTGTATTTTTAGTGCTTTACTGTAAGCCTGGTTCTACTTTCCCTTCTTATCTCCATTCTGTGTCTTGCCCTTAGGTTCCTTTTTTTAGACCAAGGTTGCTGGGTTTTCTTGTGATCTTGGAAGGTTTCTGCACTGTCCAGCTTTTTGAGGTCTTCCCATACACCTTAGTCAGAAAGTACTAAAATATCTTGATAGTCTGTTAATCTGCAGTCAAGTGCCCATTGTTTTCTTTTCCTGCCTGCCAAGGAGTTTGTTGGGAATTGAGATTTATGGAGTGAATAATCCACCTGGCAGGAGACTCTCTGTAACTCCTAAGTGTGTTCTTCAGTGGAAGAATGAACATTCCTTTTTGTGTGTAAAATACTGCTAATAGCTTATTTAGCAACCTATATTTCTACAACAGGGCTTTCAGTTTTGTGTTGGAGGTGGGTTCTTGCATATGCATAGATTCTAGCACCCATGCTAATTCCGTCTCTCATTTAACTTTCATCTGTTCCTATGGTAGGATAATGCATGATGTGATCTCTCAGCTTTTTAATGTGGTTCTTAGTGCATCTCTTCTAACTCCTGTTTGAATGGGCTAAAAAAAATATTAATAATGAGGGATGATTCTTCCCTGTACTTGCTGGGAATTGCGTGGAAAACACAGGGAGCTTAGGCAGGGTAGTCATGCTGCAACCACTGAGACTCCACAGAGTCCAGTACCAGATATTAATTGCATGTGCTGCAGGGAGAACTCTGAATAACAACAGGATTAAGAAAAATACATTGGTGATCCTTTCTTGCCTTTTCCTTAAATGGCTCATTTTTACAACTACTGGTTAGATTTGAGCTCAACGTAAGGCAAAAGCTGTGGAATGTGATCAAATGAGGGATGCAAGGGGTTGCAGTATTTTCAGCACAGCTGATTTTGTTCACGGTTTTTTAATAGAACTAAATGGAGGATTGAATTAGTCGATGATTAAAATAAGTGGAAGCCACTGTATAACAGTGTTCGACGTAATGGGTACCTGCGTGAAATTTTGGTTCTCAGTCACCCAGTTGCTTCGTCCCTTTAGGGTTATTTTCAAGGTCTGAGTAGCCTGGACTGATTATCACCCTCAGATTTACAGCTGCCTTTCCCTGCGTAGAGTTTCTTGTTCCTTACGCGTCAGCACTAAGAAATTTGTATCTGTTTTTCAGCAGTGGCAGACGAGCATCGAAGTTACCAGCAGTGTAATCTCCAGGGTAAACAGGGCCAACACATTATGCTCGCTGTACCATTTAACCCTGCTGGAGGAGACGACTGTAAATTGCCTGTGTCGAGCTGGTGTGTGAGGACTAATAGAACTGCAGTGGGGATAATTCATGAGTAGATTTTCTCACTCGCCAGTGTAAACAGAGCTAGGGCTAGTCAGGTCTGAAACGGTGATTACTTTTAAAACAGCATGTTACAATTCAGTGTCCCAGGTTGAACCCTCCTTCCAGCACAGGAAAACAAACCATCGCACGCGTGGCTACCACATGGACCACGCAGGCTGTGCAACTAACTATGCATATGAAGAACTGCTTTGTTTTTCTAGGAAATGAGGTTTGGAGGGAGGTCCTTAACTGCAGATTGCAAAGGGTGATTTTAAAAAAGAAAAAAAAGAAGAAAAAAAAATCAATTTCACAATCCTTATTAATGCAGAGTAAAGAACAGCTTGAACAGGGAGTTAATTTAGAGGCCTTGAATGCTGTCCTCTTCTGCATTAAATCCCTCCACCAAACTTGCGTTTTTTGGGTTGTGCTGATAATCTCTCCACACTGCTCCTGTCTGCTTGTTCCTTGCACCTGACCACATTAAATACAATGACATAATAGATATGCACCTGCTGGCAAATAAGTTGCCTGAATTCACTGCCAGCGAGAATAGCACTTTTCCTTTCCCTGAGGTAGTGCCATTCCTCAGTATCTTTTTCTGACAGATTTAACCTGTAAACTCCAGACTTAACGGAAAAGGTGAAAATTTGCTCCAGGAAGTGGCAATTTGAGAGGTGGGGGCATTTGGTGGGTGTGTCTGCAGTCACTTGAAGCCCATCCAGGTGCAGACCCTTACCCAAAAGGGAATGGTCCTGGTCTTCTGCTCTGTCTCTTACTGACCATTTCCTGCTGCCTTTTGTTGTGTTGGCATCAGCGTTCACCCAGCAAGCAATTTGACTTTTTCCACTGTGAGCAGAGACCTGGTCCAGCTCATCTGTGCTACAGCTGTGTCACTGTCCGCGGGTGCACTGGGGCTGGCACAAAACGGACAGCGGGAAGGACCCAGGTCCATGCTCCCATGGCTGCTAGCTTGACATGGGGCTGGGATTGCAGCAGGCAGTGATTACCTGGGTACTCCCAAGGCCTGCCTGGGCTGGCTGGGGGGCTGAAAACATAGCTCCCCCCCCAGCAGGCACGTGTCACCCCAGCCTGTCTTTGACGGTGAAGCATCATCCTGGTGCCGCCTGGAAGAGGCACATAAGGATGCATGGCCCTGCGTGAAGCATTAATGGTTGTAGATATGTGACCGTCTCAGATGGTTTTCAGGGCTGAAGTTAGGTGCGTGGCTCTGAGCTGTATCAGGGAGGGGGAAGCACCTCTGCGTGCACACACCCCCCCACACACACTGTCCAAGTTTCCCACGTGAGTGACCTGACCACAAGAGGCTGACTGCAGGCAGGATGAAACACTCCCTTATTTTCCAGTTTAAGATGGGTTTTTTTCTTTACTTTTCAGAGTAAGGGCTGGCCAAAAGCCTGCCCAGTCAGTAATGTCTTTAGAGAAGCAGAGAAAGAAAGAAGGAGGTAAGTAGCAGAAATGCAAAACTCCTATTGAGAAAGCAGCACCTGTCCAGTTTTGGTCACCAAAGCATAACGCTGTTTTCTTACACTTAAGAGATAATATCTTTGCTACTAGTAAAACCAAAAAATCGGCTTTCGTTCTTGTGGTTTCCAGAATGAGTCTTTTGTTTTCCCAGTCAAGACCGAGGAGACAGATCAGTAAACACATCCTTTATAAAATTTTACCTAAATGTTACCAAGTTTAATTAGCCCTTGGGTTTATCATTAATACGCTAGACTTGCAGTGGCTTGTGGAGGAGCATGATGACTCGGTGTGCCAAAGCCTGCTTAGGTAGCTTCAACCCTGTCACCAGAGCAGCCGACCTGCTCAGAGGTCATGTGGAACCTGCTACTGGGAGGGGGATTTTAGAAGGAAGCCAGTCCCCTGTCCTTGTTGACAGAGCGGCTTTTCTGGGCTATCTGGCACTTACAACGCAGTTGTTCAGCCCCTGAAGGGCTTGATTCACATTAAAAACTTGATGATAAATTCTTAATAAATAGCCAAATATTGTTCTGAGGATGTTCTTGAGGATGCTTATCAGGTGCATTGCTTATGGATACAGCACTCTTAATGATTTTTCAGTCGTTATGCCTGCGCTTGTACAGTAATACTAAACAAATTTTGGTGGGTAGGGAAGTAGTGGGCTAGAGAGGGAATAAAGTGTATAATCTTACCAGTCTCTCTACATACCGAATTCCCAGTTTTGCCAAAGCAGTTGGCTTGTGTTAGAAGGTTAATGCCCTTCAGGAACTGAAAAGATTGAACATCCAGGCTTCAATTGTAGGAGACCGAAGTAAAGAAGCAGCGTTAATACTAATACATTAATTTTATTTTTTCTGCTTCTAGTCTTTGAACTACACACATCTGAAACCAACTTCTCATGTTAAATATGAGGTTTGGGAATGATGCGTGTGGGTCAATCCTTGGCTCAGAAAATCTGTTTGACACTTCAGTCCTTGGCAACAGAGAATTTGCAACAGGAAGGTAATCAGCCTCAGCAGCGACTCTGTACGCACAAAGCAGGCCATGCCCATACAACAGCCATGTTTAAAAGGCTGGTCTGTTGAATCAGTTGTTTTCAAAGTAGGCTAGGGGAGATGAGATTGTAGTTTGGAAGGTGTTCCACATCCGCTGTCTGAACTGAATTACTTCCCTTTGCTGGTAATGGTGCTGTAGTCTGTTAACACTCCGCTTGCACAAAAGCATTCCATTGACATACAACTTAAACTCATTCTGCTCTTCTAGGAACTCTCGGGATATTTATTTACAGTCCACAATCACTGTCCCCCAGCCTGACTGTACTGTTTGGTTTGGGGCCTTAGTCCATGCAGTATCGAGCTGAACATCAACAATCGTTTAATAAATCCAGACAGCAGGGATATAGCCTGTAACCCAACAAGGGAGCCTGCTGTGTGCTGCGGATACGGGTATCAGGATGTGTCTTCTAGTATTTTCAGCACCCTGACTCCTCTGCATGCTGGCTTGACGGATGACTGTGTGCAGGCTGGCTCCTCAGGCTCTTTCCCCTGTTGGCCTTTGCTCCTTGACTTTAGTCAGGGGATCCTTTTTTTGGGGGGGGACTGGTCCATGAAGTTCGCATATCTGAGGTGTGGGGAGCAGCAGGTCTGTCTCCATGGGCAGGCCCAGAGCATGTCTGGGGGCAGCCTGGGCCATCGCCGCGGTGCTGTGAGGGGGAGCGGTGCTGGCGTGGGGCTGTGACGAGCCGGCCAGCCCACTGGAAGCAGGACACGCTGCAGCCCAGCTCCTGTGCCTTCAGCAGCTCCCAGGAGCTGGCTGAGTACGGACCAGAGGGTGAGCTCTCTTCTCCTGCTCACACAGACACGCACTGGTCTTGCCCGCTGCTTTGGGGATGCTACCCCGGAGGCTTAACGAGCAACGGGAGGGGGGCTTGGCCTTGCTGGTGGGGCAGGTACAGGAGGAACATCCCGGGAGCGGAGGGACACACCGCTCACGGTAACGGGGGTCCTGGCGAGGCAGGGACCCCTGCGGGGCTGGGGGCAGCCTGCAGTTCGGCTGCCGGGCTCCGACGGTGAGTGCGGGGTGGGACGGCAGGCGGTCGGGCTGAGGCCCAGCCGGGCTGGCTCCGCCGCGGGGCAGGGCAGGGCGGGCGCTGCTGGAGCCGGGAGCCTTGGCCAAGATCCACGTGTGCGGCTGGATCCCCAGGCTCGGGAGCCCCGGTGCTTTCCTTTCCCCTCCCCCTCATATTTTTTTTTTTTTTTTAACGCGTGTGCGTGGATCGCTGGCGGTGACAGGCGCTCTTTCCTCTGGGGGTTGGCGCGTTACCGTATTGCAGCAGGGGGCGCCTCCCCGTTATTTTACACTCCCCCCCCGACCACGCCTGCGGTGCTGCGCGGGGAAGATTCCGCGTTTTCCGCTTCTGCCGGTTGTGTGCCTGCGGGACGGGACGGGACGGGACGGGACGGGACGGGACGGGGGGGTGTCCTCTCCGGCGCCTTTCGAAGAGCCGCGTCCCCGGTGGGGATGGCTCGGTAACGCGGGGGGCGTGCCGCGGACCCCCGCTCCCCCGCCGGGGCCGGCAGCCGACGGAGGCGGGCGCGGCGCCGGCTCCCCCGCGGGCGCGTGACGGCGGGGCGCGGGCACGTGCGGGGGGCGGGGCGGGCGGCGGCGCAGGCGCGGCGGGCCGGGGCAGGCGGAAGAGCCTGGGCGCCCCGAGCGCCCGCCGGGCCGGGCCGGGCTTAAAGAGCGGCGGGGCGGCGGCGCGGGTAAGCTACGCACCTTCCTCCCCGCGGCCCTCCCGGCCCCGCGCCGGGCTCGGCCAGGAGCGGGGCGGCCGGGGGCTTTGTCCGCCTTTTTTTTTTTTTTTTTTTTTTTTGCTCCCGGCGATTCACCGCGGTTTTCTTTATTGTTTTCCGGGGGTTTTTTTACGATATTTTTTTTTAAATTCCTTCCGCAGCAGGCGGGGCCCCGCCGTCCGGAGCGCCGAGCCGCCTTTCGTGTCCGTGCGAGCGCTCACACGCGCGGCCCGGGGAGCGAGGGCGGCCAGTGCCGGCCCTGTCTGCCCGCTCCGGCCGGGCCGGCGCTCCGCGGCGTGCGGCAGCTGCCCGGCGGTGGCCGCGGTGTGAGCGCCGGGGCCGGGCCCCGCCGGTGCGCTGGCGGGAGGGACGGCCGGCCGGGAGACTGTCTGTCGGTCCGTGCCCGCGTAGGGCTGAGCGGGCAGCCTGGGGACGCTGTCCCCCCGCTGGATGGAGCCCAGGGCTGCCGGTGATGCGGTGCCCCCCGCGGGGGCTGGCGGAGTGGTTTGAGCCCCCCGTCCGCCGGAGGCGAGCATGTCCAGTGAGCAGCTTAATAGGACAGCGGTGAAGGATGCGCGGTTAAAAGACCTGTTGTTGGAAAGAGGTACCCGCCTGTTCGCTGCTGCGCCCGCAGGGGCAGGGCTGTGGCGAGCCCGGGCTCCGGCTTACCGGAGCGAAGCCCAACTTCGCGGCTGGCGGAGCCGGGGGACGCCGTGGGGGCTTCCCTGGCCGGGGGGGGGGTCTGTCTGCCGAGGAGGACTGCGGGTGGCGGTCCAGGTGCTTTCGCTTGCGTGCGTGTTGACGGGGTTATAAATAATTTCTCTTGTTTTCATGCTTTTCTGTGGAGGTGTCGTCATTCAATATATAGTTGCTTTTTCCACGCTGGGCACTTACCATAGAAAAATACTCTACTGGGAGGAGAAAAATGTATTATAAATGTGATTTCCTGCGTGTAAGAAACAGGTATATGCAAGTGTGACAGAGAGACTCGGGGAGGTAAAAAACCGTGTCGTTTCTCTTCCCCAAGTCTCTTTGCCAGCTGACAGCGGAGGAGCCGGCTGGAGCAGGTGTCGGGGCGGGGGGCGAGGCGGGGGCCGGCGGCCGCCGGGAAGCACTCGCGGTGCCTTGAGCGGTGCCGGTGAAGAGAGACCGCTGCAGCTCTTGTTTTTTCCCTTTTTCCTGTTAATAACCTAGTGAGTAGCAGGAGGGCTAGTCATGAGGAAGGGTGAGGTTGAAAATTACCTTCCTTTTTTCTTTCCATCCGTACTTTACAGCGAGGAAATCCTCTCGAATATCAGTAGGGTGTTCTGTTGCAGTTTGCGTTTGCGGTGTAAAGCTGGACTTGGAAAATCCTGTGTGTTGTGGTTTTTACATTTTCTTTACTATGTGGCCATGTTTTAGTCAAACATTTCGAAATTATTCTTCCCCCCTACCAAGGGAAATGCTCAGAGACCCAATCATTTATTTCTAAAGGAGAGGTACTGTCCCCTGCCGCTGAGATGCTGGAGCCCTGATAAATTTAGAAGAGACTGCCCTTGGCAGATAGAGAAAGTAATATGTCATTCCAGTGATCTTTGCATTCTAGGAAAGCCTAAATCAACATTGCTTGTTTTGCATGTTGCCCTTTAGCAACAGTCTCTCAATTTCCATTCTAAAGTATTACACGGACCCCCCAAAAAAGGTTTTGTTAAAGAAACCCTTTAGTACTCGGTAGCTGCAGAATGTGATTTGCAGCAGTTGTCAGTAGTGTTAAGTCTGTATTTTGTTTGTGCTTCTGAGGCAAAACCCCCTCAACTTTTTACTTAAACGTGGGTTTGGTGGGTTTGTTTTTTAATTAATGCTATGCTTCCTGCCTTTTGATCTTTTAGTGCTGACATCATTAGCTTCCAGTGATGCGAAGGGGGGTGGAGGGATGTTGCTGCACTGCATATGGGATTGGTAGCCAAAGTTAAGCAAAGCACTGACTAACCAAAATTTTTGAAGATGGTGTTCTGCGTGGTGAGTGGATGGTACTTAACAGCAAAGAGAAAGTAAATGATAGATGTATTGTTGCCCTTTTACTCTTTGCTTAGCCTTAAATAGGTTTAGTTACTCCTACTGAGATGATTGCAGAACCTCAGCACTTAGATGGTGGTGTGCCTGTGCCCACTGGTAACTTGTGACAAACAGCTGGACCTAAGCACCAGCCTCCACTGGACACCAGTGCAACTTGCAGCTCCTGTAATCTGAGGTTTTGTTTGGAGATCTTAGAGTCTTAGGTTTGTAAGAGATCTTAGAATAATGAAACAGTCTTGGACTTCCTTTGGTTCCACTGCAGGTCACTTTGGATTTTATGTGTGAAAAGCATTTTTCTAGCTCAGCTTTATAGTTGTGTTTGCATACTTCTGTTACACAGAAGGCTGAGGATGACTGCAAATGAAAGAGATTGGGCGGGGGGAAACTTGTTTTCTCTGATTGCTTTGTCTTTTTATTTTTGTATTTTATTTATCTTTCTTTATTGGCTTCTTAAAACAGAAAATGTAGTATTGCTTCCCCAAAGCCCATTTTTTGGTGTCCAAAAAAATAACAGTACTTCTGGGAAGTGCCGAAACTGAGTAACTTGCACTGCTGCTTTGCTTTTTCTGCCAGGCTAGCAACCAAAAACCTCTTCCCATTAACTGGAGTTGTCTCTCAAGATGAGAGCATCCCCTGTGAGCGATGTAGTTTCCATAGAAATATCAGCAAGTGTGTAACTCCAAAGGGCAATTCCTCCCCTTGCTCATCCCTGCTGCTCCAGTATAGCCAAAAGGGTGAAAGGGTGACTCATTTCTAAATCTACTTAATATTTGTTGTATAGGCAGGACTTCAGATAAGATGATGGGCTCTGATGGAGTTACTTGTAATTGTATCTCTTGCTACAGCCAAGGCCCTGGTTTCATTTTTAACCATAGTGGAACATAACTTGTTTTAGAATATCAGATCTCTTTTTAGATTTTTACTTGAATGGGAAGTCCTAGAACAGTTAATTTTTATCTAGTTGGAGAGAAGCAATTGAAGAAGACATTGTATGTAGATTCAATAGGGAAAAAAAAATTTCCCCCTCTTGATTTAGATGGCTTTTGTTCTGTTCAGCTGGTTGAAAAATCAAAGAGTAGTTTACTAGATAGTGTCCCGATTCCTTTCTCTGTGGCCTCTGCTTTGAAGCTTATGGAACCCTCTGGATTCAGTTGGCATTGCAGGTGGCTATTAAAATAGTGGGGTTTGAGTGTCTTTGGTTTGTTTTTTCTCCTAGTGAAATCATTTTATTCTCCAGAAGGCTTGTCTGTACTATTTATGCTGAAGAATTTGTTACTTGTGAAGGCTGCAGAGTAGTATCACCAAGAAGTTTCTTAGCTTTGATCTGCAGCCACTAATACTGAATGATGGGCACTGCCAAAAAAATATTTTCATACTACTTTGGAACAGTGTTTTCTTCATGAAACTTTGTGAAATGGACAGCAGTAACATCTTAATCAAGATCAATCTTGATGGAATACTGAGGATTTTTCAGGTTATTGCTTTGATGGATAACTTTCTCTGTGTGATTGACATATTTTCCTTTTTTTCTTTGTTTTAGCTGAACTGGAGTTTGTTCAAATCATCATTATAATTGTAGTTATAACTGTTATGGTGGTAGTGATCATCTGCTTGTTGAACCATTACAAACTCTCGACACGCTCCTTTATCAACCGACAGAGCCAAAGCAGAAGACAGGAAGAAACTTTGCAGACAGTGAGTATGAGCCCCTTGCACCAAATACCTTCTCTTTGCGCTGTACGGGCCTGCGGCAAAGCCTTCTGAGGAGCTCCAGTACAGGCAACTGTTGAAAAACTTCTCATGCCACTTCCAGTACTCCCTATAGTTAGGTCTTTAGCTGAGGTTGTATTTGTCAGTAGAACAAAAAAATCATAACATAAATTAAGATATGATTAATTAAAGAGTTATTATTTTAGACCCTACTATGTTTTATGTAGCCTATTTTCATTTTATGTTTGGAGGCTCAGATGTGACATCCTGTTTGCTGCTGCTGTAATTCGAAGGGGAGTGGAGGGGAAATGGATGGAGACCACCTGGGGTACAAAGATTTGAAATAAATGTTGTTTGACTTTCCATGTATTTACTAATATCCTGGAGTTTTATCACTATTGCTCTTTTGTGAAGCTACAATAACTGTTTTTTTGGATTCAAACCACTGGCTCAGTAAAGGCCTGTGTTTGTTTCACTCAAATTACATCAAAATGTAACATTTGTTTTACTCGAACAACAAGAAAATGATCCCTCCAAGGACTGGAGTGGTTAAGATGTGTTGTTACAGAGCCAAACACTTAAGACAGTCTCAGCTGAGACCTCTTAAGGCTGTCTTTTGTCAACCCAGCAGTAAATGGGCCCCTAACTTGCCTTGGGACCAGGAGTTTGCTGGGTGGTATGCACTGCTCCCTTGTGAGGGTTTAACCGCAGGGTGTCTGTGGCCCTGGAACATCCCCCCCCAAGCCAGGCAGTATCCTCTGCTGTTGCAGGGAGGTCCTTTTTCTGATGTGCTTTTCAATGTCCCTGGAGTGGTGCCCCTTGGCCTCCTTGCTAACTGTGATAGCCAAGCGGCCATTGGTGGGGATAGCATTTTGGTGCATCGAACTTCTGGCAACAGTGTTGGGTTCACACTTTCATTTCATTTTGTTGTCAAAAAACCTGACTGTAGCTGAAAGGTGTAGCCCCATAATGGTTTACACCAGTCATAAGTCCACGGTTTCACCTTTCTTTCCATCCTGGTCCTATGTTTCCCCCTCCTTTGTGCTTAGGGAGCTACTGGGGTCATGGTGAGAGGCGTCAGGGGACTGATCTGGCTGAACACTAATTGTGTTTTATTCAGTTAGATTTCAGCCAGATAAACGACTGAAATGCCTGGGCCAGGGAGGAGACAGGGATGCCACAGCCAGGGCTGGACCTGAGCAGCTGCTGTGGAGCTGGACCCCTGGCAACTTGAGTTCCCAAAGGTCCCACTTAGCGCATCACCTGCGCCTTTTTGCTAGGGTGAATAGCTCACACCTTGGAGGCTGTGCAAGGACGAAAGGAGCTGTCTCCTCAAGGGGAAGTAGCCTCATTCTCTAGTGCTTTGGTAGCACAGAAATATTTAGCTCTTAATTTGCTTACAGACAAAACTGGAACTTGTCAAACCTTGAGCCCTTGTGGACTTCAGGATTGGAAAAAATGGCTGGATTAATTTGTGTTACTCTTAAATGGATGCTGTCATTCAAGACCCACACTTCTGTCTGAAAAATGTTAGCTAAAATTGCTAAAAGTACCTAAAATTAAATAATTTGAGATAAAGGAAATGCATTTTCATCTTCACACATCTTTTTAAACTGCAGTAAGCTGTCAAATGCATGAAGTAACGCGTTCCTTCCTTTGTATGGTTTGTTAGTATTGTCTGTTGTTGGAGCAAGTGATGCCTTTTTCTCTTAGATGCAAGGGAGGAAACATCACCTTCTTGTGAAGAAGAACGTGCAGTTTGGTGGTGGAGACTTAGGAGCACTGTAGTATCCAGAACTGCTCTTAAATAATTTTTAAAACACTGACTCAGTTTCAGTTTGTCACCCTTTTCAGTCATGATAATCATAGGCAAGTGAGCACTTCATGGGAATTGATGATTAGTTGGCGAGAACTGGTTACTAATTCTTCTGAAAACTCTGGTATAGGTTTGTCGTCATTGACTCCTGGATTTCTGATAGGCTGAAGCTGGGTCATACTTGTGGGGAATGGGACCTAAGAGGTCTCTTAGGTCAGATGTCAAATATGTTTGAGTTCCCCAGTGCCTCAGGTGTTGGAAAGACATTATGATAGAAACTGGTTGTGCACTGCTTACAATGGAAACCTGAAAAGCGGTGTGTGTTGCGTGAGGGTCGGGAACCTAAAGCATTTGCTCTGTGATCTGAAACTGGAAATGACCAGTCTGTTGTCATTGTCCACGGAGGAGTGAATTGTACAAGGGAAATAGCGTGAGCAGTAAGATGCAGGTTAGATTATATAATTTTAAAAGATGTTTATTTTTTAACCAGGCAGGCCTTGTTCTGTGTGCAAGTGCTATTGATAAGTGGATTCTCTTCCAAGGGAATGGTTTTGTGGGGTGTGTTTTTTAATGGTATATGGACTCTGAAAACAGGTTTAAGTGTTTAGTAGCTACTGATGTCTGAAGAAAATACCATTCTGACTCAGGCTTTCTGTTGGTGGAGGAATAGTGAATGGAAATCGAGGAAGTTTGGCCGTATTTCTTAAAAAGAAAATGGCAAAGAAAATTAATTGACTGTGGGCTAGTTCCTGTAGTGAACTATGAAGTGAACTCCCCTTCATGTAACTGAGGTAGCAGATGTGTACCAAGATGCAGAATCATGCCTTTTGTATTTGGAGGGGCTTTTTTTTTTTTCTTTTGTCCTTTTGTTACCTTCATTTTTCCTTTCTTTAACCCTGTCCTATTTCTAGTAATTGTGCCTTCCAACAGCTGAGCTGTGGCTGAATTGTGCAGATTTCTGGCCCCGTAAAGACCAACTATCGAACACATGATTTCTCTTATTCTGGTTCTTCTAGAAACTATAATAGAAATGAGCAGATAATTTATCTGCTGCTGTTATTGCCAACCTCACACCTGTAAAACTCATGGAGCAGTACAGCTTCCACAAAAACGAAATAAAATGTATTTGTGTGTTTCTTTGTCTGGATGAACTTCCTTTTGTGTTAAAAACAAACAAAAAAAATTCACCGAAAACCAAAACAAAAAAGGCCTTAAAGCTGAAATTCTCATTGTCTTCCAAGCCCAGAAATTAGAGTATTAAAAAGATGGAGTATCACTGGAATCACAAGTGTTGGTAACACTTGAAGGGCAGAAAAGGGACCAATCTCAGAAGCAAAACCCCTCCCCTTTGATAAGTGCGTGCTGAAAAGTAGCTGTTACATTCATGTTCTGTAAATATGCTTTCCAGTGTGGCCACCAATTAATCTTTATATTTATTTTTTTTTCTTTTCATCCCCTCTGGAGTCTCATATTCCAATCTTTGCCCAGGTCCTTGTTATATTAACTGGGTTAGTGTGCTGAGGCCTTAAACAGATCACAGCAGGGTCAGGACAACCTTTGAGTGCTCAGGAGTACTGGATGCTTCTGCAGCAGCACTGCCGAGGCCGCTGCCTGCCCTTCCAAGGCAAACCCTGCTGTCTCCTAGTGTAGCTATTTAGAATATTTGAACCCTGTTTTAACACCAGCAGAAATACAAATTTTGGGGTCGTTAACTGTGAAAGGTGGAAGGATGCTGAGTGTCAGCTGCGTTGTCACGAGCAGCAGTGTGGGTGACTCACTGAAGTGAGTGTGCATGGTACTGAATGGTGTCCGTACCGCGATGGATAAAATATGGAGGGTTTCCCACTGCTGCCCAGTCCATCAGCCATGTTTTGCTTCGCAGCCAGGAGTGAGCCATGGTTTGCAGAGCATCTGAGGGGAACGTGAAGGCTGTGGGGTGTGGAGTGCTGGGTTGTTTTGGGGCAGAGCCATGTGGCAGCCTTGGAAAGGCACGTCTGTGTATGGGGTATGTACGCCTGATATCCCAGGGGAGGTATGTGTTGCTGGCTCTGCGTTGGGAGGGCAGCACTGCTGGTAACCAAAACCATCCTGCTGGAGTGTAGGTAGCCGCAGCTGAGCTGCTGCTGCGGCACTGTGCTGTTCGCTGGGACAAAACAAAGATCGATCTTGCTCTCTGATGATTAACTCTTAGTGTCATCGCCAGTGATTTTCAGGGGGATGTTGAGGAAAAAGAGATTAAGTGATTTACAGAGAGGTACTTAATGAGCTTCTGGTGTTCCTAAATTTATTCCTTCTCTTTGTCCTGGTGGCTTCTGTCTCCATGTTTTTCTCTTATGCACTGGATGTTGAAGGGGTACTGAACACTTGGACTGCCTCAGGCCTGCTCCTGGCAGCAAAGTCCCTGTATCTATCACACAAGATGCTCACCCTGACTGGACCCCACTGCCCAGCACCCAGGGCAGCATCACTGCTGGGGCTAGTCAGCTTGCATTAGGACCTGCATTGATAATGCCCATCTTGAATGCCAGGCTCCAGGAGCACAGCTGTAAAAATATTGCCCTCTTCCTTAGAACAGCATTTCAGAATAAAAGGGGAACATTAGGGGGGTGACAGAAAACACTCAATATTGACAATGCCAGGGATTTGTCAGTGATTTCAAATCTTAGTCTTGCCTCTTGGCCTTTTAAATTGTTCGCTACCGGTGTTGGCATTATTCCTTCTGTTCCCTGCTGGTATCCCTGTATCACTCATTCTCATTTTCTTGCTGACATGTACAAAAGAAAGAAAATGCCACTGGGAACGTGAACGCAGTCTGTAGCAGGGAGAGAGTGTGAGTGCTGTAGACCACCGTGCTTTGCTAAACGTTTTGCTTTGCACAAGGCAGGCTTCAGTTGGCAGGAGCTGGACATGTGCTGTGTTCTCCTGTCTGTATGAGGGATATGGGCTTGTCTCTTCAGGGAGTGCTGCCAGCAGGGACAGCATGGGCTGGCTGCTGCTCTTTGAAGTCTACCACAATAAAGTTCAGGACATCTTTAATAAGGGCAGGACCATCTAAGAAACCAGCAGGTAGGACTAGAGAGTGAGGAGCACCAGCTTCGGGTGGCTCCCGACTCAAATGTGTCACCTTGGGCAACTTGCTTCTTCTCCAAATAAAGGAGGAAGGATAATAGTACTTACTTCCATCGCTTGGATGAAATGAAGATTACTTGAAGTGGTAAAGCACTGTGAAGTTGGGGAAGTAAGTTTTAAGGCATTAAGTAACAGAAATTATTGCTCTTAAGTGTAGGGAGGTGGACTACCACATGTGGGAGGTTTGGTGCTCTCCATAATTATGTCGCTGTAGTACTTCTCCCCCTTGGTACTGGGGGAAGTACCTGCCCTTGGGGAAATACAGCTTTTAAAGGGAAGAGCAGCCCTGCCGGAACCTTGTCGTCCTGTTGGGGATAACGCAGTAGTTTGTTTCGCTCGTGTTGAGCAGGGAAAACGTCGCCATCTGCAGAGCTGCGATGGTCTCTGTCACCCGAGAAGAGGCCGGCAGGGCCCCTGTGCCTTCCCGGAGCGTTCCGAGCCAGCTGCCGCTGTAGCGCGGCGTGATGTATCGCTGCCACCTAGGGCCGGAGCGGGAAACCGCGCTGCTGTCCGACACGCTTACATGTGCCGGAGGGGTGTATACATGTATCTCCATTTAAAAAAAAAAAATAATAAAAAAATCTGAGTTTAATCGAGAGGAAAAGAGGGACTTTTTAATACTTGTAATGCATTTCAGAAAGTGAAAAAATAACTTTTGTTTCTCAGGAGGTAGTTTCATTCAGTATTCTAATTCTCAGAGACTTAAACTTGGAGAAAAACTGGAGATCTCCTTGAGAGTCAGTAAAAAAGTTTGGATTCTGTGGTTTTGTTGTGGTTTAACCCCCGACAGTTTGGATTCTGTGGTTTTGTTGTGGTTTAACCCCAGACAGCAGCTAAGCACCACACAGGTGCTTGCTCCTGGTGGAATGGGGGAGAGATTTGGAGGGATAAGAGTTACAAAACTTGTGTGTTGAGACAAAGACAGTTTAATAAGTAAAAGCAAAAGCCACATACACAAGCAAAGCAAGAAATTAATTCGCTACTTCCCATCAATAGGCAGGTGTTCAGCCATCCCCAGGAAAGCAGGGCTCCATCATGTGTAACAGTTACTTGGGAAGACAAACGCCCTCACTCCGAATGTCCCTCCCTGTTCCCCCAGCTTTTATCGCTGAGCATGATGCTGTATGGTATGGGATATCCTTTTCGTCAGCTGGAGCCAGCTGTCCTGGCTGTGCCCCCTCCAACTTCTTGTGCCCCCCCAGCCTGCTCGCTGGTGGGGTGGGGTGAGGAGCAGACAAGGCCTTGGTGCTGTGTAAGTGCTGCTCAGCAATAACAAAAACATTTCTGTGTTAGCAACACCGTTTCCTGTACAAATCTAAAAGATAGCCCCATACTAGCTACTGTGAAGAAAATTAACTCTATCCTAGCTGAAACCAGCCCAGGGATGATTTTACTTTATTGCACTTTGAGCAATTTTTCTTACTGAGTGTAAATTTTCACCTGTAACTTAACCCTGAATTAAAAATTTTTCTTCAGGTAAATTTCTTCCCTGCTGTCTGTCAATGTGCTGATGCTCAGCCAAGGTAGTCTGGATGACACCACGTGGTCCGGGAAGCACAGTGTTTAAAAATGGCCTCAAAAAGTAATCTTCCTAAACTGTTTAATTCTGGAGGTTGTAAACATTTGTAAAATACGAATTAGACCAATTATCTTAGTCTTCTCCGATCTCCTAAGATCTCAATATTGAGTTAAATAATCATTACCATAAGATAAGTAATCACTCAGGTGGATTTATTAAATGATGCTGTTATTTCAAAACCTAATCACAAAATTAATTTCTGTAAATTATTGTGAAACCAGCAATCGCAAAGGTCAGCAAGTGATGTAGCTGGATCCCTAGGATTTTTCTTGTTTTGGTGTTATTTGTAGGAGCTAGGATTTACCATGGAGACTCATTCTTTTTTGTTCCCAAACCGAACGATGTTAAAGATGAATACAGTATAGGAATGAATGTATAAGCTTTCTCTTCCTGTTACTTTTAACTATGGAAGCTCATGCCTGAAGACTTTTAGTCTCTTTAAGAAGGAGAAAGTTGAAGTGGATGGCTACTGAGAACCTATAAGAAGCGGGTAAATGATATATTGCCCACAGGAAAAAAAAAAAGGATAAATGGCATTTGCTGAGGCTTAGCCTTGATTGCACATACCTAAAACCTACTTGTACAACACCCTGGGCTTTTGGTGTGAGGGGGCATTGGTAGCTGGGAAGCTCCTATCCGCGTGATGCCAAGCAGTGCGGTCCTGGGGCTGCCAGCTTGCGCCAGGCCTGGCAGCTGGTTAGCCGTCACGCTGAGCCGCATCGCCTGTGTCCAGTTCCGTCTTGCTTACAGGATGAGAAGTCACTGAGTGAAACGAAGTTGAAAGTAGGTTTTTTTTATCATTAGGAAATATACCTTGCTGTTTTGAATAATAAAGAGAGAAACAATATCAGGGAATATAAATACAAATGCTCTCAGTTCTTACCTGATTTTCACTGACCTGAGCACAGGGAAGCATTTTAGTTGTGGAATGTAGGTCTGTAAGTAGAGGGGCAGGGAGAGAGCAAGAAATTAACACTTTTCCACAGTGTAGGTCACTCCAGATTGTTGATGGCAGTCCCAGCATGTTACTTCTTACATCTACATCTTGGGGGAAAGAAAAGTCGTGGCGGTATTTTCCTTCTGCAACACAGGGTTTTTCCTTTCTTCTCCTCTCATCCCCTTGTCATCACCCAACGAACACAGGGGTAGGTGGGCACCAACCCTTGGATTAGGTTGTATCTGCCCAGTTTAGGGGAGAGAGGATTTCCCTGATATGAAAGACTTGAGAAGGGTAGACAGTAAGTTTCCTGTGGTGGATGTAGTGATTTCAGGAAGGCAGAATGACTGAAAAGACCCAAATCAGGAAGATGGTGCAGGCACCTGTTTGGACGCAGTTCTCTTGTTCCAGACAGATGTCACCTTCTGTAGAGGAGATGGGGTTTATCTATGGAAGGCAAAGTGCAGAAAACCTCCAGCATCTCAGGGTAAGACTCATCAAAGGACTTCAGTGTGTTAAATTTTTATTCATTTCCTAGCTTTTCTCTTAGCCTTGGGCTGTTAGCGGAAGCGCATGTCTAAGTAAGTGGTTGCGGAGACCCGAGCAGTCTGCCTTTGCGCCGAGCGGGCAGCTCCCAGGCCAGCCCTGAAGCGGGAGCCACACTGCTCAGCAGCAAGCTGCGGCGTCTGGGTCGGAGGCACCTCGTGAATTACGTGCTATGTAAAAGGATGAGGGGTATCTAGTGCATGATATCAGGCATAAATTATTTTCCTGTTCTATTCTGTCCCTCAAATACATGTAAATAAAAACTTCATAGAGCCATTCACCATTAAGCACTGGCAGGTTGTCCCTTGTCTCTTTCTGTCTCTCTCTTCTCTCTGTACTCTTTCCCATGTTGTCATACTGTTCTCCCCTTAAAGTCTAGGAAGCCCCTCTACGTGTTTGTATGTGTCATTGCAGGTCACTGTACAATAAATTCATGTCCTAGAAGGGTTCAGGGGTTTCTCTGTAGCTGAGTGCAGGAAATCCAGTTGCTTGCTAACCCCTTCCCTTTCTCATTGCCTCTCTTGCTGTCCGTTTCAAGACTGCCTGAAGTAAGAGCATACCGCCTTTTCCTACATGGGGCCGGTTGGTCTGGGCTTACTCTAGCGGTGAGGAGAGATTCCTGTACTATGGCACTGGACCAACGAGCTATGCATGGTGAGGTTGGTCTGCACGTGGTGTGTGAGCCTGGTATTTTCCAAGTGTGGGCGTGCTGCGCACATGCTACCCAGCCATCTGCCTGGGGAGTTCTCTGGCTCCTGGGATAGAGATCTTACTGGGGGTTGGCTGCTGCCAAATGATTTATTCAGCCTGCTGCTCTCTCCAGAGGAAACCTTAGGGAAGGGAGTAGTTACACGTGGGCTGCAGGACACACTGTGAGACAGAGTCCATGTTGTTACACATCATTGCATCCTAACCATTTCACAACCTTGCAGTTCGGCTGCATCCCAAGCTGTCTGCCTTCTCAATAGTTAGCCCAGAGCTGGGAGAGCCTTGGGCTCCTTTGGTCTTGTAGTCTTGGTCTGCCTATTGCAGCACCCTGCTTGCACTCTGGGTGGTCCCTGTAGCAGCTGCAGTGCCTCCAGGCAGGGTCTTCTAGTGTACTGGAGTTACCAGCAGTAGAAGTAACGGCCAGTGCCACTCTTCTAGCAAGTTGATTCTGTTAAGGCGTTGCTGGTACCACATCTGCATGCCTCGGCTCAGCACGCAGGTCCCGCTCCATCTCAGTGCAAGGAGATTTTCCCCATATACTGCACTGTCTCCCTCGACTCTTCTTACTCTCTCCTGCCTTAGGGGAGATGAGCCCTAGGATGGGAGCCATCATTTCCACATCAGAAACTCTCTTCCATAAGGGCGTTGAAGTAACGTGTAGTGGTGGCAAATGGAATTCCTTTCTGGGTTGGGTTTGCCTTTTTTCCTCTCTTCTGAGCTTGAACACATTAAATGTGAGACCAAGACAGTTGCATAAATCATATTTTTCAGACTGTCACTTGGGAATCTGCTGTTGGGCTGTGTATGGACTGTAGTTCATGGGCAGTTAATTGAGCAGTGTAGCTTTGACTAATATATTTTACTTAACAATTGCAACAGACTTGGAGCCTGCTGGGTTAGCTGCTGATAACCTGATAGTTTTTAATTGTGCAATTATACCCTCAGATATTTCAAAATGGGGGCATCCAGGTGATGGAGGGGTGGAAAGGAAGGTGAGTACATGTATATGTACACGTATATATACAGTTACACAGTTACAACTTCTTCTTTTGACAAAACCTTATATAGGCACTGAAATATGTGACTACGTAAGATTTGTCTTTCGTATCAGGCCTTTGCACATGGGGATACTTTCAAAGGGAGGTTGTAAACAATTGCAGTTGTCAGCCTCCCTGCCTCTGCTCTCTAAAGCTACAGAAGAAAAGTGGTTGACCAGATTTGTTATTCAAAGCATTTCCCTTAACAGCTGAATCCTGTAGGAGATTCCTCTCAGAGCAGCTTTCCTCTGGGGTGGGCTCTCCTGACCAGATCACAGGTGGCTTTTGGTCTCTGAGTGTCACGATGAACATCTAGTGAGGTCTGTTTTTACATCTGAAATATGTTGAAGGATGCTATGGTGAGAAGAAGCAGTATGGTAAGATTTGAAAGTAGTCTACACAAGGTAGTGCTTTTGGGGACAGTATGCTTTTTCCTTCCTGTTCCTGAAATTTCTTGTGTCTATAAAATCATGAAACTTGAACTGGCACCATGAAAATAGTTGTGACCATACAGTGTTTGGATTTTCTCTTTCTGAACCAAGATTGAAATTCTGTGCTTTATACTTTCTGATGTGTCCTTTTCAGCTTTGAAATTTCCAGTAAAATAAATCCATTGTGGTAGTTAGTGATACTCTAAACAATTAATTAAGAAGAAAAAATTATGATATACCTTAAGCTGTTTTCCCTTATTGACATGTTGTTCTTCACTCTTATTCTGCCCTGAGTGCTGGTACAGCATCAGAACCAGGCTCTCAAGGCATGAGAGGGAAAACACTTTGGCCTGAGAAGGTGTTTGGGGAGGTGGTTGAAGAGGGGAACGGGTGGCTGAAACCCAGCTGTCTAACTACTGCTTATGGCGGGAGTTGGGCAACTGGCAGTTTTGACCAGAATATACCTGAGTTTAGAGTGACTCTCACTTCACTGAGACTACAGACGACAGATTTCATTGCGAACTGGTTCAGCTTTGGCGTGTAATTGGGATCCTGGCTGGTAGGTCAACTTCGTTGGACCTGCCAGCCTCGCTGATGTGGCCTTGTCACAAGCTGGGAGGTGACAGGTACCTGCTCAGCACAAAAGTGCTGAAGTGTCCGCAGTCATTCCTGCATGTTGCAACATGCTCGTAGCTGCAACCAGCTGGGTGCTGTGGATGGCATCTCAGCACTTGCAAAATGGACCAATCTTGACCTGCTTGGGTGCAGAGCTGCTGTTTGCTCTAGTTTTGGAAAGAACAGGGTGGGATGTTACTTGCTTACCACCTCTGTTTGGGTGGAGAGGGCCAGTCCTTCAAAGCTGACTGCTTGTAAGAGTTTTGGCACTGAGGCAGGATGCTGATGTGATCTATTAATTTTTCCTCTTTTCTTGTTTTCTTCTACATTCCAGGAAGGGTGCTTGTGGCCTTCAGAAAGCTCGGTTTCGCGCCAGGGTGCTTCAGAGGTATGGACAGATTTCTTACTATCTTCACCATGTACTTTCCTCTTTCCTGTAATGTATATTTAATTCCTTTCAAAAACATGCATCTGTTTAGGAAATAAAGCTTTTTCAGTGTAGACTAAGAGCCAGGTTCATGTGGACATCTGAGCCTGCCTTAACTCCCATTCCATAAATGCGTAAGACTTTTTCATTAAAAGAATAAAATTCTGCCTACCTGACACCTCATCTCCATCAGCAGCTCCCTGTATCATAGCAGGCATTCACAGGTAAAGTGGTGGAGGTGTGTCTCTGTCATGCAGTGGCTCAGTAATTAAGAGTACTCAATAGAAGCGGGGAGACCAGTTGCTCTTCTTCCCGAGTTTTTCTTGGATTTACAACACATATCCTATCACCGGTGTCTCCTGTCTTCAGGCGTTGATTTGTGGGTGTATTGTTCCGAGTGGTCCAGCTCTCCTGTGACAAACGGCAAAGCTTCCTGGTGGTTGGCCCTGCATCTGTGAGGGTCAGGGGCTAAAGACTTGCTCTGCGTGGACCCAGAAATGAGAAGAGCAGTTTGATAGATCTAGATCTAAGAAGCTGATGTGTCTGTCTAGATCTGGAATAGACCAAATGAGGAGCAATAGCTTCTCACAGAGTACCTTGAACTCTTCCTTTTGTAAAGCCTGACCTTCTGCGGGGCTTAATATGCCAGGGACATTTTTTCCACTTGCAGCACAGAAGCCTTATAGGTCCTCCCCGGAGGCTGATTTCTGGCTGAGAACTGAGGAGGAGGACACCTGATACACTGTGGTAGTGAAGGCGTGAGATATGCCGGACCTTTACAAAATGTACTAAAATGACCATCTGAATTCTTTGATGATGCGGGTATTACATTAACTCTGAGTAGGAGGGGGAGGCTCAGGCTGCAGCTGAAATTCAGTATTGGGACACTTTTGTAGAACTAGTCAGTTGTCAAGACTAGAGAGAATGTCTTTCTTTGTTCAGAAGCAGAATAATTTTCCGTTGGCACTGCATGTTTTAATGTCAGAAGGAGCTGTGTGGGGTCTTGGTCGTCCTTCATGAAGCTGTTCTCAAGTATGTTGAATTCCTTCCTGCAACTCCTACCTGTTCTTACCACGTGCACGCATGTGGGAGCACGCGTCCAAGTGTGTCCTGGGTTTAACCTCCTAAGATGGGTGGCAAAGAGAAGCATTTTGCATTTTATCAATTCTTCGTTAATACGGTGCCCCCACAGTGCTTTGCTCAGATAT
The DNA here is from genome assembly GCF_017639655.2 of Falco naumanni. Taxonomy (NCBI): domain Eukaryota; kingdom Metazoa; phylum Chordata; class Aves; order Falconiformes; family Falconidae; genus Falco; species Falco naumanni. The sequence goes on along the minus strand of NC_054056.1, from coordinate 58,708,973 downwards.
AGAGTCACGTGTGTGTCTCTTCCCATTTCAGATCATGTATGCTCCGAGGTCCAGGGACAGGTTTACCACCCCATCTTTTATGCAGCGGGACCGTTTCAGTCGCTTCCAGCCCACTTACCCTTACATGCAGCATGAGATTGACCTTCCTCCGACCATCTCCCTCTCCGATGGGGAAGAGCCACCGCCGTACCAAGGCCCGTGCACCCTGCAGCTCCGGGACCCAGAACAGCAGATGGAGCTCAACCGGGAATCTGTCAGGGCACCGCCCAACCGAACCATTTTTGATAGCGACTTGATAGACATCTCAATGTACAATGGGGGCCCCTGCCCACCCAGCAGCAATTCGGGCATAAGTGCAACCAACTATAGCAGTAACGGAAGGATGGAAGGACCACCCCCGACATACAGCGAGGTCATGGGGCATTACCCAGGCTCCTCTTTTTTCCATCACCAGCACAACAACGTGCCTCCTTCCTCACAGAGGGGGAGCAGACTTCAGTTTCAGCAGAACAATTCAGAGAGCACAATAGTCCCCAGCAAAGGCCAAGACCGTAAACCAGGAAACCTGGTCTAAGTTACTCGCCCAGGTGCATTTGAACTGAAGAGGAGAGGTTCATGCAGGGCAGTGGAGGAAGACCCCCCCCGTGCTCCAGTGCACAATGTTGTTACGTTTCACGTGGTACAACTTAGTAAAACCAAACGTGCAAACCAGTTCTTTGTTTCTGATTCCTTTCAGGGGAATTGCATGCAAAGCAGATTGAAAGAAATACCAACTTCCATTCAGTTTGTCTGCGAGCAGTGTTTCAGGGGAGAGGGGGGATATATTATTTTTTTTTTAATAAACTATTTCAATTATTTAATTCTAAAAGTTAACTTAGCACAGAAATGGCTTGTACAGCCTGTTTTATACTCACTGAATGGCAGAAGGAAGAAGGTGGTTTTGCTAGATAAATGGGGGAAGAATTGGCTAGTTTGCTTTTTTTTTTCTCCCAGGGTATGGATTTTTTTTTAATATGAAACAAAATTCCTGTTTTGTGTGCCAAGGTATAAAGTTGAGAACTTAGATGAATGCAAGGAATTAATTTGTGTTGTGATAAATGTGTTCTAAAAAGTTGCACTATCTTAATGTTTTAAAAAAATATATATGAGGGAACTGTTTTATGTGAAGTTCTTCTATATGTCGTCTTTTGACCTGTGGAATAATGATAGAGCCCCAGAAGTAATCTGGAGGAGTTTGCCCCCTTCCCCCCAGGTTTGCTAGAAAAAGGGGACAGGACTTAGCCTAACATCTCTTGGCTTTTACAAATCAAGAAATTACAGGGACACTTGTCTTTGCAATAATTTGCATTCGAATAACAGTGCATCAGTGAAGTGTCTTGGAGACTTTTGGATGGAAGAAGGCAAATATGAAATCCCAGCACTTTCCATCACTTAGGTTTTAGCTGATTTTTAGTGTAGACTATTTGTTTTGTAAATGGCAAAACAAAATCCCAGATGTGTTAATTTGTATTGATGCTAAGTGCTGCCATTCTTTTGTTTTCATAATGCAGCATCACCAGTACTTACAGTTTTAGAGACTTTTGTCCTCGCTGTAGCCTGAAATGTATTTAGACACACATATCATGACATTATGCAATAAATTGTGTAAAAATGCAAGATGGGTTTTTTCCCCTGCAGTGCTGTTCAAATACGTGAGACTCTGTTGTGCTTTTCGCTCTCTGTTTCATCCTTCAGATACTGAAGTTCAGTCCTGGAGATCCATCTTGTTGAAGTGAAGGGGCTGTTGTAGCTGTAGCCCCCCCCCCCCCCCGCTTTCTCTGCAGCAGGACCGAGAGCGCTTGTGACAGTGGTGCTGGCTGCTGTGGCGTCCCTGGCAGTGACACGGGAGCACCAGTTATGCTCACTGCGAAGCATTTTGCTCTGGGCCCTGTTGCAGAAACCCTCCTCCATGCCCGTCATCCGGCTGACGCCAGCAGGACTACACTCATGGGTAAAGATGACTCACATAGTAACCAAGTGTCTGTAAGCCCTGGTTTTGCCATGCTGGTCTTCAGAGTAGCTGGAAAATGTTACCTGCCTGTAAAGTGGCATGTGGGGTGTTTCTTCCCTGGCTGGTTCTGTGTGGAAGCACATGCAGTGCTGGAAGGCAGTTGACGAATGGTGGTAGTGGCATCACAAGCACATGAAAAAGCACAACTTGCACTTAAAATGCATTTTGGAAACCGACTTAAAAGTAAGAACCTTTAGAGTCTCGGCTTGAATAGTCTCTAATATATATGTGTATGAGTGTGTCATAGACCTGTTCACTTCAAGTTCTTTCACTTTTTTCTATTTTCTTAAGCCTTGTGCTTGGTTAGGGGCAGCAGCCACCGAGTGCCGTGCCCTAGCGCCTGGTCCCGTGGCCGGAGGATTTCTGCAGGACTTCTGTACACCAGGGGCTCTGATAACTGAAGTGCATCTTTGATCTATGCAGAGTTTTAATGCCAAAACAGTGTGCATGTCTGTGTGTGTGTTTTATGGGCCTCAGTGTAGATTATTTTCTCCATAAGGTAGTTTGATTTTATTCTAGTTTAGAAATCGTTTATGTAACTGTTAGTCTGAATATGCAGCCCCATTTGTCTCTGTAATTGTTTTTTGGTCTGAGTCGTGCTGGTAATGCAGAGTAAAGCTGCCTTTTAATTTATGTATTATTTGAAGGGAGAGAGAGAGATTGTATGATGGGTTTTACTCCCCCCACCCCCCTCCCTGACCCACAGGACAGGTGTTTAGGAGATGACTAGGTGGCTGTCAGTCAGCTAGGGCTCTCATCATGTCTGGTTCCTGGGAATAAAAGCTGTGAAATTAGATTTTTGCAAATAACCTATGAACATAATTCTTAGTTAAAAAGCAAACAAACAAACCCAAACAAGAGAAAACCAGCAAATGTTGGGTTTGGTCTTCAGTGACTTTTATTGTCCTTCAGAAGTGAGCTTGTAAGCCAGAGAATGCATGTGCCTATACAGATACTGTGCTTTTGCCTAAATGAGGATTATGTAGCTGAGAAGCCGTCATGTGAGAACAGCTGGAACTCGGTCATCATGGCAGAGCACACCTGGACTGGGCCCTGGGCTTGGACCGGTTGAGTACCAACTTCTCCCCATGCACAGATCTCAGCAAAGTGAGCCTTGAAGTTGCCTTCGAAGTCACCTCTTGGGAACATGCTTTCTTTGAAGACGGCCCTTCGCCATCTTTTGCCATCTTTGCATGCCAGTAGATTTATGCATTTCCCATTAACGTTGTCTGGTATGATATGTGCATTGTTGTCTCTTAATTTTTCATGATTGAGGAAGTTTTCCTTTGCGTGGAAAACATAACCTGTTTGAGTTCTGTGGAAGAGATTTGTTTAACAAGAACTTAGTATTTGCTCACCTAATGGTTGCGTTTCCTCGTGCATCTTCGCCTTCTCGTCATATTCTGCTGTGTGCAAAGCTAATGTGCAGCCAGTGTACCTGTCAGCTCTGAAAGTGTAGTCATCTGTTGCTTGCTATAGGTGAGTTTGCAATCTGCTACTTTTGTTTCAGGGCCTCTTAAAGGAGTAAATATGGTATTTACTTTTGTTTTGGAGCCCCTTATAGGAGTAAACATGGTATTTTCTGATGAGTATTAGTCATCTCCGATGGGAGTGCCATCAGTATGTTGCAACAGCGTGTGTTTTTCTTTTGTTGCGGTGAAAGAGAATATACTATGGCTAACAGAACAGAATGGTAAAAGAAGGAATATCAGAATTAGATAGCACTGTTGATCTTTGCAGGCTTAGAGATTGGCGATCTCTGAAGGTAGGTAATTCTATAAAGCACTTACGGAAAACTCCCTTTGAAAATAGCCAGAATTGATGAACTATATTCCACAGCCACTCAAATGAAGCTTTTTAAATTATAAAAGATTTCTGAAAACATTGTAGATTTAATCATGTGGATTATACCTCAGTAGTGGGGTTTTGGTTTATGCATATTGTGCACAAAACCCACATAATACGTGCGTGGAACTTTCTGTGCGATGGATCGTATTAGCCTGAGTTCTGGTTGCACCTCCTGACCTTTGCCCAGTAACCCATCTTCCCAAAATTCAGTCCAGTGGTGTCCCCATTTTAGAAATATTCAGGTTAAAAGTGGAGGGTTTTTTTAAGTGTACCTTTAAGAAATAAAGCAGCGTTATTATTGTTGTTATTATCATCTTTCTGCAAAGGTTAATTTTTCCCTTATGTGGTTTGGCATGGATCCCTTCTTAGTGCTAAATATGCCCGATCTTTGGTGTTCTCCTGTGATCTTGTAGGGCTAGAAAAAAAGTTTCTCGATGGAGCACTCAGCTCTACTTCTGGATGTATGTTTAGCCTGATAGTGGTTGGGTTCATCTCAGTGCTGTACAAATAGGCTCTGTGTATGTGACGCTGCTTGAAAGATGTGAGTGAGGGATATGAAGACTGGTACCCACTCTATGGAGCAGTGTTCAGATCCCTCATGGTATTTTGCGTTACAGGTGGGTTTTGTCAGGGAGGACCTACTTAAGCTACTCCTAGTGTTGTCACTGATGAACTCTGCACTTAACCCAGTCTCAGTCTGATGTGACTTTATTACAGTATACTTTCCCCTTTTGAGTATGAAAACTCAGATGCGTGCCCCATATGCAAGTTCTTGATCGTTAGTGAGGAAGGTATTTAGTTCCTGCGTTTATGGAATCTGCAGGAACCGTGGGTCAAGCTGTGCTTCATTTGGCTTTTTATTATTGTTTGCCCACGTCTCCCATCAGTTTGTCCCAGCTGGAAGCTGCTCCTGTTACCCCAAATCTCTGAATTTTTGTGGTGCAGAAATATATGTATATGTATATAAAAGTGTTGCTGAGATTGATGATATTTTTTTTTCTTCCTGTTAATGTGGTTCAGGGAAGGGCAAGGAGTAAATGACATTGTTTCTGGAAGAGTGCACTTTTGTTTGCAACAGGGGAGAAAGCCTTGTCCTGCTGGAGAGTCCTGTGCATAGGCTGTCTGGAACAGTGCTGTCTCAAGTGGTTGGTTGTAACCCTGCCAGGTAGTGAGATACTGGATCTTAAAACTGACATCCTGATCTGTAAGGAACGCTTGAATGTTTTGGAGAAGATAGATTACTAACCTTTCTCTGACTCTGAGCCCTGAACGCTTGTGGTAACTAAGGTAACCTTATTTCATAGGCAAAGGGAAAGAAAATAATGTGCTGGTGAAAATAGATATGCTCCAAAATTGTTCTTTGCTTTCCCCCCTCCCTTCCCCCAAGGCTGAACAGTAGGCTTGCTGGTACGTTTGAAGGTATTTAGGGTTATTCACAAGTTGTCTCTGGTCATTACAGTTAAGTCATGTCCATGCACATGTGTGTATACATACCTGCATGCAAACTTCTGCCTGTATCCTACCCCTCGATCATTTATATATTAGTTACTATTCCACAGTCACCTTCTGGACGTGCTAAATGCCTATATATTGTGCTCTCAGGAACAATGACAGGTCATTTGTCAAACAGCTGGATGCATGAGGAATATTTGCTTTTCAGTCATGTAAATGTTGTGGCCCTGCTTTTATCAGTAGGGAGTTCCTTGCTTCGCAAATCCTTGCCCCTGACTTGGTGCGCTAGTGCATGTTCCATCCAACAGCAGTCTCCTTTTGGGTGAGCTTTGAAAAATCCTTGTGCTTTTGGGACGACCCTAACTTATTGATGTACAGGAAGGAAATGTACTTCTTGTACTCTAGATCTCAGAAGTGTGTTTTTTCAGACCTAGCTGATGCTGAGAACCTAGTGATCCATTTGTACAGTGGGTTCAGATGAAGGCTGGCTTTTGACTACATCTTTGCTTTTTAGATAAAGGCTGTTCCAAATAATTCAATTACACACATCTGGTCTTTTCCCACACTGTGTTGTGTGCTTGCCAACAAGTGTGACTAACAGCTTTTCTCCTGAAGTAGCCCCAAACGTTTCAATTTTTTAAGTCCCTGGAAGGAGGCATGCTCTTAATGGTCTGAGACCTGTTGAAGCCTTGCAGAGCATGGAAAAGTCCTTTGTGAGGGTGTGTTGAACTTGCGGAGGTTTCCCGTCTGAAGACTGTGGTGTATGTTTCTTTAGGAAATTGAAGTTTAAAGTTTTGAGTGTCCCAACTGAAAATGTGGGTTGGTAAGATTCCACCACCACCCCCGGCCCCCCTTACTTAATATATTGTTTGCCAGCCTGTGCTCATTAATTAGGGGTGTAAATTGCCTTTTGACCCACCTCCGACTGCCGTTGCTATGCTGGCAAAAGCCCCATTGGGCACATTTGCAGTGGCAAAGAAGAGTCATTTTCTTGGTGTGGCTCCACTTGGGGAATTAGCAGAAGCTGCACCAAGTTCAGCCTCCAAAACCAGCATCAGACCTGCACTGCCCCTTCCCAGCACACTCCAGTGTGGGTGATGGCTCAGTTTCAGTTAAGTGCTTTTACCACACTACTAAGTACCACAGACATTCAGTGGAGGAGTCTACGGGTGTTCTCTTGAAATTGCAACTATTTGCATTAAATATATTCCAGGACTGATAATGCCGGTTTTGTAACCACTGACTACGTTTCTCCTGCTTTCGAAAGGGAAAACCAAGCACGATTTTGTATTGAGAAGTGTTGCAAACTCTCCTGGCTCGCTCTTCTGCCTTGCTGTTGTCTCTTCCATTTTTAGACCGAATACAAGCAACCCGGGTATTGCTAGCATCACTTTCCTGCTATAAGAGAGCTTACCTTTTTTTGTTGGTTAACAATAAAGAAACAAACTTGTAACCTAGATATTTCCCTCTTCCCTCTGACAGCCGTGTGATTTACTGCCAGAGATGACTCTGTCATTTCTTTGCTATATTGCTGCTGCTGTTTTAAATGGTTTGATATACGAGCTTTCTGAAACAACGTGGTGTGTGTAGGATTTCGTGGCTGATGAAGCTGTCTCTTTTCTTCTTCCTTTCGCTCCTTGGTTTGTGCTTGTCTGTCCGCCGTGGTAGGTTTATTAATAAATTATATATGTCCGTATTAGATATAATTTTTTAGGAGGTTTGCATGTCGGTAGTTTGTAAGCAACTAAGGTGCCTCATGTTCAGGTCTGAGCAGATAGGAATCCCCTTGCACTCGAGAGGGCCTGATCCAAAGCCCGATGAAGTTGGTAGGAGGACTGTTGCCAACCTCAGGGGGCTTTGGATCAGGCCTTACGCTCCCACCTTTGTTGTGCCTCACTTAAAATGGTGCTTTTTCAGTTGTCTGTCTTTTTTTTTCTGGTTTGTTTGGGTTTTTTTTCTTTGTATGGTGCTGTGTATAACTTGAATATATTATGCACATATCCTACCCAATGGGTAGAACAAACAAACATACAAAAACAAATAGATGTTGTTAATACTGTAAGATAATGTATAGATGATACCAATTTTAACACAAAAAAGAAAATGGCATAGACTTTGTGAATGCCAACTTCTGTGCTTGGTCCTTTTTTGTAAGAAAATTTCCAAATGAATGCACACAAATGACAAAAAGTCTATGTATTTTATTTTCCTATTAAATATCAATATAATATCATAAGGGAAAAAGTTTGAACAAATCCTTTTTGAATAGCCTGTGTATAGTGATTGGTCGTTTGATGCATCTTTGCTGTGAAGGTTTGTTTTTTTTTTAGATGTGTCACTTTAAGAAAAAGGAAAAAACACAAAACAAACAAAACCTCCACAGCTTTAACCTTGCAACTAGATGCTTCTCATATTGGTTGCTGCCTCACTATTGCCGAGTTAGACCAGTATTAGTTATTACTTCTCCAGCAGATACGTTATTTATTATTATCCTTGATTAACTTTTTGTTATATTAAAAAAAAAACAAAACAACTTAGAAATGGGCTAAAAGCTTTCAAATCTTTTTATCCGCATCCTAGATTTGAAGTGAAGCTCAGACAAGTGGGAACTGACCCAAACCATCCCTGCAAAATCAGAACTAGGCCAACGAGAGTTTTGTGACAACAGCCAGCCCTTGCTCTGTGCCCACTACTGGCGTGCAATCCTGCCACTGCAAACTGTCTTAAGGCTCGGTGTGCAGCTGGGACTCGCTGCTGACCCTTGCGGCTGCAGGGTGCAAGCCTTCAGGGTAGGCAAGAAAAGCCGCAGCTGGTAGCGAGCTGAACGCAGGGTTTGAGCGTGAGCCTTTTGAGTCGGCAGCGCTGCTGCTGCGTTGGCCTCTGACAGCAATGGCTTACCCTGGGTTCGTATTGAAGATTATGGAGAAACACCTAAACCTGTTCAGACCCAACACGGGAAGCGGTGTGGAAAGTAATGAAATGCGTGAACTTTCTGCCAGGTTCCCTGGGCAGTTTGGTTCTCCCCGGTGTCTCCGCGTGTTTGGCTGTCCGTCCCCGTGCCCCGCATGCCGTCGGTATGGGCTCTTTGGTAAAGCAAATACCTCAGGAAAACTCACCATGAAGTTCTAGTGTAGAGACTTGCAGATGCTGTACTTATTTTTCTAAACTGTTTGTTCTAACTATCCCAGGACGGTAGGTGATATAAAAGTTTATTGGTCCCAGACAGACTAGTCCTCTCACAGATGGATACCGACTAATCTTCCATAGATTCTCATGTCTGTATGTAGCTTTTTTATACTTGTTAGGCTTTAACCACAGATGTAAGGTAGCAGCGTGTTGGGATATGTTTGAGATGGCGTTTCGGTTTAGTTTTTCAGATGACTAGCTAAACGCTATGCTAAAACTCAGGGGGCCTTATCCAGGGCCCAGTGAAGTCAGTGGGGAGGCTTCCTCTGGTGTGAGTGGGCTTTCCATCTGGTCCGTCACGCTGGAGGATGGTGCCCCGGGAGCACAGTCCTTCACGACTTCTCTGCCGACCTGAAACTTCAGCTACTCGTTTGTAAATATCTTTTAAAAAGCCCTCACAGGAGTCCTGTACCCGAATGTTGATCATGGTTGTTTTGGGTTCTTTTGTTTTAAAGAAGTGTGTAAGTTTTTTATGGCCAGTTCTGCATCATCAAGCCCTTACAGGTAGCTTGTATCCATCCCTCTATGTATCAAGCTCTTTTATCAGTAAGCATGTACCATAGGGAAATGCGCATATTTCATGACTGTCACTCGTTAACTCACTTATTGTTTGTCAGGGCATAGGGTAATTGTTGTGGAAGTACGCCTTGCCTGGCCACCTTCGTGTTTTTGTTTGCACTGCAGTACCACTTCTGTGCATGAAGGAAGGAAAACAAACAAAAAACCGCAGGCCTTGACTAGGAAGACTGTACAGAGCAAACCTCCCACTGGAGGAATCTAGGGTAGGATTTATCACAACAAAACTTGCATATTGAGTGGACCAAACACGAGCATGTCTCCTTTTAGAGGCACTAATTTGCTTTGAAGCTGCAGTGGAAAGAGCAGACTATCTATTAAGTGTATTCACAGCTGTGTTCACGCTTTTCCGTTTACCACAAAGCACAGCAGGCAGCCAAGATTTTAAAAGAAGTGTAAGCAGAAGTTATGAGAGCCTCAGGCATCGTAGACCCGGACAGCAAAAATAATAATAATAAAAAAATCACCTTAATATTCTTTAACAAAGCTTTTCTACTTGCCGTACAAAGACTACATAAGCATTGATAGGGGTTTTATCTTTGTATAGCTATCAACTGCCCATTGCTGCTGTGCTCAGAGCATTTCATGATGGTATGCACATCAGTCAGGCTGTTACACTTAAAATTAACCATCAAATGCCTGTTTTTAGAGTGTTGACCCTTTCTTTGTTGTTTCTTGCTAGTTATTTTACAGTGTAAAATGCTTTATTGCGCTATGGATTTTTTTGTATTTCCAACATTGTGGTTTTCGAGATCATGTTTCCAACACCTCTTATTTTTGTCCATTTTGTTTCAAGCTATTCTGAAATATGTACAGCACTATCAACAATATTTAATCTTTCTTTTAAACTTTATTGTTGTAAAAACAAAGCTATTGAAAACAGTAAGTCTTTACAACTGTATTGGAGTTTCTCAGTAGCTGTTCACGTGATGCTATGACAAACCTGGCTTGCTTTAATTTTTTAAAAAAAATTATTTTCCTTTTAACACGATTAATTTGTTGCTTATTTTCCACCGTAACTCCCAATTATATACATGAGAAGATTTCAGCTGTTGTGTATCTGACTTTTAATTGAGCAAATGGTGATGTCCTAGTTTTTAGACCTAAGGTCTGTTTATTGCAATACTTTTAAAGGAAGATGTTGCTCTAAGTGCTGTTGTTAGTTTTAAATACAGATTTTATGCTTGTTCTTAATATGCTGTGGTTAAACCATGGCACAAAATTATTAAAAATCATGAAATGCATTTGTCTCCTGTTGAGTTTATTTTCTCTTTGAAGCGAAAAACCAAAACCGAACAAAACAAGAAAGGTGAAACACTGGAGTGGCCTTCTGTAGGACAAGTACTTGTCGTCTTCCCTTGCTGGTTTGCTGCTGGCAACCAGGTAGGTGATTGTTAAGGAATCAGAGGGTGGATTCAATCCTTGAAGCATATGGGAGGGCCCTGGGAAACAGATGTTTGATTAGGATTTTATATCAGTGTTCTGACCCTCAACCTTTGGTGATTAATGCTGGGGCGGTTGCAGGTGTTCCTGCCCTACCTTCTGCCATGGGATGAGCCGTAGCAGGAGGCAGCTGTGCCGGAGGACCTGCCCGTCACCCGCTGTAGTTAAGGCACTTGTGATTTCAGTTCCCTTCAGATCAGCCCCGCCTCAGTCTCATTTAAAGCACTGGGTGCTGGTGGCTGCCTCTGGCATGCCAGTGCTGCCTGGCCAGCTGGGGATAAGCGGTGGCCCCAAATCGCTGAGCTGCAAAAACTGGTTAAAAAAATGAATGTACAAGGTACGGCTTGTGGGTGGGGAAGCACAGCCTGGTTTAAGAAACCAGGGGCATGCTTTGGCAAACGTTTAAAATGGGAGCAGTTGTGGTTGGGAGGGGTGAGCGGCAGGAGGGGGATATATACAGTTGGTAAGAAACTAGACAGAAGGGTCCTGTGAAAGACGCTTGTCTTTGTAATGCTGATCTTCGCAAGGTAGATCAAACTGTCCCTGCCTGGTACCTGTCACTTTGCTATACTAAAGCTCAACAAACCCAGGAAAGATTATTTTTTAACAGAGCAGTTGATTACTGTTTAATTATAAAGTGATGCTTTGTTTAGCACGCTTATTAACAAAATTATTATCTTTTACTATATTTTATACCTGTCCCTGCGCTTGCTGGAGCTTGAGCTCTCTGTTGTTGAGACGCAGTGCTTAGGGGGAGGTGGTACTTCAGACCTGGGGGGTTCTCACAGGTCTTTTCAAGAAAGAGGTCTGCTGTGGGAGCCACCGTCCCAGCCCGTTCCTGACACGCTGCTTACAGAGCGGCCTTTGTATTGCCCTCAGATAGGGACCCGGAGGCATGCCCCTTGCTGCTGTTCTTTTTGAATGGCTATGCTCTTTAAATGCTACAATACTTATTTTGGGTTCAAAAGTAACCATCTTCTTTTCCTGTAGGCACCCCCAGTTAGCTGTCCTCCATCTACAGCGTTTTAATTCTTTAGTACTTGGGGAAATTGCTAGTTCCTTAGTCCTTAGAAGTGCTCCAGATCTCCAAGCTTCTGCTCCTCCTTTGCAGTCTGAACCTTGAACCCCCTGGAAACTGCCTATTTTTTTTGGCCTGCTTTGATCTTTTACTAAATATGGTTTTAATTGTATTTATATTTGTTTTATAATATGCCATTCTGTTTGATTGTGTTTTAATATCTCTGCCAATGGTTGCAACTCAGAACTCGGCTATAAATGGGATGTCACATCTCAGTAGGGTTACTTTTTTCCTGTTAAAAGATTAATACAGTGGCTGCTGCAGTCCTGTGAAACCTCTAGGTCTGGCTTCCAGGCTCCCAGCAGTATTGTGTCTCATTACAAACAGCCTGTTTTTAACATCCCAAACCATTTTCTTCCGAAGACCCTTCTGTAACGAGACTTCGTTACTTAGACAAAAATTAATTAGGCTTCTCTCATTATCACTGTTTTGATCAGTTGTGCTTTAAATGAGTTCTAATTAAAATGCACATTTTAAAATCCTTACTGCTGAATCCTGTTCTAATAGCTCGCCTCTACTGCAGCAGTGCCTTGCTTTTGTGTAGTTTGCATTGTGCCGCTTTTACAGAAGTCTAGCATTGATTAGAATAAAAACTCGCACGATTTTTTCCCCCTTGTTTTCTATCTTCCCCCCCCCCCCCCCCCCCCCCCCCCCCCGACTGACTGCCAAATGATTGCTCCCGAAAGTGGGGATTAGAGCTGAGATACCGAATTCTTTGCATGTGGTAAACTGATAAGCTGAGTTTCTCCGTATCCTGTACAGTCGGTAACGTTACTTGTCCCTAGAATGTTTCAAAACATAAGGGAGAAACTGTGGGCTTGTACTTGCTACTATTTAACTGCCTATTTCTGCTTGCCTTGGGTGTTCCAAGTTGCCCTTGATACATTATTTAAGTTGGCAGGACTGCATGATCTGTCCCAGTGATGTCCGTCACATGCTAAGCTGGGGGCAGCTTTGCTGGGATGCCAGGGGACATGCTAATTACAGCAGGGGGGGGGCACGGTGAAGGCTTGCTCTCCTTGAGGAAGGGACTAACACGTAAACATGCTTACTGTAAAATATTTTGTACCCGTTAATGGTTTCCATGATGAAGCGTGTTGTAGAATAGTAGCAGAAGGGTGCTAATACTATTTTAAAGGTGAGGAAACGGGCATTAAGAAGGACATGGCAGGTCTCGGCGCGGTCTGTGGCCATGCTGGGAATAACCTTCCGGTTGCCACCGTTCTCGGTCCCTCCGCCTGCGAGGTGCAGTTTCTCCCTGCTCACTTCTAACACGCTGGTACTGCTGCCTCACACAGAGCTGTTTTTCTGTGTTGGGCTGATAGCGGCAGGGCTTTAAGCCAGCAGCCGGAATGTAGCCACCCCTTGTCCAGAGGAAGAGGGTGTCTTTTCCATGGAGGCCAAAATGCCATCCTTGAGCCCCAGAAGCTCCCGTCAGTGCCAACACCAGATCACTCCAGATTAATTTAAGGTTTGCAGACATTACAGTGATTGACAGTTGAGTTGAGTGGAAAATTCCAGCTTAATCCTGCTCTGTGTGCCACAGACATGGGCTCAGACAGCTTGACCCACATTTAACCCTGGGCGGCAAGAAACTCTAGGGAGAAAAGAAAAAAAAAAAGTCATTTTCATCTCAAAGCAGTGAGAATGTTCCAGCTTATTACACATCCCCGTGTATATGCATACATGCGTAATTGTGTTACAATGCTGTGAATATTTCATAAGCTGAGCCATGTTTGCCCCAGTTGGCTCTACTTGGTGAAGAAGCCATGGAAGCCAGATATAAAAGCACAAATGTGCTTGCATAGCCGTTCAGCAGGGTTTACGGCAACAGCAAAATGTATAGGAGCTAGTTCTCTCCTGACAATGGGGTTAGGATTGTAAGTGCTATAAAATTTGCTTACAAGTGCAAAATATATAGCTCTCGGGGAAAAAGCTGATGAGCTGGTAACTTTCACTAATGTTTTGTCAGGAAAAGCCTAACAGGTAAGGCTTGAATGACTGACTGCAAAGTCGGTCTGGTTCCTTTGGTCCCCTTCGTTCTGCAGATCAAAGGCGCTGATAGTCACTTTACCTGTGTTTGTTTTGGATAGTGGCTGGTGCACTGTGAGGTGTTACAGCTCCTCAGCCAGAAGGTGCCTTGGTGCACGTTAAAAGCCCGATGGCTGAGTGCTAACTGCATTAGTTACTCAACATGCAAGCACTCTCACCTTTTAAAATTATGCTGTATATTCTGCTGATACAATATAGATAAGAAAATATGTGTGCTAGCTCCCGCCATATGCTAGGGGAAACAGACACTTTAAAATTATGATTTGTCAGGAAAATCGGATCAAGTACGCTAAAATCGCCATCTGACAGTAACACGCAAGAAATAAAATGCCTGTCTGTGGTAAAACTGTACTCAAAAGTAAATTGTGCAGCTGTAGCTTAATTGCTGCTTGTGCATTGGCAGATTTACTTTCTGGGTTTTTTTAAGCACGTTGGCTGTATGCAGGTACGTACTGTGCAGAGATGTGCACATTGCTTAAATAGAGCACAGCAATCCAGCAATATAAAATATACTGTTAGTGACATTAGGCAGAACTTGGGAGTGCTCCTTCTGTAAGATTCTAGTGTGTTATCTTTATTTTCATATAAAAAAAGAAACCAAAAAATGCTTTTCTAATCTAATCCAGGATAAAAATGAACTGCAGGCATTTGGTGAACCGAAGCATTAGCCATCAGTCAGCCAAGGCTGAGAAATTTCTCTTCCCCCACTAAAATTCTTACAAAGTGTCTCCTGCATTAAAAGATGTCCGCTGCAATGCGGGGGGGGGGGGGGGGGGGGAGGGGCGGCTGAAGGCCCTAGCGGTGTGCAGGCACCTGCTTTTGAGGGAAGGGTGCCTGGAGCCAGCCCTCGCAGAGCGGTGCAGAGCCGCTTGCTTGGGCTGGTCATTGCTTGGGCTGGGACTCTGGCACCGGTGCCAGACTGAGCTGTGACTTCACCTTTAAGATACGGAGTGAGACTTTAGCTCCTGCCCCATCTTGGGAAGCAATTCCAGCTCTGGCCCACCTCATGCTGCTGCTGGTGCTCTGGCCCAGTATTGGGCCAAGATTTTTGCTTGGCCACAACTTTGGCTCCAGCCACAGCTCTGGCTCTGGCCATTGCTCAGGCCACAAATTTGGCTCCATCACCATCTTGGGCTGCCAGTTTAGCTCCAGCTTGATACCTGATTGCAGTTTTGGTTCTGGCCCCATATTGGGCTGTGACTTAATCTCTGGCCTGATATTGGCCCCTGCTCAGCCTGCGACTTTGGCTCCAGTACCATCTCAGGCAGCTGCTGGGCCACCTGCTTGATATCGGACTGCAGCTTTGGCTCTGGCCCTACTTGGGAGGCTGTTGTGGCTCTGGCCGATATTTTGGCCGCTGCTTCAGCTCCAGCCCCATAATTGAGCTGCGACTTTGACTCTGGCCACCTCTGTCCACATCTTGGTCTCTGGGTTGCAGCTTTGGCTCTGGCACCTGTTCGGTCCATGACTTCTGCTCCAGCCCATTAAAGGCTGCAGCTTTGGCGCTGACCCCTTCCTGGGCAGTGATTTCAGCCCTGTTCCCCATTCAGGCCAGCAGCAGCTCTTTTCAAGCCACACCTTCAGCGCCTGTCCAATATCGGACCATGCCTTTGGTTCTGTCCCAGTAACCTCAGCTCTGGTGCCCTGTTCCTGCCTCTATTTGGGTTGTGACTTCTTGGGCTACGACTTTAGCTCTGGCCGTGTTTCACGCCACAAGTTCAGCTCCAGCCCCGTATTGGGCTGAGATTTCAGCTCCAACCCCATCTTGAGCTGCAACATCAGCAGCAGTGCCATTTGTGCTGCATCTTTGGCTCTGGCCCAATCTCAGGCCACGTCTTTGGCTCTGGCCCCTATTCAGTTGTTAATTTGTCCCTTGCCACGTCCTGGGCTGTTACTTTGCCTCTGGCTAAAATTTTGGGCCATGGCTTCAGCTCTGGCCCCATCTCTAGGTGTGACTTCAGCTCCATTCCAACTTCAGGTTGTGATTTCAGCTCGGACCCATCCTGGGCCTCCGACTTCAGTTTGGCTGAATACTGAGTCACTGCTCCTGCTCCGGTGCCTGCTCCATCAGTGACTTTGACTACAGCTTGATAGCGTGCTGTGACTTTGGCTCTAGCCCCATGTCGGTCTGTGGCTTCATCTCCAATGGCATCTCTGGTCGTGATTTTGGCTCTGGCCCCATAGTGGGCTGTGACTTCAGCTCCTGACCTATCTTGGGCCACTACTTGCCTCCGACGCAAGTTTGGCGCTGGTCCATGCTCAGGCAGCTATCGCAGCTCTGGCTGCTGTTTGGGCAGCGATGTAGGCTCTGGCCATGGCTTTGGTTCCAGCCCATCCTGGGTTGAGACTTCGGCTCTAGCACTACCTCAGGTGGTAACCGCTGCTCTGGCCTGATACTGGGCTGTGATTTTTGCTTCAATCCCTGTTTGGGCTGTTGCTTTGACTCTGGCCCCATCGTCAGCTGCAGTTTTGGCTCTGGCCCCATCTCGAGCCACAACTTAGGCTCCAGTCACATACTGAGTTGTGATGTTGGCTCCGACCCTGCATTGGTTTGCAACTTCAGCTCCAGCCCCATCTTGAAACACCATTTCAGATTTGGCTCCTGCTGGAGTCATGACATTAATGCAGTCCCATCTTGGGACCCCAGTTTTGGCCCAATTCCCTGCTCTCATCACAGCATAGACTCGTCTTGGGCTGCAGCTTTAGCTTTGGCTCGGTTGTGGGCCCTGGTTTTGGCTCCAGCCTGCTCAGGCTTCTACGTCAGTGCTATCCTCATTTCAGACCATGACTTCAGGTCTGGCCCCACCTCAGGTTGTGACTTTGGGGCTGCAGCTTCAGCTCTGGTGCCATCTTGGGCTGCTGCTTTGGCTGTGGTCAGTTATCAGGCTGTTACTTTGGCTCCAGTCCACTGCACAGGAGGGTACTACAGCTCTGGTCCCTAATCTTTGGCTCCAGCCCCATCTTGAGCTGTGACTTTTGCTCTGCCCTGATATTGGGTCACTGCTTGGGCTCCAGTCTTGTACTGGGCTGTGACTTCAGCTCCGGCCACATCTATGTCTGCAAAGTTGTCTCCAGCCTGATACTGGGCCGTGACTCTTGGCCTCTGCTTG
The DNA here is from genome assembly GCF_017639655.2 of Falco naumanni. Taxonomy (NCBI): domain Eukaryota; kingdom Metazoa; phylum Chordata; class Aves; order Falconiformes; family Falconidae; genus Falco; species Falco naumanni. The sequence continues at coordinate 58,692,178 of NC_054056.1, read as the reverse complement.
GGCTCTCATGGCTGCTCTGGCTCCGCCTGGTCCTTCTGTTCTAGTGGCGTCTTGGGCTGTGACTTTAGGTCCTGCCCAGCATTAGGAAAAACTTTTGCTCTTGGCCATGCTTGGGCTGCAGCTTTGGCACTGGTGCCAGATCAAGGACTTTTGTCAGGATATTGGGATGAGACTTCAGCTTCTGCCTCACCTTGGGCAGCAGTTTTGGCTCTGGCCCCACCTCAGGCTGCTACTTGGATTCCAGCCCTGACTTCAGCTGTGAACAGTGCTTGGGCTGAAACTTTGGCTCCTGCCCCTGGTAGGGTCATGTCTTTGGCTCTGGTCTTCATGTGGGCATTATTTTGCTTTCATCCTCATTTCAGCCTCTTAAGTTAGCTCCAGCCAGACTTTGCCTCCAGCTCTTGCTCAGGCTGCTGTTTCAGCTCTGGCATCACCTTGGACTGTGACTTTCACTTGAACTCCTGCTAGAACAGTCACTTGGCTTGGGCCTTTACACAAGCTGTGCCTTCAGCCCCATCATGTGCTACTTTTCAGGTTGCTGCTTTGGCTCTGGCTCCATCCTGGGATGTGGCTCTGGGTCTAGCCCCACCTTAGGCTGTAACTTTAGTCCCAGGTCCTGCTTGGACACTACTTCACCTTCTGCTTAGGCTGCAGCTTCATTTCCAGCTTCTGCTGGCAGGCACTCAGTGTCTTCCTGTGCGTACCCGCACCAGAGGCAGACAAGGTGATGCTCTGTGATGTGTGAGGCAGGGAGCAGGCAGAAGTGGGCAAAAGTCACCAAAGCAGCAATTTCTCTGCTGCTTGCGTGGCAGGCAGACACCTTTAATCCTGGTCTCACTAGATTTCTGAAGGTTTTGCAAAAAGATGGAGGTACCACCCCACCACCCCTTCTTCTAGGGCATAAAGGACACATAAAGGAACATCCCTTTCCCCTGAGGATGCTGACCTGCCAGGGGAAGATGGCAGCCCCTTGGGTCTCCATCTGGGCTTTCCACCTCACCAAAGACATGGCACTCTGCTGAGGGGAGATCAGGCAGCTCTGCCAGGTATTCCCTTGCTCCGGTCACTTGTTGGCTGCCTCAGTGCCAGCTCCAGGTGCTGTGCATGGACTGTTAGCTTTCCTAGGCCACAGCACCTGCTCCCCCGTTCCTCCTGTGCAGCCAAAGGCACCCACTGGTACTGCTCCACCTCAAGGAATGCTGCTGCCATATGGCAGTGTGACATCTGTGCTGGCTTGGACACGAGTAAGTGACCCTGCATTGGTCCCAGGCACCCCTCTGCATGGTGCAACTGCCCAGACTCACCAAAGGCACATAGGCCCTGGCTTCCAGCCACGCAGATGCACATTGTCCTACTGTCTGTAACAAAAACTGCATCCTAGTCTTGTGGCAAGAGCTACAGAAATGAAGTTATAAGTGAGATACAAAGATGAAAGCAAACTTTTAACTGTAGTTAAAACCACAGTGTAGCTGGGTACATGCTGGGCACCCAGTGGACTAACGTCGTTCATTCCCTGGGTGGCCCAGAATTCCCCAGCTGGTCTCTGCACTAATGAGGCAATGCATTGATTCCAGATGAGGCTGACTTGAGACAAGGTCACCAGTACAACCAAGCATTTGACTAATTGTCACAAAAAACTCTCCAGGTCAGATTTTCAAAGTCCTGAAGATCTCCCCACCTGCTTTGTGCAGATCAATCCACGTAATTGTGTGCCCTGTTAATGGACATGCTGGGTGGAGGGTGCAGCTGTCCCAGAAACTGCTCGAGGCTGTTCATGCTGCTAAACTGACCAAACAGTACGCAGATGATGTGCTTGCCAATAGTCACTAAGAGCTGTTCCTGCAGATACAGAAATGGTCACATAAGACAGTCCTACTGTACACAGTTAAGAGATACCTTTTGTACTTGGCATTGGTAGTGACAAATCAGTAAACACTGGAGGGGTCACAGGCCGGCTGGACAGGGGGAAGGACAGAAGGATGGGGGTACCAAAAGGGTGCATCTGTGTAATGAACAAGTGCTAATGTGCCTGGGGGCTACAGACCCATCCTAGGAAACCAAGATGCCCCTGTGTCATCCCTGCCACATGCAAAGAAGAGACAGATCCTGTGAACTGCACCGAGAGGTTACCACGTTTGGCCTCAGACTGAGAGGATGACAATACAGTATTACCCAGGCTGGCTTAAAGCTCTGCAGGGTGCAATGCTGCCTGCAAAAATGGAAAACCAGAACAGACGCTGACATCAGAAGAATGCGAGCATGGGGACAATAAGAAAAAGTGCACTAAAATAGAAAAAAAAAAAGCTGCATCTATTAACTCCAATCCTACAGCAGTGGTCATCTCAGCAGCATAAGAGTTCACAGAATTATTTTTTAATATTTAACAGAAACATGGCACTTTACATCTTCAGGGCACTGAATATACAATGATTACTCCTCACAACATCCCTGTGAGGTAGGCATTAGATTGCAGTTACTATTTGACATGTGGACAGAGGCAGAGAAGTACATAATCAGCCCTGCACAATGAAGTCAATGAAGTTCAACTCACTTAAGTGTGGAGAAGCCCCCAGTGACTTGACTGAAAATGTAAGAGTGGGGCTGAGCTGATAAAGTATCAGCTACCTTCTTTTACTCTAGTTAATTACAATGCTCAGGGTCCAACTCTGTTGCTTTCCCATATCCCCCTACAAAACCCCACCTTTGTTAAACAAGACACACATGCAGAGAGTTGCTACCAAGTGAGTTCTGCAATAGAAATAGGAAAAAAAAAAAAATCACATTTCAATTTAGCCTACATTTGAATAAAACCATGAGTGAAGTTTGCCTGCCCACTTAAATAGAACAGTTTCAACTTCAGTCCTTTTATGATATTTGAGATGGCATTTCAGCCTTCAGCTGTAAGTGTTTGCTTAACATAAGAAAATCTAGGGGAAAAAAGTTTTTGAGACAGTGATCAGTGTCTCAAAAATTATGTTTCATTTAGTTAAATCGTTCTACTGAAGTCTGAGGAATTCCTGAATAGGAGGAGGGACTTTTGGGTTTAACTCAACCCAAACTCAAACTTTTCATGTTATTTAAAAAGCCCCTTAGTATACCAGTTTCTCAAGTAAACTTCTCTATCAGAATGTTTTTGTTCCAAAAATGAAATAGAACAGTTTTGTAAACTTCAACATAATAAAAAAATCCTAGTTTGTAATATACGATTATTGATTAATTTCATTTAATAACTTTCTTTCTACTGTAAATCAACTTTAGGAAAAAAGTATACTTGACAGTATGGCTACTGTGATTAACTCATCTTCCTACAGCTTTCAGTTGAGATTTCTGAAAAGATACACTGTCCAAGAAAGATTCATAGTCTCAACCTGTAAACTACCACAACTCAGCTGAAGTCAATGTAGCTGTTATAATTCATTCAGACTGAGTGGCTAATCCACTGATTCCTTCATGTGCAGTATCGGTGACAATGGTCTGTCTCCAAGTTGAGAGATGATCACGACTGAAGAGGCCTGGGTCCACGTACTCTGAAAACCAAAATATTTTACCTTTCCCTGCAGAGAAATCTTAATTCTCATTTAATGGAAGATTCAGTCCAATGGAACAATGGCTGTGCACTATGATGGAAGAAGAACAAAGTAGTTGGAAGAAACCATCTTCATTGTGGATTGGGGGTGGGGGTGGTGATTAAAAAGAAAAAAAAAAAAAGAGGGAAGAGTTAATTGTTAACAATATTACCAATGGACACACAAACTTCTAATCTGAGATTTACTTTTCCTCTGTAAATTGAAATTTTGTCACAACCTCTCCCCAGGCGACTTTTAACCTTGGTGAATACACAGAATTTTTAAATCCAGAGCAACTGCAGTCTCCAGACAAGGCAGGAAGAAACAATAAAAACAAACAAAAAAAGCTCAGAAGTGCACTTCATATATCCTGCCTCACAAAGGGTTAAAGTGCTAAGTTTGATATATCCAAAAATTAAGCATCTCTCCTAGTCCTTTAGTTTTTTAAATGAAACTTTATCTTTGGTTTCTTGTATCTTCTCAGTAATTTTATCCTTTGTTTCCTCCATCTTCTCAGTAATTTTATCCTTTGTTTCCTCCATCTTCTCAGTAATTTTATCCTTTGTTTCCTCCATTCTATCTTGTAGATACTCCTTTACTGGTGGTGGTGTGGACATGTAGCCATTCTTACGCAAATATTTAACAGTGATGGATGTTCCTCCCAAAGTCACAGTGTATCTGGCAGGAGTTGCAATCTTAAAAAAACCCAAAGAACACTCCATGTCAATAAAACAGGACAGTATTATTTAGCAAAAGGTATTTTTAATATTGAGAATTCTTTTGGGCCAGTATCAGATACTAAAAAGTCTTCTATTTATAAGGAAATAAGCCAATATACAGTGCATATCCCCCCCACCCCCCCACCCCCCAATGCATACCCTACTTAAAGTATCCTTTTGACAAAGCCAGCACAGGCATTAGACTCGCATTTAAAAAACCCAAACCACCCACAAACCTCCCTGTGTAGCTTGTGGGACAAGCATTAGGCATCTCACAATGCAATTCAGAACAGACAGTATGTGAACACCGAACCATATAAGCAAAGAGGAAATATTGACAATGTATGTTTTAAATTCTAAAAATCCAAGAGTATAGGCATCTTTCAGTCCAAAACTAGGACACACACAGTCCTTAAGAGGTCAGCTAACCCAAGACACAATAAACCAGCTTTGTTATGCTAGACAGACTAAACTGTTCTTTCAGAACTTCAGAGATAAAGCCTGCACAATCTTTTTGCAACCTATTCTAGTGCTTCCGCATCTTGGAAGTTCCTTCCAACACTGCCAGATCTCACAGCTATAATAAAATCTTTGTATTTAACCACGTTTCTTTATTGGTCTCTTTTGGGCACAGGAATAATTGGCCAGAATAGTGCTTTCACATTTTGTTTAGGAAAGTAACCCTTTTAAATAACAGATAAGGAGCACATCACGTTGGGAAACAAAACAGGTGAGTGGCATTCAAAGAGAATACAGTACTTTGGTTTTGCACGGTCTAACATGGTTCAAGTTTCCTAAACATGGATTGTGCATATATAAAGCAGTAGAGACCCAAACCTGAATGTAAGTAATAGAGTCAAATGGACAGTGACAGTACTTGACAATGATGGAGAGCTAAGGTAGGAAGACAAACTAGCAAATGCTCTAGGATAAAAATAACTGTACTTTTATCAGGAAGTCATGATGTGTTTAGACTTTACCTCTTTATCCCTGTTAATTACGTCAGGGTTACAAAGGAATAACTTATTTGTAATTAAATCTGAGGGCAGACAATAGTTCTGCAGCAAACAAGTTATTTTAGAAATACAGACAGACTCCTTAAAAGGAACACAGAGCCCATATCAACTTGCATATGACTATTTTTACTACAAAAATGAATGTTCAAGCATGTGTAACTATCAAAGAAAGAAAACAGCATAAATTCTTTCTGCTGTAAACAAGTAAACCCTGTTTAGTTCACCAGGCAAGATTTACACCTTATTTACAAACTATAATTATACTTACTTTATACAATGCATATGCAGTTAGTGCATTTCCACTCTGGGAATTTTTCAGGATGTTTACTATGCTGTCTGGTAACCCAATCAACTCTAGGAATGGAACAACATTCACTCCTCTATAAAAGAAAAAAATAATAATCGATAACCTGAATTGGAATTTGAAACCTGAACACTGATTTAGAGTACCATTTCCATTCTTTTCATTTACACAAAGTCTGTAATCTTATAGCAAAGTATTTTTTCACCTAAGCAACGCGCTTACAGAATTGTATTTCTGTACCTATAGGCAAATTAATGTTCTTTTCAGGATTCCAAGAGGTGAGGCATTTATATTATCCCTGTTGAGCTGAGTAGCTACTAACTTACCTGTGCCCCAGTGTAGTATGTTTGGAGGTAAGTAGATATAATGGTGGTAAGACAGCTACTCAGGCTTAACTTCATGTTCTACTTTGCCTACTTTTTTTTTTTTTTTCCTTTTAAAAACTTCAGACTAATCTGCAGCATGCCTGGAAGCACAGAATCCATACTTCAGTGTCCTCCATTCACTTTTAAATATATTAAACAAATGGAATGTGGCAAAAGAAAAGGAAGCGACATGTTATATGGACAAGACTTCAGGGGTTCTGGCCCAGTTGTTCTACCTTGTCAATATAAGGTGTCAAGATGGGCGGAGGGAGCTCCTATCACAGTTTCTTTCTGTTTGAAAATCAGGGAAGCTAGTATCAGCACCAAAAAACCAAAAAGACAGCCCATCTTTACATTACAGTGGAAAGCTACATGCAGTTATAGAGGACCTGACGCTCCAATATTTAGAGATGTTATATTATCCATTTCTACCTAGTATTTTAAGCATTCATTCTTCTGTGCATGTGATCACTTTAGTATCAGAAACAGTAACAGGCAGTTAATTTACTAAAGACCCTGCAATCCAAAGGCCTATCTCCAGAGCAGAAAAAGTAGACCTAGTAAGATTTGAAAGACAGCATTAACAGCGTTATTTCATAAACTACCGTTGTTTAGTCTTGTATCATGAGTAGTCATTCTGAAAGTTATTTTTCCACTTCAAGAGGGTACTGCTCCTGTGGCATGACAAACTGAAGCTTTGTTACAGTTTCTAGTTAAATATTTCAGTTGTTTTCATCCATCAAATACCTATTTCAGCAGCTAACTTTGACTGAAGATTACTTTTTTTGGAACACTTACCTGAAATTTCTGGATGTAAGTATCAAGATGAATTAATCCAAAGCAAAATATTTTTATAGCTGAAGACCTTTATTCCTCTGACATGAGCTAAATTTAGAATGACATTTGGATCTATAGCTCCTAGAAAGGGCAATTATGCCCGCTGGTTAGAGTAACTAAAACACTTGTGTGGTAAGGCGTTCTGATGTCAAAACCCCATTTTTGCCACCATGAAATACACAACACTAGCAATCCAGAAATAAACATTTACTCTTATTTAGCAAACCATTTGCAGACAGATAAAACCTTTCAACTGAACTAGCAGCTCATAGATGATACAGTAGTTCTTTTTCCTAAGAAATGCCATTTTCCAGAATAGTATCTGGCACGTGCTACAGCTGAAAACCCCAAATTAAAATACTCAATTTATCTTTTTTTTAACCACACAAATATTTAATTTCCAGTTAAAGAGTCTGGCCTACAGTAGCAATTTTTTTCAGTGGAAGACAGGAAAGACAGGGAAAAAAAAAGGAAAAGATACACATGACTTGCAAAGAGCTCAGAGTGAGGTGAACGACATGGAAGTCCAATGATGAGGGAGGATCAGTGAAGAAGGCGAGAGAAAAATGGCAAAATACCCCTCAAGTCAAATGGCAAAAAAACCCCAAAAAACAAAACAGGTCTACAAAGACCTCACCTAGCAATTTGTAATCAGGATTCGAAATCCCTATCTTAACCTTGTCAGAGGTTACTAATAATTTCAATGATGTTTACATCCATGCATATTTTGGGGAGATGAGCATTTCTTCAGGTATCTGGTATGCATCAATAACAGCATGATAATAGTGTGTATGTGACACACTCAAGTCCTATACTCTTTCAATATTAATCTTATGCTTCAGTTAAAAACATAGCCTCATTTCCCTATTACATATAGAGTCATTTTAACATGTAATAATAATCTATATGTCCTTTCACCTGTGAAAGTCAGTCTCAATTCAACAGCAGTATTGGACACTGCAACAGAATATCAACTTACTTCATGGCTGCATAGTAAAAGGATCCAAACCATACAGTGGAAGTCAGAATATGCACTGGAATCATGACTTTTCCATACTGTTTAAAAGTCTTCTTGAATCTCTGAACGAGACTAATTGATTTGTCTTGTAATGGATCAGGTTCTGAAGAATCTGACTCTACAGGGCTCTGCTTGGGTGTATCAGTGGCTGAAGTCAAAGGATTTTTCTCTTCTGGTACTTTGTGAGGAGTGTCTGCTGGCTGTGATGCAAAAGGACTTTTCTTTGAGGCAAAGTGTGCTGCACCTGCATGAAGACGTCGTTTAGGAGGGTCCCGTGCCAAAATCACTTTGCACCCAGCATTAGACAACACCGACTGTCCTTTTAAGCACTGGAAGATACTAGTGCGAGGAAAAACCAAACATGTCCCACGTGCCAGCTGAGATGCAGTATGTAATAGACTCTGATGCATTTTGATGAAATGTGGCTGAGGTTTTTAGAGAGGAAACAAAAAGAAAAGAGCAAACACATTGCAATTCAATAATTTAATTTCTATTTGCTGTAATGCCACTTGAAATTCTCAAATTTTAAATTGCTTTCTATTCTTCAACTTTAAAAGGTTTTCCTTACCTTGCTTTGCAGAAATGGCTACCTTCCAGAATTAAGCAAATAATTTTAGATCCCACTTCTTTAGCATTCTGAACTAAAATGGCCCCTTCACTTAACACACACTGCTCCTTACAGCTAAAACACTCACGTTACTCTCTAAAAACACTTTTAGATGTTTAATGCTATCTGCTGCTTTTGTCTGCATAATCTGGCACAGTTGTTGAAAAGTTACCTCTGAAACTTTACTTCTAGTAGCAACTGATAGTTTGATACTTTGAGCCTACATACAGATAGTATGAACTCACTTAAGTGCAATTAACATTAATTTTTGGTGTCAATACAGTTAGTTTTGGTACAATTTTCATATTCTATACAACTTTGAACTAAAAGTTAATACAGTAAAAAAATAATCAGTAACTTATTAATAATCAATTAATAAGAAATAACCTTAATAGCAATAAACCATAACAGCCTGCTAGTATAAATCTGTTAGGAAGGGGGATGGTGCTGTTGAATGTCATGTATTAACACAAGCAAAATTGAACTGCAATTTCCAAAATATTACAATGCAAATAATATTTTCAAAATCTGGATAACCCAGTTAACTTTATGATTTTGAATACCTAACAGGTTTTTTTAACTTTCAGGAGTAACCCCATTTACAGATTCCCCACAAAAGAGGGTAATTTTGTCTGGCATGTACAAACATCAAGAAGTCATTTTTTTCCCCCAAAAAATGCATGATTTGAACTAGTGAATGAAATATTCTCCCCTTTAAACAATGACTGGAAGTTACAGAACTAGTTTTCCTTCCCTCCAAAAAAAGTGCCAGTAACTGATTTTATGTAATGAAAAAATGTCAGTTAAGTTGTATTACAATGCTCAAATATTTCTGATGCTTTTGTATTTAATTATCATAACAATTCTTGATCCAAACTAGAAATCATTAAAGTTTAATTCAAACTCCACTGTCACCTTCATATGTGCTCCCCTTCACTTATAGTGTTAGATACATTTCAATTGGGTGTTTCGATAGTGAATTTGTCTAGGCTGCTGAAAAATGATCAATACTTCATAACACAGGCAGAAGGTTTTAAAAAAATAAATAAAATGAAGCCATACATACATACCCTTTATTACTTTCCAGATCTGCAACAAGAACAGTATGATTAGGTTTGTATCTTCAAAAAGTTGTAACTCTTCCACTTGTTCCTCACCTTTCAAATATATCTCTTGAACATATTGATGACTCTGCTAAAGTAGAAAAAAGGCTTATTTAGAGAAACAGCAACAACAGCAAACTAATATGAAGAAGATTTTTGGTGAGCCCGAAACCTTGCTTACTGAAGAAGTTATTGGTATAAATTCCCCTTTGGATACTGACACAGTAATGGGAGATTTTTTTTTGTGTAACTTAGAAGTTCCTCAACTTTGAATTACCGTTTCCTTCCAAGAGACAGAAGTTTCATAACCCAAATGCATCTGTTGGAATATTCCTGCCTGTATGTTTTCTAGGTATTTTTATGTTATTGTTGTACTTGAATTAGTTGCAATTACTAGAATTACAGTGTTTGATGTGGGGAAAAGATCAGAGGAATGGTTTCAAACTCCCTGGGAACCTCAACCTTGCACATCAAGCACAGACACCCACTTCTGTTGAACTTGTATTAACACGAGGTATTGCATCAACAGGGAAAAAGGAACACTTGTCTCTATGCAAGCAAGCAGTAACTCACTCCTGTTGAGTTATGAACTCTTGTGGGAGCCAAGAAATACTGCTGCTTATAGAGCAGTAGATCAGCTACAGGTACTGCCTCTCTCAGAGTCAGTTTTCTGCAAGAACTCACTGAAATAACTACTTGTGCTATCTCTGGTTTTATGAGAAGTGGAGATTCTTGCTGAATTCTTAGATCCAAATGCAATCGCTTCTCAAAACAAAAAGTAGTGAGAAGACTCAGCAAAATTCAAGTGTTAAGATGGCACACTGCCATATACTAACTACCTTACCAATTCACAGAAATTGTAACAAACTGGAAGAATTCAACTACACTGCTTGCCTATGGCCACTTACGCTCCTTTCCTGAGGGATAACTCTCCACAGCAGACTGTCTCCCCCCTCTCACTAACAGTACACAACACTAAACATCTGCCCCAAGTAGATTTCCACAATATCCAGCCAGCAGACTCCGCAAAGGTTACCTACCCATCTATGGGAATTTGGGAGCTCTTGAGTCAGACTACTACTGTTCACCTGTTTTCAGCAGACGGTACCCTATTGAGAAATACCTGTTCCAAACAAGCTTTGACAATTGCTACCACACAGGATGGGGACAACTATGCTCAGCGTGCTGATTTTGGTTCATTAATGTTATTGACTGGACTCTGCATTCCGAACAGCCTTGGAAGGAGATCATTCTTCTGTACAGATGCAGGAAGAAACTGAACAAGTATTTCTGAATTTTTGCATTCTACATAGTGTATATATAGCAGCATTTCTCAGAACAGTTTCTAGGTTTTGCTGTTCAGCACCTACTGACAGCACAAAAATAACGCTGTACCACCACACCTCTGATTCATTGCAATGACTGCAGAACACGTGGTATTAAACGGCTGCCAGGGGGCTAGAATTCTCCTTAATGCAAAGAAGCAATGGGTCACTACACTCATCAGTCAGTAGCTAACATAGCTCTGTGATTAGTAAATGAGTTTCAAGGCCTCTGCTCACAAGTTAGCTGCACCGTGTAAAACTTAAAATGTCACCAATGGCTTTTAAAGCAGGGGAACTACCAGGGCTACTGACAAAGAGTTGCCACGCCACTTTTTTTCTTCCTGCATCCTCAGATGGACTTAGAACTCATTAACTAAAGGGTTTTTCTCCATGATGCAAGACCTGGTTGGTCAAAGGGAAGGTTCTCTGTCTAGGGTCGATCCTGAAAAGGTCCTGAACCTCGTAAGCACAGATGGTATGGTTCTAGTTAATGTTCTGCAGAACAGCTTACTTTTTGCTTCTCTACTTTATAAAAATTTTGCTAGATGCTTGATATATAAAAGGCTTAAATATGATAGTGCTTCTATTTGAGATAATAAAACAGGTTTTTTAAAACAAGGTTGGCATTTTCCTAACAAACCTACTGTGTTTCATAGGTAAAAGCTTCATTTTACTTATCTAAATGAACAGAGGAGAGGCTTCTGAAGCATCAGTAAATTGAAGATTATGCTACTTTCCAGCAGCACGACAAGACTAAATGAGGCAAGTATTACAACGGTTACAGCAGGAAAGGCAAATTAATAAAACAACAGATTACTATAGCATACACTTCGTAAATTGATTTTAAATAAATGAATATTGTTAAAGGGGTAATAGGTGCAGCTACTCAACTGTAGTATTTTAATTACTTGGCTCAACGTTGCAAACAAATCTTAAACAGGACAGACAAAGCGCACAATAAATGTGGCTGGAGGTCCAAATGAAACTTAGTTGTTTCATCCCTCTAAAACACGAGATGAATACAGAAAATCTGTCCTTTAAGACAGTTAGTGAAAGAAAGTTCCTAGCACCCTGTGTGCTCAACAGGCAGCGGGAGAAAGTGTGCGAGCCTATAAATTTGAGACACAATTCTATTCTCTAAGTATAATACTTTCATTAAAGAAATTACTGGAGCTATATAAGGTATACAAGCTATACAATTTCCCTGTAACTTTAGGTTGTTCAAACTACTCTGATTCTAAGGAAGCCAGGACAGTAACCTAAATGTTACCCACAATTGCACCTAGTGACTTTTCAGAAGTTGTTTCTTTATTTTAGTGCGTTTTATTTTTTTCATGCTATTGCACAATGCTGTAAAGACACAGAAAGGAAAGAAGCTAGATGCTTCAGATACAAAGGTGGAAAAGCAGCTGGCCTGTGGCCAGAGAATTTTGCAGTGGGGGTGGGGCATGAACAGAAGGTATTTGGAAGCATCTTAGATGTCTACATTAGCTTTCTCTTAAAAATGCCACAAGGAAAAAAAAATAATACGGGGATGTCTAAGGACAAACATAGCTGTTCTCTGCTGTAAGAATGCCATGCGGTCAGTGACTAAATAGATGCTAGTAGGCCAATCTATGAAACTATATACTAACGCTTCTGGGAGAAGGTCTCCAATTCAGTGCTGTCATATTCTGGCTGACTACTCAGAGTATCTCTGGCTGGCTGTAAACTGAGCTGAAGGGATCCTGGCTGTTCAGGACATACTCCTGGGTTGCAATTCTTGGCCATCCATTTAGTTCTTGAAGGCAGCTCTCTCTCATGGCAAGCTATTAAGAAGGCCTCTGACAAAGGGAGTGCTCCAGTGCCCTCTTCAGGGAAAGTATAGATCAGCTTCTTATTACAGTAGTAGAGTTTTTGTTTAGCAAACTTTTGTACTTCTGTTATAATTTAGATCAGCTTTGGCATAAACCTGATGTACTGCAGGAGTACTGTCTCTTGCATTTGCTCTGCTAAATCTTTGCCTTCCAGTGATTACTAGGAAGTACAGATTAGACCTCCTTTTGTTCCTGAGGACAACAAAAGCTCGCTAGGATCTTTTAATGTCAGAGTTCATCTATGACTACCACAAATTCATCGTTTTGGATGTGTGCCAACATTTTATGCAAAAAAAGAAATGGGATCAGTGGTAAAACATAGAAGTAACAAGCCAGGCCAATATAGGTACAGCAAAAGCTGCTGTTGATATCTGCTGTTGGAAAGATAAACCATGCCAGAGATGCTGTCAGATGAAACTTTCATCAGAGTAATTTGTATTAAAAGTTACCCCATTACAGTTAACTTTTTTTGAGCTCCCAGAGAAATTAAAATACAAGAATATGTGGTCGATATAAGATGGCAAAAACTTTAGTGTAAATTCTTTTGCAAAAGAGGTCAGAAAGCACCCGAGGGAATTGAGGGTGTAGCATATGTAGATTACAGTGGTTTATTTTCTCAGTTCTACCAGAAACACTCTGGATACAATTATGTAAATATGGATGAATTTAAAACATTTTTCCCTGTTCTGTTACTGTTTAAAAAAAGAACATTAATTATACCACAGGAGAGCTCCCAATGAAAATCCATGAGCTTTTTCCATTCCCAAGACACCTTTCTATGAAATCAGAGAATTAATTTACATCCTTGTCATTTTTAGTGTAAAATCAAGCAAACTTTGAGGGTTGTCTGTTGTATATACAGAAGAATTTTGAAAAGACTCTTAAGTTTTCAGAAATCCTTTCCAGCTCACTCTTCAGACTGCATAAAAGGCAAATACAGAGTTCTCATCCAAACAGATCAGTTTAATACCCCCCCTTGCTTACATTTATACTAAATACAATTAAAATAAATAAAGCAAAACTTGTTTTCACATTTCAATAATTCTTTTCATAAACTTATTGACAGTATATTAAAAAGAAAAAAGGGCATCTTGCCAAGGTCCTAAACCATAATTAAAAAAAACCCTGAACAGAAAAAACACATGGGTTTCCTAAAATGCTTGGAGCACATTTTAGAATTATTGTAATAATAGCACAATACATGCAAAGCATCATTGTTTTTCCTAAACTCAATATAAGACTGTAACTATAAGCCTTAGTAACTGCAATAGTTCAGCATAACATGCAGTCACTACCCATGGATGGGAAAACGGCAGTGTATAGGGACTTTTTGTTCTTTGTATCAGTACATTTAAAGTGTATGTATGAGCATTCAGAATTTGTATTTTGACCTTTACTACTTTTGCAGTGTCCCTGATACAATCTGTTATACATTCTAGACTAAGAAATTTGGTTCTAACTTGAAGTTTGGGCATCACTAGCCGTCTAATCTTGTCTATCAGTCAGAACTGTCTAGAATACATAACACCACATTTTAGGTTAAAGGGAGTAATGCAAAATAAGTCATCGTGATATTTATTAAAATCTTGGTTAAAAAATAATCATGTTAAAGCAAATGAAAGAGTGAACTCTTGTAGACAAATCACACACATTAGACCCATCCCACCTCCACCACATTTAATCTCTGTAATACCTCCACTTAGCAAATGCTATGCTATAATTTTTAAATTGATCGTATTACTACAGTTCAATACTGATGTAAGTGGAGACAAGCCAACAACTTTTTTACCCTTATTTTATCTGAACTACTCTTGTACTTGCTAAAACAAAGAGTGAAGTCACAAAAGTAAGATAAACCCTCATAGTGTCCTTACACACAGCAATCTTCTCTACAGCAATTTTCTGATAATCAGAAGGCAAATGAAGCATGAGAACGTAATGCAATGCCTACCTGTTGATTTACAGATCTGGAATGCTAAACAGGAGGCTTAACAGCTGATTTGCACCCAGTCAATACTACAGTGGTATCCCCATTTTCCTCTATGTTAGAAGGCATTGAATCTTAAGCTTGCATGCAGTTAAGCATTATATAAAAGTGTGAGTGTCCTTCCTCTAATTCTTCTAAAACAAAGCATCACAATCATTTGTAGTGCTTTCTGCTCTTCAGAACGATGTTTTTAATAACTGGTGCTATTCCTTCTTTTAACTGTTTTCCTGTTCCATAGTGCTGAACAGCTACCCCGGGGTTCCTTCATTCAGAAGTTTGATTCTGCCCTCTACTGAATTTTTACATAAGTACACCTCTCATACTTATACTGCAAAAGGTCTTTGCTCTCCACAATTCCTTCCAGTAAGTCTAAGTTTGCTGGACCATCTTCTATGTTGGTTTCAGAGCCTCCCAAAACAACAGACAGGTGTCAAGGGAAGGAGAAAAAACCCTGCCTTTTAAAGTGCTATCTGATTTGACTTTTTGTCTGTTTGTCACTCCATAGACAGGTGTCTGCAATAAGCAAGATAGAAAAGTTATGCTTTTAAACCTTAACTAAGCTTTAAAATAGGTATATACATCTATGCTAAAAGGGTTAAAAAAGCCCTTTGTTTGTTCAAAGCAGGGATTGTACTGTCTGCTTATTATTTTGCCCTTCTGCACATTACCTTTCACTTGACACTAATGATCAAAACACGTTCTAATTCTCCTTTCTATTCCACTCTTATGTAGTAACTTTCTCAAGCAACCCCTAATAGCCTCTTTCATCTTTGTATCTCCCAATGTATCATTAGATCATTCCCCTCAAGACACTTGTGTTTTTCTGTCAAGCAAGTTTTGAATCAGAGGGCTGTTAACATGGAGGTGTAGGTGTGCGGTGGTACAGTTTACAAAGCTGTGGGAGGTTTCTACCAAGCAACTAAAAGGAGCAGCAAAAGGTAATTCACATAAGCAAGCTTCATGTCAGCAGTTTCCTGCATATGGCTTTGAACTCCCTCAGGAAAAAAACACCCCCAAGTGAACTGGCGAGCGAGTTAGATGCTAAAACACAAACAAATAAATAAATATACAGATCCATTTTCTACACTTTACTGAAACATTGCTGGAGAATTTCTTAGGATCTCCCCTCTTAATAGTTCAGTGAACCTTATTTGGCAGCTTCTCGCCTCTTTCAATTTTCACTGAGCATCTCAGGAGTTCTGAGTGTACATTTTAACACATACAGGAACACATTAGAAACACAACTATTCTATGTTCAGGGTTCAGATATTTCTTCTATGAAGTTCTGCTACCTCTCTTTAGAATGCATAGCTGCTGTGCACATCTCTTTTCACTAACAGAGCCACCAACAACAATCAAAAGGCTGCAGGCAAAACTGAACTCCAGCTTGCTCAAGACTTCCTGCTATTCATAATTTAGATTCTAGTAGCCAAGCTCATTTTTTAATTCATAATCTTCCCACTCAGGACTTTGCTGATATAAAAATTAATTATAATATTTAATTTAAACAGCTCTCGGAGTTATAATCAAGTATTTACTCCTGAAAGGTCTAATGAAACAACTGGAGACACTCTGTAGATACTGTGACTTTTATTAAAACAAATATTGGTAATAAAGTTCATCCTTTTTGACCAGACCATAGAATAAGAGCTTAGGTATTCAAATACTCTTTTTTTTTTTGACTAACTATAAAAGGCATTTAGTAGGGATATGCTTAATGTTAGATCTTAGCATCAACTTTACACAGCCTTCTGCCTCATCTTGCATTGGGACTCCGAAACTGTTTCTTTTCTAGCCTTGATAAATGCCATTTTTTGCCACCTTGGATCTTTGCAGGTGTTGTCTCATTGTTCTGAGTCTCTTCCCTCCATAACTCAACCATAACCAATGGTATTGGCTGTAATAATACTTCAAATGCAAGTTATATTATGTAACAATTTTACAAAGCACTTAAAACAGCAACCTCTACCAAGTAACAAGTCTTCTACTCATCAAATTCACCAAAGCGTTTCTAAGACTTTCACAAAACATCCTCAAGGAAAAACTCTGAAGCCTTACAAATAGAAACAAAAGTAGGAATAAGCACAAACCAGCCCCAAACTGAGAAAAAACCCACAGCTTCAGTAAGAACAGAATTCACAGTGGAAGCATTAGGCTCAATTTTTTTTCTTTTATATTCTCACCACATTTATTTCACATTCTCAAACACTGAAAAGCTGTCATTTTCCCCAGCAAAAAATACAGAATGTTCATCTTTCAGCAGAATTACTGTTGGCAGACATTCACTTCCAGTATAAACCTTTTCTAAATATTCAAACTAAGTGTTGAATTCTCTGTTGTGAATTCAAACTTGTCCATATGGGGAAATCTGTGTAGTATCAATCAGAGTATCTTGAAAAATTATGTGTGAAGATGCTGATCATAACATTTACAGAACACACACACGCTCAAAACCACACTCTTCATCTAATTTTTAGTAAATGCTGTTCCCCACATCTCTACAAATGAATGTGAACTGTTCTCATGAAAGTAGTATTTTTTTTATTAAGGTCTTGATACTTGAGTAGATAAACTTTCCTGCCCACTATTAAATTTAATGCCTTATACAACATCTTTTGCTTACAGGACATGGTTGATGATGTTACCAGACACACAAACAACAAAATGACACCATTTATAAATGTCTGAAAGAACATAAGAGACTGAGAGCTGTGTTTTTACACCAGAAGGAAAAGTCTGACAGGACTTCAGTAATAGGGCCCTAATAATGCTCCTGCTTACAGTCTGCTGTATTCAGCTTGAGAGAGAACACTCCTGTGACTGCAACACTGCAGCCTTTGAAAGCACACTGCCTTCTATGAGATGTGATTAACAATGCCCAAGGCTTTTATTTCGGCACAGAAACCTTCCTCCATCAGAAAGTACTCTCCTATGGCCTGAGAGAGCAGGAAGCAAAAAATGACATCTAATTTTAACATTAGCGAAATCAACTTTTAAATTCACAAAACATTAAGAGCAAATAGCTGACTGACACGTGTGGGACTAAGCACTACCATTACGGTCGAAAGATAAATACCCTCATGTTCTACTTAACCAGCTACTTCTGGAAGAGACTTTAAGAACTGCTGTAAAGCCACCCATGTATTTTTATTTAGAATCAACAAAGTCTAGCCATTTGAAAAAAAACCACATCAAACCCACCATCACTGCTGTGTTTTATTTATAATTTGTTCATGAGCACCAGACTGTACTAACCCCCCACTCCCTTCCCTCATCCCACTCTGCCAGGACAGACTACACGTGTTCTAGGAGCTACAAGGGATCATCTGCTACAATGCTCTGTACGTCTGCTACAAAGCCACAATCACAGCTGCACAACTTCTTGTTTCACAGATACAAGAAATGCTACACATGGTCAAGGTCAGTTTTTGGACAAGATCCAAGCAATTAGAATTTACAGCCCAGCTAAGTGGCACCTTCATTTTCTGATGTGCACAAACAGAATACAACGTAGTTTTACCATTCAGATGTCTGTTTAGAAGGAGTAGTGCCATGTCTGGCAACCCAATGAAAAAAAAAAATATTTTTGTTAACTCATACAATGGATAGCTAGTTTGAAGATGATGCGGGCAGAACTAACTGATGGAAGGCACAGGCATAGAAAGGATTAGAGCTGTTTAGAGGACACAAAGTTCATGAGAACATAGATCACTACCACTTGCACTGCAGAATTCTAGACATCAACGAGAGTAAAGCCCTACTATATAATCCCAGAGCCTTAAAGGAGAAATTACTTCTGCCCTTAACTGCTTACTTACTAGGACAGACAGAAGGTGGGGGACTGACATAACTAGGCACACTAATCTGGCCTACCAACCTGGTTAAACTATAATTTTTCTGACAGTTTGAAGCGATATATTCTTGACTTAATATGAATAAACTACATTGGACTTAACATACCTATACTGGTACCTTCAAGACTTAAATTTAGGAAGGTATCATCACAACAGATCATACAGATTCTTTAACTGAGTAACAACTTTCTACTCTTACTGTAATTTTATTGTAATGACAGGGACATGAAGAATAATCTGTGGTGTTAAGAGGTATCATGATTCACGACTTGAAGTTCTGTAGCTTGAGCAGCATTCTTTTTTTGTTGTTGTTACGGCCATACTAAACAATCCGTTTGTCTTAAGTCAAAGAATCTACTACAAAAACTTTATAGTCACTAAGAATCCCTGACCTTGAGGTTGATCTCTGATCTAAAGTGATGGCACTAGGTAGTTACCTATCAGAACAGCAAGGTAAAATCCTTATGATCTATTATGATGACACCTTACTGTCCAGGAATGCCTCAATCATGTTTTGGGCCCAGGCCTCAGTTCTTCTAGTGGTTTTATGCCATTCTTAATACTGAAATATTGCTGATTGATGCTGAATTTGCTTCAGCATCTGATTTTCAAAGTAAGTTCAGATTCAACTATCTGGGTTCACAGCGTATCAACACCAAGAACTTTGTTGGATCTTTTCCCCAATCTGCAAAACCAACTGATTACAAGGAATCTTATGCATTCAACTAGCAGTTTCACATTGTAAAAAATCAGCCCTCTTTCTGCTTTTGTCATTGAATTTGTTGTGGCCTTATCTTCAAGACCAGTCAGAACTCCCTCCAGATCCAGAAATGTGTCAAGATGCAAACTGAGGGCTGTTACCTGAGATAAGGGGGCATCAAGAACTCAGTCTTGCAAAACCAGACTTCAGTTTCTCAGTGATGCCTATAAGCATACACAGAGAGCTAGGTCAGTTTGGAGATATCTACAGCAAGAGAATTACACAGATACTTTTAAAAACCAAAATCAGATCAAACCTTTTCTTATCAGCTGATATAGTCTGTAAGGTAGATCTGTAGACAGTCATGCTAGACAAATCCTTAACTTCTTACATGCTCTTTAGCAGTCTGAAATTTGCCTACTCAGTTTTTGCCATGTGCAAGCCACCAGATATCCACCTACTCAAATAATCAAATGATGTTCCCCCCCCAATGGAAGTGCTTCTCAAGCAGCAAGTGCAATACAATAATGCTGCCGCAGAGGCCAGTCATCCTCCTTTTACCTCAAGCAGCCCTTGAACATAAAAGGAGTTAAACATCTGCTGTCAGCCCCATAGGAGGAGATGGATGGTGGGGACACGTTATCCTCTGTGCATGCATTTCCCACACAGAAGCAGCTGCAAGTCATATAAGCGAGTGGCACAGGCAGCAAAACACATTCCAGATAAGGAATCTGTTCCCTAACCCTCCCCTAAAGTAGCAAAACTTTGGCAAATAATTTTATGTTTATGCTTGTAACAGCAATAACATCTTGGGGTTTTTGTAAACTGAGGAACACTTTCAGTTTAAGAATTAGTTTTGGTAAAAAATTCTAGGTCACCTCACGTACTCCTGTCCACATTAATGTTTTCTCTTTTGGGCCAGCTTGTAGAAGGCATTTCAGAAACAGATGTAAATAAGGCGGAACATGTAGTTTGTAATACCTGACGTAAATCCACATTTGAATTAAGAACTTTAACAAAAATTCTCATGACTTCTCAGTCTGCCTCCCTGGATAACTCCCATAGTTAATTACCAGAAGCAGATTACTAATGAGAACCATAACTCTCTGCAACTTTGCCAACAGGGTTGTGCCTCATTCGGGCAGCCACTGCCTCCTAAGGATTCAGACTCCTCCAAAGATGGTCCATACAAAACGTAAAGAGAAAAAACGGTGCTGAGAGCTCAAGACGAGCAAGAAAACATAGTTTTACCAGTGAACAGGTAAGAGGAGCAAAAGTCGCATTTTTGAGATTCTCCTACTGAGGGAAGCCAGCCCTTTGCTCTTATTTGTCACGTACGACAAGCCAGTCACCGAGAACAGCTCAAAGCATTTATTAGACAAGAAAATATTTGCTCGGCCTCTTTAAATAGTATAGAAAGTCAAGAAACGCGCAGAATCGGTTGTCTCCGGACAGAAACACCATCAGGAGCGAAACCTAACTACGGCCCTATAACGGTGCAACTGTCAGAGAGCGGCGGCCGGCGTCTTCCACGCCAGACCGAACGGCCCCGCAGTTTGCAAAAGAGAAAGCAGCGGGGGGAAGGCACCGAGCTCCAGGCGGCCAGCCCGCCTCGCCGCGCCCCCGGCCACCAGCGGCCGCCGGTCGGTCAACCCAACCCCCGGGACCGCGATGGCAAAACAGCCGGGGGCGGGGGCGCCCGCGGGTCCCGCCGCCGCCGCCCACCAGCCAGCGCGCGGCAGCGGCCACGCGCCCTCCCGCCGCCGCCGCCCGGGGGGCTCCGGGAGGCGCCCGCACCCGCCTCGGCCCGCTGCCGGGCGGCGGCCCCTCCCCCTCGGCCCCACCGAGCGGGTACCTTGTGGCCACGCCACCGCTCCTCCTCACGGGCCCCGAGCCATGGAGACGCGCCGGGCGGCGGTTGACCGACGGCCGCTGCCGCGCGCGCCGCTCCCGTCACCTCCCCCTGACCCGCCCCGCGCGCGCGGCAGGACAACGTGCGGCAGCGCCCGTCCCCACCATCACCTTGAGGCCCGGCGGGGCCCGACGGCGCAGGCGCGCGCCGCGCCCCCTCGCACGGCCCTCTGGGGCCGGCAGTCCTGCCGCGGTGGGCCCAGCCCGGGCGCCGAGCCTCGTCACGTCTCTCGCGTCGCGCAGCCCCGCGTTCGCCCCGCTCCTCCCCCGGACGTGACGCCTTCGCCCTCGCCGCCGCGCGCCGGGGGCGTCACTTCCGCAAACAGGATGGCGGAGCGCTGGGCTGGGTGAGTGCCGCGCGCCGCCCGGCGATGGGGTCGCGAGGCACGGAGCCGGCCGGGCGGCGCGGGACGCGCGAGGCGGCGGCCGGCGCGAGGTGGGCGGGGCGCGGCCCGCCGCGCGCGGGAGGCAGGCCCTGAGCCCTCGGCCTCGCGGGCGACCGGGGGGGGGCGGGGCCGAGGCGGGGGGGGGCGGTGCGCGCGGGGGGCGCCGCGCCGCGCCGCGCCACCGGCCGGCGCCAATCGCTGGGGCCGCGCCGGGGCTGCTGGGCGGGGGCGGTGGCGCGCGCTCTGCCCCGTTGCTGAGGCGGGCCGGGCCGCGGCGGGTGCTTGGGAAACCGCCCCGGGCAGCGGCCTGACCGCGGGGCCGGTGCCCGCCGCGGGGTCGATGCCCGCCGGCGGCGAGACGCGCTCCCTCCCGTTGCGCGGCCCCCTGTGACTCAGCTGACAGCCTTCGGGGCCCGGGCCGTTGGCGGCAGCCGCCGCTGCGGCCTGTCGCCTCTGCGCGTCCGACTCCATGGGCCGCGCGCGCAGCCCCGTCGCCGTCCCGCCGGCGCTGGGGGCTCCCCAGCTGTTCTCCCGAAGGAGCTGCCCCGGGCACCTGGCTGCCGTCGCTGTGGTGAAATTCTGAGCGTTGCTACATTTAGGCTGATAAAGCATGTGGTAAACTGCTGGGGACAGCCGGGTGGGGATGAGGGAGGGTGCGCTGCCTCTTTGGAAGTGCGTTGGGTGCTGTACCGTGGTGGAAAAATCGTGTCCGTAAGGCATGCTTCGAGGCCATCTGTTCTGAGGAGAGCTGTTCGGCATCTCCGTATAGCGGCCTGCTTAATGAACGCGTTTTAGCCCTCATTAGGAGACCAGAGCCTGGATATGGTGGAACGTGGATGTTTTCTGTTAGCTTGGAATAGGCCACTGCTTTAGGAAAGGAGTTGCCAAGCTCTCCTGTCCTGTGCCTTATTAAAAAGCCGGTGCCCTGCTTCCTGATGGTGGTGACAAGAAGGCTGTGATGTGCTGGAGACTAAATGAGCTTTGTAGCAGTGATTTGCAGTCCTTCAGGCTGCGTACGTATTTGTGAAGTGGAGATACAAAAAAATCAGGTAGAGCTGAAGATGCCTCGTGTTAGTGAAGCTTGAGGCATAGTGGATATTCTTGGCAAACTTGAAAATCCACAACTGATAGGAAAATGTGCTCTTAAAACCACCTTGATTTTCTTGTTTTTGAGAACTTCCATTTGAAAACTTGTGTTTGAAAACATATCAGGTTAAATAATGAATTTACTAATTCAAGGAACTCTTGTCAGCTTGTGTTTCTAAGCATAAATTGATTGGTAGGTTACTTTTAATGGGGAGGGGGAAAGGGAGTTTATAGGCTGAAAACCAGTAACACGTTGCAGTTGAATCAATAGAGCTAAATCTTTACTCTTCACATCTGAGTCTTTCTTATCTTAATTTGATCTTATTATAATGAGAGTACTTGGAAATTTTGCATATTTTATTGTGCTGTGTTTATTAAATAACTAGTCAAATTTGAAGTCTAGATGATGTTTAGGGCAAAGGCATGTTATTTTTATAATGCCACTATTAGTATTGAAAGTCAGGACTGTTACCACAAGTAAGTGAAATTGAACATTGAAAATAGTTGTGTTTTGTTCCCCCCTGCCCCCTGCAGATTTTGATTCTGATCAATGGACAAGGAGACTAACCTGTCAGAAATGGCTGATTTAACCAAGACAGAAGAACAAGAAGTAGAGAAGAGTTTGGATGAAGAAGTGGAGAAAACACCACACACTTTAGAGGCAGATTCTGGTGTTGGTTGGGAAGGTGATAGTTCAACTTCAGGTGCAGTGCACTCCACTGAAAATGAAAAAGAAGTTGTTAGTGATAATCAGGATGGCAGAGCAAAAAGGAAGAATTTAGATCCTGAAGATGAACCTCCTAAGAAAGTAAGTAGTGAGTATCGTTTATTTTGAGCTATGTTCAAATCCTTGTTTCAAAGTCTTAGCTCAAGAAAAGATTGAAAGTATTTATGGTAAACATGTGAACCAGCATGAAACGCCAATTGTCAAAGTTTGTGGCTAGCTTCCTAGCAAAATGGCAGGTGCAGAAGTTATGTTGGGCTAAATGGAAGAGAAAGAGGGCTAGTAATTAGAATGTCAAGAAAACTGATCTCAGCATGTTCTTAGTCTAATGCTAAGACTTAACATTCCATCTCTATTTGGTAGCAATCTGGTAGTGTAGCGTAGGATTTACTGGTATTAGTCCAAGTCCCATATCTTGAGTTCATGTGTTTTGTATGTTGTTATCCTGTTGTGTATGTTGTTATTCCTAACCTAACTAGGTTAGGAAGAGGTTCTGCCTTAAGATGTTTGTCCTTCAATTTCCTCAACAAAGTATTATGTAATTTAGAAAACTCTACAACTGCATCCTCTGTGATACAATTTCAGTGTGATTTGTTAGCAAAGTGAAGACTGAAAGGTTCACAGGTGTTGGTTTGGTTTTTTTTTAAGACTGCAAGAGTAGCAAAAAATACTTGTCCTTTTAACTGGGAGGGTGAAAAGGGTAATGTTTTATATGATGCTGTCCCTCACTGTGTATAAGCTTGCAGAATCTGATGCTAAAATCCAGTCTAATTTTGACCTTTTGGGATATTTAAGTATAGTTTGAAAATGTCTTTGACCTATTGTTTTGTTTCTCTGTTCAGAGTATTTCCAGGATGTTGATTTATGCCAAGCAATTAGGTAAAATAAAGGATGCACTTTGTTGTGATAGAAACAGTATTAACCCTTTCATCTTTTTAATAAGGTAGTTCTGTGATAAGTTTTAAGCGGACAAGAATGACATTGTTTTTGTCTAGCTTAAGGTGATTGCATTGAATGCAGCTGCCACCATTTAGATGTTATTGCTGATGGCTGTTCACAACTGTGCTTGCGGCAGTTGTGACACATTAATGGATGGCGTGAATGTGTCCCCCACACTTGTCAAAGTCAGCTGTTCTAGCTTATGTCACCTTCAGTGGCCATTCAAGGAGCCATCTGTGCTTACCCTAAAAAAGCCTAGAAATGGTCAAAATATTTTTTAGTATCAGTCTGTCGAGCATGGTAATAAACAGATGAATGGGGTCATAGAGATTCCAGGCAAGTGTGTCTTGTATTCATTCTGAAAGTTACCAAAATTATATGAAACACTGAAGAATTCATGTAGTGTACTGAGGTCAGTCAGACCTTTTCCCTTGAAGAACTGCTATTTGAATAGTAAGATACCGTGATTTTGACTTTTGTAGTCAGCTGTGGGGAATGCTTTTAATTACCTTGTGAATTCATACTGGCTGGGGCTTTGTGGCATATTCGTGGGTTTTAACAGAGAATCCTTCTTTCTAGTTCGTACTGTTATTTCAAACACTTCTGTACCTCACCAACTTTGTGTTGGTTCTCCATTTTCTGTTACTTTGATTTTATGTATAATTTATTTCAATTTCATGTATATAATTGAAGATTATTTTCAAAGTAAAGAAATGTTAGGAGTGTAATATCTGGATGTAGACTGCTTCTCTGGGTCACATGGGACAGAAATCTCTTGAAGTATTTACAGATACAGCTAAAACAGGGACATTTCTGTTGCTAACTCTTAAGCATTAAATGGGATATGTTGTCAGGTCATTACACTTATTCCTTTACCATGGTCGATTTAAACCTCTGGCAGTGGGATCATCCACTTAGGACTTTGTGCAACATCAGCTAGTTGGCATTTTGGTTAAACTGGCAGTTCGTACACTTCTGTTAGATCTAAGCACTGAATTTCTGAAACAGGATTTTTAAAGAAGCTTAAAGTTCCTTGGGAAGGAACATCCCTCTCTTCAATCCTAGGCTTAAGGGGAATGGAACTGATTCTTTGAGAGTGGTCCAGTATTAGAGAACTGAAAGTTAAGTATTCTGTGTAGGAAAGATGCTGGGCATCATCTGTCAGAAATTACTTGGAACAACTGAAAAGGGGATTGACTTTTTAAGGGAGTTATCTTTGTGATAATTGAAGTACTGATATCAGTACCAGTACAGATACGGGAAATGTTTATATACATAATGATGGTGCTCTTCATAGTATTACTTGTTTACTTTCTTAAGTCCTTAAAGTGAACACATCTTGATTAAATGAAAAAATAACAAAAATAATTCACTGCTTGAGTCTATTCCTTCCCTTGTTTCTACAGCATGAGGTGGGCCATGGACAAGCTGTAGCTGCACATTATAATGAACTTCAAGAAGTTGGATTGGAAAAACGTAGCCAATCTCGCATATTCTACCTCCGAAACTTTAATAACTGGACAAAGAGCGTCCTCATTGGTAAGCTTCCTTAATTGGTCACTTCAGACTTTTAACTAATTTTAAGTTTTAAAGATCAACTGACCTGAAAACTAGGAAAAGTTCATACTGGAAACTCTTCTTCTTCCTGAGATTTTTAAAGAGAAAGATACACCTTTAAATCACGAAGAAGCAATCTGTTCTTGTTATTTAAATCTACCTCAAATAATTTCTTAGCCATTTTCCCAAAGCAGTTTGTCCTCAGGTCTTGATTAAGCAGTTCTGCAGGGAACTTGAAACACATAAATATTTTCTGTATTACCCATAGTCAACAGTTTAAAAGATGAAAAACTAGAGGATGTAGTGTTTTAAGAATCAACAGCTTTTTATAAAAGGCAAAGTCTGCTGTCCACAAATCAATTCCAAAGTGAGGGAACAGAACCATCAGATACCTGCAAACAAAGAAAAGAATTACTGGCACAGCAGCACAGATTCATGAAGAGGGATCTGTGCCAGGAGATATTGACACATTTATCTTAGCATGCTGCTTTTTATTGTGTTTTATCAGTGCAGTTAGAAGCAGTGTTTAGGTTTATATAAAGCCATTCCTGAAGCCTTTCAGTCATGATGAATCTCAGTAGTGTGGTGTTACAGCAGTTGTATCAAAACTTCTTTCCTGTGTCTTACTGTGAAGAAAAGTTGCTAACATGCTGATACATGCTGATATGTTTTGCACAATATGCTAACATCAGTCAGCGCAGAAATTAAGTATATTTATATGTAGGGTAAAACCACAGCAAATAAGTAGCAATGTTACTGCAAGACCTAGGAGAGTGAGTGGAAAACTATGCATTTTTGTAATGTGACTACAAAGAAGTGTTGTGGCTGATGTATTTAATTGCCTTTTACTCTTCTGCAGAAGGCTTTCCTGTACTTATAATGTCTGCCTTCATTATAAGGGTAATGAAAGGGAACTGTGGTTGTTTAGTGATGTGCAGTTTTGCCTTTGTCTGCCAGTGAAACAGTTCAGAGCTCCAGACATATTGCATGCAAAGCACATTAAGCGCAGAAAATACTAATTATCTTCTCCATAGTTTTAAAAGTTTACGGTTCCTTTTGTCATTAGTGGTTTCTAGAAAAAAGAGATTTAAGTCTGTGATGTTAAGAAGACTTATAGGTAAAGTCATTCCTGAGGTGTATTAAAATTCTCAAAATCTTGTGGTCCTTTAGGCTTCTCTGTACAATCCAAGTGAACTACAGAGACCTGTACATGCATTCTCTTTATTTTTCTAGGTGAATTTATAGACCGGGTACGACGGAAAAAGAATGATATAACTGTTTTGGATCTAGGATGTGGCAAAGGTGGAGATCTACTGAAATGGAAAAAAGGCAGAATTAAAAAACTTGTCTGTACGGGTAAGAAGACACAACAACTTTCCAGGGAAAGTACATCAGTGTTTTGTGGGAAAGCCAAGCATGTCTCCAGTCTTACTATTTTTTCAGTAAGCCCAAGAATGCAGTGATACACCTGCCAAAAAGTCTTTGATGTCTTCAGGACAAAAAACTTGATTGCCAGCATAAATATAAGAACCACTGATTTTCCATGTGATCAGCTTTCAGTTCAACTCGTAAATAAAAACTAGTATCACTGAAAAAATACACAATTGTCACAGATTGTCTTAGGCAAAACGTAGCACTGGGAAAAAGACCGATGTTTTGTATTATGTGCATTTTCTCCCACATGTAATCTCTTGTTGTATTTTTTAACTGTTCTAAAAGCACACAGAGAAAAGTTCCATTTAAAAAATCAAATAAACCCCATGGTGTTGTGACAAAAAAATGTTCTTTGGTATTACAGTCAACTAAAGATTTTCAGACTCGGGGGAAGGAGCTGAAACTGATTAAAGAAATCTTTTATTTAAACAGTTTGCTTAGGTGTTGGGAGGGAGATGCCATCTTCCCTTTGCCCCAAAAGTGTCCCAAGGAAAATCAGACAAAGCATTACTTAACTTCAAATTTAGTTATATACTAAAATTTCATAAAATTCTTTTAGTGGGAGTAATTCTGGGTGTTGTACATTTTACAGTTCTTTCTTGCCTTTTTCAGTTGGCAGTCTTCAAATGCAGTTGATTTAGTCACGAAGTTTTTACGTAAATTTATTGCATATTGTTAGTTTTAAAATTTGTGCAAACTTAGTGAAAATGTCTGAGAGAAGAACAGTCTTAAAAAGAAGAAACTAGCATGATGCAGTATAACAGCATATAGCAGAAATAATTGCGTTTTAGCATCTTGTATATTTTTAAGAAGATTAAGAGCTTTCAGTACTGTTGGCGAAACTCTGGGAACTGAAATTTACTAATGCATACTAGACACTTAATGCTGACAGCACTTAGTATCAATCACCTAGTATCCATCACTTGTAATTTTGGAGGCTTGCTTTGTACTTTTGAGCATGGGAGCTTTCTAAAACCTTCATGTTGCAATTTTTGTATTGAAGTAAAGACTGAAAGTGGTGGAGTTATAAGCCCAAACTCTTTCTGCAAGTTAAATTCCTTTTCTGCAAATTGGCAGTAAGTGTTTGGTCTCCTCAATGTGTAATTGAAGATCAACTTTTATCCCTATCATAATGGATCTGCTGTTTTCCAGTAACCATTCAATTTTTCTTGCCTGGGGAGCGTTTTAGACACTTTTTTTTTAAATACTCTCTCCATATTAGATATTGCAGACATTTCCGTGCAACAGTGCAAGCAGCGATACGAGGACATGAAGGCCCGATGTCGTTATAATGAACATATTTTTGATGCAGAATTTATACAAGCAGATAGTACTAAGGTACAGTTCCTATGCTTTCTCATATTTTTGAGATTTAACGTCCTTTTGTTAAGCAAGTATTGGAGGTGATGGTGGTGCTGTAATAGTTTGGGTGTGTATATTTTTAAGATCAGATTGTTGTACTATCAGGAGAATCAGCCGTATCAGTTACTGAAAAGATGTGTAAGACGTAAATGTATTTCGTTATTGTTTTGCAGTGTAACGTTCTTGAAGCCTGTCTTTTCCAGGTAATAAATCTGGTGCTTTCAGTTTCTTTTGCTTGACAAAGGGAAGGAAATGACTACTTACATCTGGATTTCTGGGAGCCAGCATGGGATGTTGGAAACTATCTTGATGAATGTATTTTTATACTGGAATGAATAGGGGATGTTTTCTGATTTGATTTGTACATTTTGCTTATACCAGTATTTTTGTTCTACTGCCATTTTAATTACTGTTGTACATACCTTCAAAACTTACATGATAGAGTAGATATCTTAGACTGTCTGGAGGCAATGGTGAATACATCGCCGAAGATTTGGAGACAATTTTGTAACCAGCACTGCTTTTGCTTCCTAGAAATGCAGACTGAGAGTGCTCTGCTGATGCAGGTTGCGGGACGGAGCCAATGTGGTTCCAGCATATCTGTTGAAAGGCTGAACCTGTTCTTCCCAGTCTTGCAGGGAGAATTGTTTGCTAGAATTATTGGTTGCCTCTTCTGAGGAATACAGCCTCATGCAGGTTCCAGGTCATCTCTTTTGGCTCAAAATTACAGTGGGAGAGAGAGTAAAGAGCCTTGGCTAGGAAAGAAAGGGATATTTTCATGTTGCTATTACAACTCAGACTTACATGCATATATATTTCCTGTTGCATGCTCTGCTCTGTCTGTCCGTGCACACAGAAGTTCATCTTCCTGACTTTGTATCTCTATCATCTATGTTGTATATAGTGCAAAATCTCATTCTCACAGCTTGTCTAATTCCACACACCTCTGTTTCTCTGTTTCCTGTATCTTTGTCAAAAAGTGGAGGGGGAGTAATTGAACAGATAAACTTGCCATGGGTATGTGAAGTGTCCATTTTTGTCTATCTGCATACAGAACGTTGACAGTATGTGGCATGAACTAGTAGAGTCTGGGAGTGAGTGGGTGGATGGGAAGTCTGGGAGAGAAGAGAAACTTGGGTAGAGCTGTTAAGCATGAAATATTTTTAAGTATGGAATACATGTCATGGGCCTTGGGGAAAATTTGTGTGCTCCAGCGTTACTTATGGTAAGTACTAGTATTGTATAAAAGAAGCCTGATGAAGATGAGTTAGAGAACTGCTCAGTACAGGGTCAAACTGGCAAGCTTTAACCTGACAAATATCAAGGGTGCCAAGTTCTTCTGAGTTACTGCTTACTTGGTCTGGGGTGGGGAAGGAGTATGCTGGCACTCATGTACGTACATGTGTGAGAATACAGACAAATAAAACTTCGTGGGCAGTGCAAATTGCCATATTTAAAAAATCCCATCAAAAATAACCTCTCAATTATATGTTTAATGGGTCATTTCTCATTACAGAGACTTAGTAAACTGAAAATTTGTTTTAATGCAATAATTATTGCAATTTAATGCAATAATTATTGCAATAATGCAATAATATATTTAGCTGTTTCCAGCTAAATAGTGGCCAGTTATAAACACTCAGCAGTAAAATATCTCTGGAAACTATCAGGTAACTAACTTTGGGTTCTGACCTTTCAGGTGTAGTGGTGTTAACTGATGACATGAAATGTGTCTTGTGTATTCTTGTTGTTCCCAAATATCGTGTAAAGTTTTTTGTGTAGCAGAGAACTTTTTTCCACTCTTACTTTTCGTCTTCTTGTTGAACTTCTGAAGGAATGGGAGCTGAAAGGAAAGACTTCAAAGAATTATGCATGTAGCATACTTATTGCAGGGTTTAAGTGAATCATTCTTGTTTCTGTAGCTTTTGTTACAAATTTTTTTCTTTTTAATCTATTTCAGGATCTCTTGTCTTCCAAATACAATGATTCAGATATGCGCTTTGACATTTGCAGCTGTCAATTTGTTTACCATTACTCATTTGAGACATATGAGCAGGCTGATATGATGCTTAAAAATGCTTGTGGGAACCTCTCCCCTGGAGGGTATTTCATTGGCACAACTCCAAATAGCTTTGAACTTGTGTAAGTACCTTTATATTCTATTAGTCTTTCAAAAGTCTGTGAAGCATAGTTATGTGGTAGTCATTCTTACAGTGCTCTGATACATTTGTGCAAAAAAAAAGCAAATTTTTTGCAACAAGTTTGGATTCTAGTCAGGAAGATCTCACTCTTGAATGTCAAACAGGTAAATCTGTACAGATCCTTGTCTGTTGTACCCATGGCCTTTCTGGTATTGGGTATAGATCTTCATACATAAACCCTCTGTAGTGACTTCAGTAGTGGCAAAATAGCCACAG
This sequence comes from Falco naumanni, assembly GCF_017639655.2. Lineage (NCBI taxonomy): Eukaryota > Metazoa > Chordata > Aves > Falconiformes > Falconidae > Falco > Falco naumanni. The sequence continues at coordinate 58,661,105 of NC_054056.1, read as the reverse complement.
CCTGGGGAGTAACTGTCAGGATTTTGCTGTGTTTGTTCCAGGAAGCCTGGCTTGTCCATGTACGCTGTGTCTGGGCTAACGGTTGATTTTTCTAGCTCCATTTAGTCTTTGGCATGTTGTATGGGAATGATAAAGTGTTAAAACCTAGTATGCTGCTTCTCTTCCTTTCATCGTTTTGTTGCCTTCTTAGGTAAGGGAGGCGGGAAACTACAGAGATTACTGAATGCTGTGGTACTGGGAGAAATGCTTTCAGGCCTCTTATGCATAGTTTTCTCTGCCTTTTAAATTTAAAACTGGTCATTTACTGTTTGTTTATATCTCATTTTGTAGGAAGCGACTTGAAGCTTCAGAAACAAATTCATTTGGGAATGAGGTATACAATGTAAAATTTGAAAAGAAGGGAGAATATCCCCTGTTTGGCTGCAAGTATGATTTCCACTTAGAAGAAGTGGTTGATGTCCCTGAGTTCTTGGTTTACTTTCCATTACTGGAAGAGTAAGTTAAATTTGAGTTCATTATACAATGAAAGGTGTGAAATATAATAAGCATTTGTTTAGTTTGTGCATTATAGCATAACTTTTGCAGAAAATTATATTTTGGTTTTCTTTTTCATATGTTTCAGTCTTTTTTTTGTTGTTGCTCCAAATGCAGAAGTTTCATGCATTTCCATCCACAACTGTAATCTGTCCATTGCACTCAGTTGAAGGTGCTCTGGTCAGAAGCTGGGAAGACTTAAACTAGGTCTCACAAGAATGTCTGCATCTGATATGTTCAATCTGTCAGCAAACCTCTAGTGCTGTTGACTTTTTCTTCTTTGATCTTAACTTTTTTGGAGGTTTCATTCTACCTTTCTTTAGTCCTTCAGCAAGCAGACTTGGGTATCCTCTTCATCATGGTGCCCCTTGTCTTCTCCAACTTTGTTTGGATGCTTGTAGGATTTTTCCTACAACTTACTTTTTTTTCCCTCTAAATCTTCTGTGAGCATATATTTTGCTGTTACCTCTGTGTGAATTCAGATCTGCCTTTCTCAGCGTGTCTTTGGAGATGCAGACAAATGTTTCCATGTTGGGGTTTTTCCTGCTCTTCAAGCTCAGTATGGTTGTTAAACCATATTAAGCTTCCCCTTCAAACCTGTATATTTTCTCACACTTCATTTTTAGGTCTTTATGAAAAATACCAGCATCTGTCACTGACACCTGTAACTTCAGTGTTGTAGGACCAGGGTGTATACATATAATTGACATGTAATGCACTAGATCTGGTAGAAAGAGGTTCTGTAAGTATATCCATAATACCTGATGTGACAGGATGGTGATGCTGCGGGGAAAATGGTGTAGTCTGTCTGGAAGTTCAAATGGAACTTACTTCTGTGTGTTGGGAAAAAGAGACATTTTTCCTATGAAAATTTCTGTAAACTACTTATGTAGATTGTTGTTGTCCTAATTAAAAAAAGTACAGTGTGTGGTGGTAGTGCAGGTTTTTTTTGTCTAAAATGTCTTTACTAAAAAAAATTAATTCTAGAAAGAGTGTAATCCTAGTGAATACCAGAAGGTGTCACTGTGGCTTAAAATTTTTCCTTTGGAAAGAAAACGACAATAATTTTGTGGCTTCCCTAATTAAGCTTATTATTTTGACAGAATGGCAAAGAAGCACGGTATGAAATTAGTCTACAAAATGACATTTCGGGAATTCTATGAAGAAAAAATCAAGAACGAGGAGCATAAAATGCTGTTAAGGAGAATGCAGGCCTTGGAGGTAAATATGGAGTTAACTTATTTCATTTAAGTAGCATTTTACATCTTGTTAGTTATTTGTGCAATAATTGAAATTCCTGTTGTGACCATTGTGCGATTAATTAAGGCCTGCCAATAGAAGAACTAAACTCCTTTGGCTGAAAGTGCAGCTGTGGTGGGTTAACCCTGACTGGCTGGCAGACCCCCACCAACCTGCTCGCTTGTTCCCTTTTCCAAACAGGATGGAGGGAGAAAATAAGGAAAAAATATGTGTGTCAGGATAAAGATAGGGCGTATTGCTTAGCAATTACTGTTACGAACAAAACAGGCTAAACTTGGAGAAGATAAATTTATTACTGGAAAAAAAAAGGCTAGGAAGGTGAGAAACAAAGACAACCTAGAAACACTTTTGCCCCACCCACTGCTTGTTTCCGAGCTCAACTTTACTCCCTTACGTTTGACCTTTATACCTCTTCTCCCTGCCCTGCAACTCAGGGGGAGGGGGAATGGAGGTTTGGTCAGTCCATAACACTTTGCCTCTCCTTCCTCCTCACACTTTCCCCCTCCTGCTCCAGCATGGGTCCCTTCAATGGGATACAGTCCTTTGCAAACCACTCCAGTATGCGTTCTCTCCATGTGGTACAGTCCTTCGGATGCAGACTGCTCCAGCATGGTTTGGTTCCTCACGGGGTTGCAGGACCTGCCAGGAAACCTGCTCCTGGCTGGGCTCCTCTCCATGGGCCACAGCTCTGTGCCAGGAGCTTAGTCCTGCGTGGGCTCTCCATGGGCTGCAGCTTCCTTTAGGGCAAGTCCACCTGCTGCAGCACGGGGCCCTCCATGGGCTGCAGTGTGGGTGTCAGCTCCACTGTGGTCCTCCATGGGCTGCAGCAGGACAACTTGCATTGCCATGGTCTTCTCCAGGTGCTGCTCGGGAGTCTCCTTTCTGGGGTTTGGAGCTTCCTCCCCCTCCTTCTTCTCTGGTCTTGGTGTCTGCAGGGTTGTTTCACATTTTTCCTCACTCCCCTCTCACAGCTGTTGTGCAGGTTTTGTTGAGCTTTCTTAACTATGCTTTCCCAGAGGCACTGCACTTGTGGCTGAGGGGCTCAGCAGTGCACTGTGGTGGCTCTGTTGGGGTGGTGGAACTGGCTGTGTCCCACATGGGACAGCCCCAGCCCCTCCTTAGAGGCTGCCTCTGCAGCTCCCCCCCACTGCCAGCACCTAGGCACCAGCACCTAATAAAGTGATTCAATTTTGTAGATAAAATTTAAACTTTGAGGCAAGTTTTTGTTAAGTAGTAAGCAGAAACACAAGAATCCTGCCTGGTGTCACACAATGGTAACCATAATCCATTTCTTCTTCAGCAGAGAGACACTGAAAGCTCTATCTTTGTGCAAGGTATATTGATTGAAAAGACAGAAAGTAATCTTTGTAGGAATGGAAGGACAGGCTGTGTTTGTAGAAGAAAATGGTACTTAACTGTAGCTGAGCTTGTGGTTTTGCCCAATGCTTTTGCTTTCTCATACTCAGACTTTTATCCTAGATGAATTTAGCAGCTTCAGAGCAGCTTTTCAGTGCTCTCTCTGAGGCTTTGGCTTTACTTATAATTCTCTGTGCTTCCCTGCTCCCTCAAACAGTAGAACTTTTCAGCATATAACTATAAAGTCAAGTATCTGGTGACTTACTAAACTGAGTCACATGGGTGCAAGTGCACTTGATAGTCCTTGTTGACTCTGAAGGTGGCAGTGTTTTTTATGGGCTCATATTGCCAGTAGCATGGTGACACAGCCTTTGACATATCAGCTTTGTCCTTAGAAAAGGGACAGTTGTCTTAAATTGGTGGCCACTTATGATGGGGACTGAATTGTTAAGTACAGACCATTATGAAGTAAGTGGGATCCTTAATAAGTATATATTAGTTTTGGAGAATTAGTTGTATACTTCTCTTGCAGCTTCTGTGTGTTTACTGAAGCATTTTAAGGATTCTGCTTGTAATCTTACAGTTGCTCGCTTCTTAGTATTCAGCTTAAGAGATGCTGGTTTGTTCAGTTGCTGTTGTAAAAGAGGGTATATCTAGGTAATACCCATAATCAGCTGTACACAGAGGGTAATTTTTGTAGTTATTCTGTTTCCCCTGTTTTGGAGATGTAAAAGTTAATTTGTAAATCCTAGGTGTCAGATTTTCTGGGAAGTAGGGAATGTCAGACCTGATCCTGTAGATGCTGTAAAGGAGAGATCTAAATTTAAGGTACTCTTAATTATTACTGACCTCTGTTCTGGGCTGTCCTGTGAAAAATACTTGACTGATGTGATTAATGTATCTTACTATGCAATTAATATTTATTTTCTTATTTTTTCTGTGTTTTCCAGCCATATTCTACATTTGGTGATTCTAGGCTTGCTTCTGATAAACCTGATGATTATGAGCACGCCAAAGAGTTCATCAAAGATGGCAAGGCAAAGTTACCATTGGTAAGTTCCTTCTTACTTCACTAGAGCAAATGGTGTCTAAAATTGAGGGTCCTGGTCTTTTAGACATGTGGTGCATTCTTCATTTCAGCTGCAATGAAATTGGTATGAATGTATCTCTGCATGTGAAAAATCATAGAGCTGCAGGGCTGAGGAATTCCTAATCAATACCCCATTCTCAAGGAATCAAATGCATTTAATGTGGTAGCTATTGAGAAATTTGTAACTATGCCAAAGGCAAGGGATATTTTGCCATCTTCCTTGGCAGCTGTTCTAACATAACTCTTTTTAATTTGAAGAATTTTCTTAGATTTCTGGATTTTCAGACTACCAATTTGAAGCTTCAGTTTTCTTCTTCTAATCCTCTGACAGGAGAGTTCAAAACCTTCTTCTTAATACTGTATGTGTTTGAAATCTTAAACGCACTTTTTCTGTTGTCTTTTTGGGTGAGGAAGATCCAGCTCCCTTCTTGCCTGACTTTAATAAAGTTCTGTAAATGCTGTTTTTTAAAATATACTGTACCATCTTTATTTTAACAGACGTCCTAGAATTAGACTAGTCCTATGTGCATAAAATTAAATCAATGTATTTTCCACCCGAGACTTTATTAAGTATGATATTCTGTTCATATTCTGAATGAAAAGAAACTATTTGCGATGATAGTAATTTTACTTTGTACAAAACTTTGTCTGCTACCCTATTGCATTATTCATTTCTCCCGTTTCGGCAGTTTGATTTATGACTTCAGAAATAGAATAATATTGAACCATCGTTAATGTAGATCATACTAGATTTTAGATCAGTGGTCCAATTAAACATGTTTTTTCTGCTTGTCTTCTAATGCACGTGCTACCTTTCTGAGCTTGCAGTCTTTCTTATGTTTTTATGAAGGATTTTTTTTCTTCCGTTGTCCTAGCAGTACATGACTATGTTGGAGTTGTCTGCAGCTTTTCATTCCTTTGTATTAGTTTCAGAGTTGGGTGCATGATGGACAGGAGCCTGCACAGCTGCTATTCCTGGGAGGCAAGCAGTAGGACAGGCAATGTCTACTGTCATTTTTCCCCAGGAACTGCTGCCATTTGGGTCTTGCCTCTTCTGTACCCGGGCTAGCTATTCAGGGTAGCATACAGCTGTGTTTGCTTTGGTCTGTGCATTTGGAGAGTCAGGCTGGATGGAAACCTTGCAAAGGCTTAGTTTAACCTAGCCATTCATGTGGAACGGTTCCTGATAAGGAATGTTGGCTCTTCCAGTCTGAACTTTAGGTCTTTTTTTGTATGTTGAGGCTCTTTGACAATAGAGAACCAAAACTGGAGACTAGTTTGAGTAAATATTGTGGTTTTAGTAAAATCATTTGCAGTTACTGATAGATGGCATCCTATTTCATTGTCATAGATGTAGCATGAGGCTGGTCAGCTTGAAGTTTTTCCACTTGGATTTTTCTTTTTTTAATCATTAGTTTATATACCGTTCATGTTCTGAATTCTTGAAGGTGTATTCCTTTTACTGTGTATATAAAAATCCTACATCAAGAGGGAAAATAAACCTGTTCTCTGTATTTGAAATCTAAAAATTTTAAAAATAAACCCGCTACTTTTAAGAAAAGCTTAAGAACGTGAGAATAGTCAAGTCAGACCAGAGGCATCTTTTGCTAGGTGCTTTATAACCTGTCAGAGAAGAAAATCTGCTTGAAAAAGCCTTTTTTTCACTAGCATTTTATAAGATTAATCCTTTGGTCAGGATTGGTCAGTGGGTAACATAAGGGCTAAATCATGCCCCCATGGAAAGGGGATGAAGTGGGCAGAGCAGAAAACCAGCTTGTTGTTGCCTCACGCTTCTTAATTGGTAGGGTAAATGGCGGCAGCTTTATACTTGTGCACTGGCCCAGCTTTCATCCAAAGGCTGAACTAGGAGTAGATTTCCTAGGCCGTGAGGCAAACTTTTTTTTCACAGTGTGAGCTGGGTTGGCAGGTAGAATTTTTGTGGGCTTCAGGGAGGTGTCACGTGGAGGCAGGTAGTAGTATTCTTCCTGGGGAAGGTGACAGCACTGCGGTATAGGGCCTGGTCTTGACTTCCACAAGTCTTGGGCATCTTGGGCTGGACAGCGGCTTGAGCCAGGTCAAGTCACACTGATGTGTGGTAATGGACCCAGTGTGCTCTGCATTGCAGAGGAGTCCAGCCCAACAGACTGTTGGCCTGTTCTCTTACACTTGTGTAGTTTAGGTGTGTTCCATTCGCTACCGTCATAGTTATTGGAGTTATAATTATTTGTGGTCTACAGGAATGCTGCTCTTGACCCTGAATAGCCAGCTTGTGTGGGTGGTTAGATGTTGGTCTGTGAAAGATTAATTATCCTGAGTTAAATTGGTGTTTTATTGTTTCCTCACTTTTTGTTGAAACTGTGTTTTTGGGTTTTTTTTGTCCCCTTCTAGGGAACCTTGAGTAAATCTGAATGGGAAGCAACAAGTAAGTACTGTTTTGAAAACTCAGTATTGACTGAATCACTGCTATGGAAAGTGTGTAAAATAGCCTGTTCGTTATGGAAGAAAATAAGAAAATCCACATTTTAAATATAACAAGATTTTATTATTTGTGTCATTCAGATGCCTATGTATAGGTTTTGTAGTGCACACATCTCAAGCAGTTGGGAGGGAAATGCATAAAATGGCTTGAAATTTTGCTTTATGTAGCTTCTGGCACGCAAACTTTTGGGCTAAAATAGTTTGGGAAAGCCTTACTTAAGATGTATGAAGAGAGGATGCCCAATGTTAAAGGATTACTTTGCTAGTGTTAGAGGATTAAATACTATACTTCTGTTTGGTACACTTGGATATCATACTGTTATCAGTCAATTGGAAAACAAACTCCACTTGGGACATACATTAATCAGAAATAATACAAATCTATGTTGTGAGCGTGTGCCATGGAAAACTTTTACCATCTTTCTTTTCCGATGTTGAGTTTAATAAAATTCAGATACAAGGCACTGAGAATTCTAGGCGTAAAAATTCCTGGAGAGATAGTTACTTAATTCTGTGTAACTGCAGCCAACCACCCATTTTCAGTTTTGCAGACCAGTGTACTGGTTGCATTAGTGGTTTAAAAACAAATGAAAAATGCTGTTCAATTAATGAATAAAAAAATCTTTAGTTAAGCTGTTTGCTTTCTTAAATTATTACCTAATTTCTAAGGGTATGAATCATAAAGTAGACATTAATTCCAGCTATGTAGAAGTATTATGTAAACTGTTGATCTAACTGAGGGGTTTTTTATACCGTTAAAAGTTCAGTGATGACTGTGCAAAGTAGTCTGTTTCTAGTAGTTCAGAGAGATATGGAGTACGGAGCTGCTGATAGTTAGGGTAGAAGTACAGCTTGCTTGTTACATGGAACTTCATTTTATTGCTGAGGAATGTATGATAGGCTTGTCTTGAAAGATTTGCAATGTAGCTATGGCACATCACCCGTTAAGATAAAAGTTGTGTTCAAGTGGAAAATCATAAATGTTTAATTAGACTCATGGTCTCAAGAAAGTGGTTTAACTTATCTGTCTGGTATGAAGTATAAGAACATCTGGCACAGGTGGCATTGATTATGTGCCAAATAAGAGTTTCCCAAGGGTGATGGTGTGAACTGTATGCATATCCATTTTTAGAATCGTACTGTTTTGGAGTTGAGAAAATGCCATAATTTCTTCTTTGTCTGTGATAATTTTAAAGAGCAAAATTAATAACTTTGTACCATGAGTTTATTAACTTTTTAATTAAAACTGAAGTTGATAATTTTGCCCTTGATTGTCCATTACTGCATGTGTGAAGGAATCTGTAAACTTTGTTGTATATGACTTTTTATGCACTAGTAGATGTTCATTATGTGTAGAATGGATGGCAGAGTAATTTATGAAATCCATTCACCTTTCAGTAATACTGTTAACTGAAGTTAGTGTTGCATATCAGCAACCATATCAGCAATATTTAAGATACTTTGCTTTTGTGCATTGTTAGCTCCATTGTGGAAACACGTCTAAAACCATGCTGGAATTGAATACTAGATTCACTCATTGGGAAACCGTAGCATTTCTTATGATTTCAGTAATCTGCTAACAGGTTGTTTGGGCAGAATATCAACCTGTTTACCTTTTGAAAACTTAATTGCGTCAGAGGAAGCTGAAACTTTGCATGCTCTAATTTTATTTTGTAGGTATTTACTTGGTGTTTGCATTTGAGAAGCAACTGTGAAACTTCACGGATTAAATTCTTCACTTCTGGATGCAGCAAGAAGAGATCATATCCATGTGCAAGTTGGAATGGTCAGAAATCCATTGTGGCAACTATTTTTTTATTTTTTATTTTTTAATTATCAGAAGTGTGCGGGACACTACCAAAAACTAGAGCAAGCTCATGATTCTGAGTTACATTGCCTGTCTGTGACAGATGGACTTGTGTGTGTATATATAAGAAAGATTCTGAACCAGTCTTTTTAAGCATTTGTAAGCAATCTGCATGCTCTCAAAACTCATGGTTGGAACTTGACACAACTTTAAGTTAGAAACAAATGCTTTGTTAGTAGAAGTATGTTTGTGATTACAAGCCTGACCCTGCACTTTCTGAATTTGATGGAAAAATGACTGTTGACTTTGATGGTGCAGTATGAGGGCCTAAATATTGTACTCGGTTAACTAATTCATAATGAGATATATTCAGACATATAGGGTATGTCTACATTGCATGCAGAGCTAAGTGGCAAATAATACCTGAGTCAGTTTGAGTACCTTTGTGCTGTGCTCAAGCCTGCAGTGTAAATCTACCTTAATGGTATTCAAGGTGTAGTTTACATGGTGAAGTCCCCTGATGTTCTTGTTTTTCATGCTTGCTAATATGTAGTGTCACTTTATGGTGCTTTCAAGATTAAACGAGTTTGTTCTGTACAAAACTGCTCTGAAAAAACTGAATTTCTAAAGTTTTAAATCTCTACATTGTTTTTCCAAATAAGACTGTAGTAATCAATAATAGCTGGAACAGGAACTTAGATTGCTGAGTGTTTTCTACTTTATTAAAGACTTTCCTGACTTTTTGGTAGTTTAAATGTCTCCTGAAACTTACTAGACAGATCTTAGGCTATGTTTCTTACTTGTTACATAAAATTCCAAATAGGCTCAGCAGAAGGATGAACTGTTGGTGGTAATGGGGACCTCACTACAGTCCTTAAGGCATTAGGAACGTGGCCATGTACTGGATCATGAACCAAAAGGGGAGCCTGTATAACATTTAGGGATACCAGAAGTTCACTTGTGAAGGGAGGGCTGTGTCTGTGTGTATATACCCCCGTACATGTGGATAACAGTCCCCAAATTAGAGACAAATGTTTTGTTTGGGAATGTAATCTAATGACACTAATAGGCAAAACAGTGCCTACCTACCATCTTAACTGCCCGTCAGTCCCTTGGAGCTCGCTTAGGGATTTCTGACGTGGTGTTTGCTCTGCTTTCCACATGATGGTAGCCACCCACTACTGAGAGGGTGTGAATACTTCATGTTTTTTCTCTCCCTTCTTGGGCTAACAGTAACTGGCGGCTGCTGGTGGCTGGTATACTTTACGTAGAGATGATATGATGAAATGTTGATGGTACATGAGCATTATGAAAAATTACAATAGATCTGGAAAGAACACTTCTGTTACAGAGTTAAGCATTCAAAGTATTGAGTTTGTAGTTGAATTGCCTTCCCCCTATAATTAGGTCATACTCTTTCCTCCATGACTCCTGATTTTTAGTTTTATTTTATTGTATAGAACACCTGTAGCCTTCGCCAAAGCAGTAAAATGACAGTCAGTTCTGCTGCTGTATTTAAGAAAACAAAACTTTCTTGTCTGCTAGAATTAGTACTTGTGAAAGTAGCTGAAAAATGCCAACAGTTTAGAAGTGCTGAAGTGTTTCATTTAAATTTGTGTGCATCAAAACTAGTTTTGTTAGTTTTCTTGTGTCAAATTTCATTTGAAAGTACATTGTTATGCTATTTTTGGAAGAAATCAGAATAATAAAAGGAGGGGAAATACAGTGGAGTGTCTTTCCTCTTTTAAGCAAATCTCAACATTTCAAAGAATCACATAATGATTGTGGTTGGAAGTGACCTCTGGAGATCATCTGATCCAACCCCGTGCTCAAGCAGGTTCACATAGAGCTGGTGGCCCAGGACCATGTCCAGAAGGCTTTTGAAATCCCCAAGGATGGAGATTTTCACAGCCACCCTGGGCAACCCACTGTCCTGGTTTTGGCTGGGATAGAGTTAATTTTCTTAGTAGTTGGTACAATGCTGTGTTTTGGATTTGGTGTGAGGATAATGTTGATAACACACTGATGCTTTAGTTGTTGCTAAGTAGCGCTTACTCTAAATGAAGGATTTTTAAATTTCCCATGCTAGTGAGGAGGTGCACAAGAAGCCAGGAGGGAGCAGAGCCAGGACAGCTGACCTGAACTAGCCAAAGGGGTAGTCCATACCGCAGAACATCATGCTTAGTACATGTACTGGGGGGAGTTGGCTGGGGTCTGCCGATCGCTGCTTGGGGACTGGCAGGCATTGGTCAGCAGGTGGTGAGCAATTGTACTGTGAATCAGTTAGGGTTTTTTTTCTTTGGGTTTTATTCCTCTCTCGTATCTCTTTTTCCTTACATTTGTTGTTACTA